>NC_066368.1:37785993-38114802 GCF_013377495.2 Cygnus atratus
CAAAGCAGCCAAGAATTCAACAGATTATAGTTACCAATCTGTATCCTACCACATACAAATGGTTATTCCACAACTTTTTTTACATTTCTTTTGGTGTGAAGCCCAGAAGTCCAAACACAAATGAGGCTGAAAGCATAGGGATCTAGGGAGCACATCTCTACACTCAGAGCTAAGGACAGCAAGGTGAAGATCATAATTTACTCTGCCTACATACACTCAAGAGAGAGATTCTGTTAATTCAGAATACTTGTCAACACTAGAAACGTATTACATCTGTAAATACGAGTTAAAGCACGTGCAGATGTGCAGGGTAACCATATTGTAATTAGGTACTAGTTCTAAAAATATATAGACTTTAATTGCCTCTGTTATTTTCTGTTCCAGAAGCCTCCAGAACCCAAAGTCACACTGTATGCTTATAGTCAGACTTTATATATTGCAAATATTGTCACTTATACCCCCATGAGGCCTGCAACATTTTTCCACAAGAAAGTCTGGTAAAGTAACAAAATAAACAACTGACTAGCTAAGTAGACATTTGTTGGAATTTATCAAGCTGTTGCTTGATAATATTATTGTCAAACTCTGACAAAAAGTGAACATGTTTAGCTAATGTTTTGGTGGCAATTTTGTATTTCGGTCATGCCATTTAAAATTTTTAGTGATCATGTTCCATTTTGGAGATTAAAATGGTGAAATCTCAGATGGTTATCCGACAGAAACCACCATACGTTGCTGGAGATCCTCTTAATTGTACTTCCTGAAGGTACATAAACATTTACTTTTTTGGAGACACCTTATGTCTACAAACAGTGGGAAAATAACATACTATGTTTCAGTGAGACATGGAAACCTCCATGGCATGCAGCTGTAGCTTCAGTTATGGACCAACTGTACAGAACTCCTTGCTGATAACACCTACACAGAACGATGGAGTATCTTAATTTGTAAGTCACATAGACACCCAAGCTATGTCTTCTAAGGTATTTCTCTACTGCCATCTGCTGCTCAAGTAAAAGAAAAGTTATGAAAAAGTAGAGAATACTCCCTTTTATAGGGCAGGACACTGTATAGAACATTATAAGAGAAAAGCATATTTTGCTATCAAGACTGAGAAAAAGTATTACTATATAAAAGCTCCAATAAATAAATCAGCCAACAGAAAACAACAGATTACAAAGGCTTTCATCATATAATCATAGAATTTTCAGGCCCTTTTTACTTACAAGTATAACTTATCAATTATTCAATATGATAATTATTTCTATTGTGAAAAATGCTTTTTATTGAAAGACATCACGTGTTTTGTGAAGTAGGAATTTCCTAAAAAAAAAAAAAAAATACCACCTGAATTACCTCAGGCTTATTTTCCTTTTTTTCATTTCAGCTGGCCATTTTTGAAAGCATCCAAACATATGAAGCAGCAGTTCCCTGCCCTTTCTTTCAATTACAAAATTCTTCAGAATTTTGTGGATGGATAACCTAACAAAAACTTTTTTAGAGCTTCATATCCGCGTAGAATTCATTTCTAGGTTACAGAAATTATGGAGTCTACACTTCCATCATCTCTCTAACATTTTAACGCTCTTAAGTGGTTCAATACCTTAGTCTAGGAAATTATTAACAAAGTTCTCAACTGATATAAGCTATGATAGAATATATTAACAACTTCTTTCAGGACAGCGCATCAGATCTTTCCAGTATTTTCAAAAAGTCATTAATACTACAGTGGCACTAACATCAGAATATTGAAGTCTTTGGTGACAGATCAGTAGCTATTGAACATACCGCAAGAAAGCTACAGCTGAGGGTTTAGCTTTATGATGGCTCAGAGAAAGTGACTTGCATACGTTTGGATAATAGTCTAAAAAGCCAGAAATCATTGCAGTTAAAGTGGAGAAAAATGACAAACCTGGGGGATCTAGACGTGTTATGCTAGTAATATGAACTATGAAAATCAAGTGCACTGTACTGGAAAACACTCAACCTCCAAACAAATGAAAAAAGAAAAAGAAAAGGAAAGGCAAAGGCAGACAAAGGATAACCAAATTGCCCAAGGTCACAGAGCATTTGAACATATTATTAAGGGTCTCTCACGTTCATTATTAAGCCACTAACCAACATTACTGTTCAAGCCTCTTTTTAAACTTCAGTGTCACACAACATTAGAAGAACAACCATACCGCCCACAAGGCATAATATGAATTGTAACTGGAGATGTATTAAGAGATCCTTCAAGTGCCAAGCATCATTGAAAATTACAGCTGCTATTATTTAAAGCTTTTTTCTTCAAAAAGCTTAGTACTGGTACATTACCTGTCTCCTCCAGAGAGGTCTTCAACACTTCCAAACCCAGGGGTTGGCATAGGGCATCCCATGTGCTGGAAATGGGCTACATGAGGTCTAGGAGCTGGAACTTTCCCACGATACTTTTTGTGTTCCTGTTCCTCTTTAATCCGGGCGTTCTCCCTGTCACAGATGAAACACTCGAAGCCGTTCAGGTAGTTGGGCAAAGTCATGTCATTCACACCCCACTCCCGCCTCTCCAACGTCTCTAACAAGAACTGGTTTTTGATTCCTCCAGGGTTTTTATACTCTAGATACTTCATGTATTCCTCTCCATTCTCATCCAGGAAATGAAGATACTTAGCCAGCTCTTGAGGGCTTTCAAAGTCATCTATAAGAATGATGGAGAGGTTGTTTGGCATCCAGTCCCGTACAGCCGGGGAGCCTCGATATATTGGGACAGCTCCCAAATGCATTGGACGCCACAGCTTTTCTGTCATGTAGTCATTACATATGGCATTCTCCAAGGCCAGGTGAAACTTGTACCTGGCAATAAAAGCCATGAATTCGGAATCTTCTGTAGTGGCTGTAGAAGTGTCTTTCAGTCGCTCACTGGGAAGCTCACGGTTATGCAGGCACTTCCCATAAGAGTCAACCTAAAATAACAAGTCATCTTTACAAAGGGATTTTTTGCCTAGAGATTGTAGTCCTTATAAAATTCCTAATTTTGATCAGTTCCTAGCTACTTAGTTTAGCCACACTTTCACTCCAACTTCTTTCCATTTTGAGTACTCTAGAGTCATAGTTGTCCTTTAACAGCTGTAGAAGAAAATGAATGCTGAGCTCCAAAAGTAGCACAAACTACACTACAGATAAGGCAGGGGGAAATGCAGAGAAAAGAGATTTTAGAGAAAAACTGTACTTAGAGGATAGATCAAAAACTGAGTGATAAGAAAAGACATCCAGCTTGCTCCATATTAAATTTAAAAGTCATTTTTCTACTTAGCAGAGAGCCAGGACTTTTCCAAACAGTGAATTCACACAGCTCCCTCAAATCCCAGAAAGCTGGCAAAAATATTTTCGATTTGTTAGACTGAAAAAATTTGATGCAGGGAGCTAGAAGAATAGTGTCTTAAAATGAAATACAGGATGCTTGATCTGGAGTCTGCTTTATAGTTTGACAATACAGTTACGTTTTAAAAATGTTTTTGTCTTTTCTTAATTTCTGAGCCAACAATGGTAAAAAATGAATCACTACCATTGGAAACAGCAGAAATAGCTAGGAAAAGGACGTTTCAGATAAGGAGTAAAACCAGATGCTTTTTCCTTTACCTATTGTCCTTCAGAATTTTTAAGAAAAAAGCATTAGATTGTTTTTCTACTCAAAAGAAACTGCATTATTTCAGTTCATGAAGCTACTTCATTATTTCAGTACATGAAGCTACTCTCCATCAGCTGTGCCACAGCAGTACAAATCACCATAGAAATAACATGGTTCTACCAATGCAGATGAGGAGCAGACTCTCAAAACACAGCAAACTTTTCATTACGTGCTGATATTGTTAAATGGGAGCAAGGCTTGTAAACGGACAGCCTTCCTTTACGCTAACTTCAAGCTCCTGGGCTCTCAGGAACTTCTAACAAGACCGATCTTATTCAGGCTTAGTACAACTTGCGACTGACGCCAAGTCTGGCCAACTCCGTGACTAACAACTACCATCAGGCCTACCTACTGCCATGCGGTGCAGTCTAGACCATGCTTTTGGAAGGAATACAACTAGTTTTTCTGTCCAGCTTGCAGTCGGCATGCTTTCCGTTACGAGTTGCATCTCGGCTAGAAACGAGGACAAACAAACCCCCTTAAAACTAGAACCTGAAGGTGGAGGAGGGCAGCCAGGCGCCACAGCCTCCCCACACACGGCACCCACCTGGATGTACTTCATGAGCTCCCGCACATAGCGGTCCCTGTCCGAGGGCACGTCGCAGTGGGACTGCATGTACAGCACCGGCCCGTAGCCCCGCCGCCGCCACGTGTCCTTCTCAGCCAGGGCCACCGGCGGGCCCTGCAGGTAGCCGACGCTGGGCAGCCACTGCAGCGTGAGCGGGTAGTCGGACTCCCTGCGGAAGGTGGCCGTGTAGTTGAAGAGCTGGATACCGGGCGAGTGCGAGAGGAGGTAGTTGTTCATGGGGGACTCCTCGTGGAAGAGGGCCCACGTCTGGTGGGGCAGGCGGGGCAGCGGCGCCTCGTAGGCCCTGAAGTCGGTGCCGTAGAAGATGAGCGCCTTGGTGCGGCGGTGCCGCGCCACCCGGCGGCTGCGGGTGGCCAAGCAGGAGCCCCGCGGGCAGTCGATGCGCTCAGTCTCCCCGGGGAAGTGCGGGAAGAGGCTGCCGCTCCACCACAGCACGATGGGCAGCGCCTTGTTGCCCCGCGTGTCGTTGTTGCCCGGGCCGCGGTACGACGCCGCGGCCACGAAGGCCGGGCCCGTGGGGCCGGTGGCCTGCGGCCACCCCTCGGCCCCGCACGGCCTCTCAGCGCCCGCCTCCCCCTCCGCCGCCAGCACCCACGGGCCCCGGGGGCCGCCCCACGCCAGCGCCAGCGCCAGCGCCAGCCAGAGGCAGGCGGACCCTCGCCGCGCCCCGCAGCTCCCCATCACCGCCTGCCTGGGCACGGCCGGGCCGCCCCTCCGCCAGGAAACGGCCGCCGCGGCCCCGCCCGGGGCCGGCCTTCCGCCGGGAGCAGCGCGGGGAGCGGCCGCCAGGGGCGCGAGGGGCCCGGCGGGGCCCTGAGGGGAAATCCCGGCCCCCGCCACCCGGCCCTGCAAGGGGCGAGCTCTGCTCTTCAGAAGGGGGTAGGGGCAGCGAAACGTAACGCGAACCTGCTGAGCCCAAAGCTGCTCTCGCTGCTGAGGCTGTCTTACTTCAAGCTGATGTAAATCCTCCCTGTCTCTAACGCACCTGCACTCCGCAGTGGGCCGCTATTTCACTGAGGGACAGCAAAAACAAATCCAGCTGCAGGTACACGGCTCCGGCACCAAGCAGACATGCAGACACTGCGAGAAAGTACAGCGAGTGTTATCTCCAGCTAGCGGCCACAAAGGGCAAACAAAACATCTGGTAACAGAACGGGTGGTTTTGAGTAGCTACACCTCAGTTTAAAGTTCACTTAAGCTGCTCTTCCGTACCAACCTGGAATAAATAATATTTTAATATCAAAAGTTAAGTGGCAAATTGATATTTGCAAAGTTGACTTAGGACTACATTATAAAAATCTAACAGAAGAATGCTAGATTTGCTAGTAATAGAAGTGATATAGGCTTCAAATTCATTCCCCATAAGAGATAGGTGCAAGTATTGTGGGATCAGGTTATGATGTAGGCAATAAAGGACACCTGTTAGTACAGACCCAAGCAAAGAAGCACTCCCTTTGAGGAACAGGCTAAAACACCTGGAATATTCATGTTTTCACTTGGGAAGTTTGGTCTTAACACTGCTCAGTCTTGATTCAGAAGCATGATAGTCAGTGCAGAAAGACTACCCTGCGTGCCACCCCCATCAGCTCCATCACTCGCTCAATCCCAGCAGAACAGGGGCTCAATCCCAGTAGACACTGCCTCAGCAAGGCAATCTCCATACACATTGTACTACCACAAAGATTCCTGCAAGCACAATTTACTCCAAAATTAATGTACAAGATGCACAAGGCCCATCATTATTGCAATGTTCTCTCTCCAGTAGTGGATTCTGAACATAATGCACATTCTGTAGAAGAGACTAATCTGAGAAATATTCCATAGCAAACCAAATAATTGGATGTTCATAGCAATGACTGTCTTGTGCTTTCATACAGGCTGTTGTAAGGTTATCAATAAAGTATACAGTATCAATGCTCTAGGCTACAGTCCAGCTGCACTGCCAGTTCAGTCTGAACTTCATTTTTGCAATTAGACAAAAAAAGAAGAAAAAAATCAAACCCCAAGAAACAGGAGAAAAAAGAAAAACAGCTTCCCTGTTATCTTGACTCTGAAGTAGGAAATCTGTTTCTCTGAAAAATGAAGACTGCAGAAGTCTTCAAGCTGGCATTGTCACAAGGTAACACTAATACTTTTCCAATTAGACAAAAAAACAGAAAAAGGAAGTCTTTGCAAAATGAAAGTTCAGAAGGGGCAGAAAGTTAAAACTCTTCATCTAAGCAAAGCAACACTGAGATTAAACAGCACACCTTTTATCTGTTGGCTCTTGTTGAATTTCTTACCGCCCTTCACTGTGAATAAGAAAAAAAAAGACTGAACCTGGTCAGCAAAAGATTGGATTGTAAAGGACCACTTAGCTAGACTTCAGCCCTTCCCATTTCCTCCCTCCCGCAAAATACAGGGTTTGGAAAAATAAGCAGTGTTTATTTACTAACAATGACATAAAATACATCTTAATATATTTTTATTTCTTTACAAATTAAAAGATGCATTGGAAAAAATAAGTGAAGAAAACAAAAGGTTCATTTATGATCTCATTTCCACCCCCACACCCCCCAATATTAATACTAGAAATTAGTATTTGTGGAAGTCTGTGGTTGTTGAGCCTTATATTCCTGGGAAGTTGTTCCCCCCCCACCCCTGGTTAAAAATCCTCTAGATTTTGGGCTGGAGGCAATACATGGAGTAAAAAGTCAGCCACACTCATACAAAAATGAGGAAGGTTCTGTCATTGTGAAAGTTTCTCCATTACAATTTTCATACTCCCCTTTCTCTGTAGTGATGGGAGGGAAGACAAACTAGCAGCATTAGAAGAAAAATGGATTTATATACATGCTACAGTATATGGAACTAAAACCACAGTCAAGTATTTTTCTGATCTAAACAAGGGCTCTCCCTTGAGATGTCAAGCCCAGGTCGTATCTCCTTTAATCCACCCACACTTTTAGTACTATTGGTGGCTCAAACTCCTGGGTATTTTAGGAACACTCGTTAAGTGTTCAAGCTAAAATATACAAGCCCCCTTTCAAAAGCGAATAATCAAAGCCCTTAGGATTCTGAATTTGATTTACACTTGCTCCCTTTTTATAGGAGTCTTCTCATTCACCCTTGCAGAATGGAGTGATAGAGTGGCCAAAATGGATGGACTAATCTGAGGTATTTCAGTTTAACAAACAGGCTTATAAAAAGGTTTTGTGCAAGCTGATCACTAGGCTGAATAGGGGAGGGCATAAACATCCAGTGATGAAACTCTTCACTACGGCCCCAATCCTGTCCAGTAACTGAAATCAGGTACTTGCAATACTTAATACAGTGCAGTCTAAATCTGTTTTTGTATCCCCTTCCTTGTAATACAGGGTCCAAAGCAGTCTCAAATTTGCATCAGTAAAACTCATATTCCTGCTTGTTTGCTACGATTCAGAATAGTGTGGTTGAAAATGGCCACTTCCTTTTCATCCAGTTCCCACACATCACCTTGTTTAGAAGTATTTTCTGCTTAAGCTTAAGAGGCTTTTGTTCCCATCACCATCTGGATAGACAAGTAAGCTCTGCAGAAGAAGAGAGGCCATGGAACATGGATCAAGTAGGACATCACGGAGCTGTGCAATGAGAAGGAAAGGAGTCACCACTCACACCAACAGGAAGCTCTGACTCTACCCCTATGCTGTTCAGAAGCTAGTTATTGTTGTTCACTGAACTATTAATTCCTCCAGTACAGATCTGCTCAGAAACTTATAGTACAGGTAAGATTGTGGAAAGAAATTTGCCCTCCTGCCTCCTGGCTTACCACTTATTTCTTTTTTCAAGGATTTCTGGTTCAGACAGCCACGATACATTTGTGCTCTGCAATGTCACGTTTCCCTCTAAAAAGAGAAAGAGGCAAAATGTTTGACTGCTTTATCTACCATCACCTGACGTGCCTCTTGTCCTCCCAACCTGGGCACCCTCTTCACACTTAGAGCATGCACACGCGCCCATACAAACACACAGCAACTACCAGAAATTTTGAAGAGTTATCACTTTTTCACCCAATGTTGAATCATGTACAGTGAACTGAAAAAAAACTACATTCATTACAACAGGATTAGCGAGCATGGGGGGGGGGGTGAACTCCTGCCAAGCACAGGAAACAATTTAGATACAAGTAAAAGACCTGGTATCAAAGGCCTTTTTGTTTGCTTGTTTTTTAGCCCTCACCAGGAAAAAAAAATTCTCTCATATGGGACTGGGAGAGGTTGAACGGATTTCTGCTTATGCAATGTGTATTAAAAACTATGGAATTGTACAGATTTCTACGTTGTCCTTTTTAAGGGCACTGGGCCTTCTGATCAGGTCATTAGTGGAGGCTGAAATGTCACTGCTGAGTTCCAGCACCACTCCCTCCTCTAGCTCAGTAGCTGCCGAATCTCCTTGTGCATGTGACACAGGAAGTCCACATATGAAGCTCCCCCAGTCAGGCTCTTATCCTCCACCAAAAACTGTTTGAAGAGCATTTCCAGCTTATCTTCTTGCTTCACAATTATTAACTACAAACAAAAGCAATAGTGGATAGTTAGCAGAATTAATGTTCCAGAGGAAAGAAAAAGAGAAAGGCTAAAAAACCAACGAAGATAGCTAGAACCACTGCATATATTGTTTATGTGCTTTCACTTCTATAATTAAGTTGGATTAAGTCTCAGTCATATTTAGAAGGAAAACACCACATGGTATGTGGTTTGTGCAGTAGCATATTAAGTCTGAAATAATTCTAGTTTTAGAACTATGTTAAACACAGAACTCCAAAACTAATACCTGAAGTTTTTTTTTAGATGCTTGAAAACTTATGTTTGACTCACAGTTTTAAGAGTAAGCTCAGCGTTAGGCTTTACATGAATAAGGCTGGTATCACCTGCTCTAGTAAGAGTAAAAGAAGGGGACTTAGAGCTATGAACGAGGGACAACATTTTTACCTTCATGTAGCGGGATCTTTGCACTTGAAGCATGTCAATAATAGATCGTACTTTCTTTGAAAGGGGATTTTCCAAGACAGGCAGGGTATTCTGAAATTAAAGACATTCAATTCCCATTAGACAAAGAAGTAGAGTGCAACTTAAAAAATCTCAGCAGTTCATCATATTATATAACGTTACAAATATATTTACCACCACTAGCATAAAATTTCTTTGACCTCAGCTAATCAAAAGAAAATAAAACATAACATGAGAAATGAAGGTCAATTCTTAGTCCCACTTATGTATCACCTGTTCTCCTTACTGTCAGTGGAAATGTGGCTTGTCAAATAAAGCCAGCCAAAACAATGTCAACATGCCCAGATGAGGGATGTCTCCACTAGTTTCACATATCTGTGCTTCCCATTGTTAGTAATAAGAACCTATCTTTAAATTTTTCCCAACTTTCTTTCCCGTTGTTTTAACTATTGAGTGATTATCATAGACAGCATCTCCCGCACTGCCACCCAGCTCACCAAAGCACTGCTAATCTGACTGAAGGATGACACTCCGAAGAGGTTCTGGATCAGGCCTTGCTGCACGTTCACTCCCACCCACACAAAGATGTTCAGCCCATTCTCAAGCAGATATATGTCACCCTTGGAGAGACGTTCCTCTGAGTTGCGGATTGCTGCTGGTAAGGAGTCACTGTCAACATCTGCTTTGGTCTGTTTTAGAGTGAAGTAAAAAAAAATCAAGGTAAAAAAATAAGACCATATTAAGTTCTGAAAATTTCTGCCACTAAGACCCCAGTGGTTTACCGATTGCTAGGACTCGTAATACTGCAATAGCTCAGACTGAAGTATTGATTGTCTTAGCTTAGCTTTCTTACTGAACATGACACAGAAGCAGATGAGAAACTCTTGGTTAGCAAAAGAGAACAGAAGATTGCTGTGAAAGTATTCTGTAGTTCCAATATTGCTTCCTGGAGCAGTAATTGGTATTTACTGTTATTCCAGCAACTATGTTACCGAAAAGTGAGAATAGTAGGTAGATTTTCCCTGCAACAATTAAAATTACTACATAAAATTAGAAGATGGCTTAGGTTTTTGAAAGACTACCAAAGAATCAAAAGGTTCTTGTCACATGCTCACACCTCAGAGAAGATCTCAGCAAATTCACAAGAGGCAGTACTGTACCTATTCCTGAAAAGAATTAAATGAAGTATCCCAACAGATGGCAGATCCCAAATACTTCTCAAATTACTTTTCATTGATAAAATACAAATGCCAGTCCTTAAGGTAAGTCAAGACAACAGCAAGTCTCCAGTGTTAAGAACCTGAATTACTCACCAGGGGCAAAAGCCTGGGGTAAAAGAAAATGTTTGTTTCTGCCACATCCATGGATGTGACTAACTGACGAATGTAGGCACGGTCATCTGTCGTGACCTCTGGACCAGGCTGAAGGACATCACTCTTCAACACACAATTCAAGTACACAGGAAGCAGCTTCATGCATTCAGGGAGGATCAGCTACAAGTCACAAGCAGACAGAAGTTGGCCAGCTCTGTTGCTGAATAAGTTTATGCTCGACAAAACAAGGCTTATGTGAGCCAACAGTGTAGTTCATAGGTGAGAAGTGAAAACTGACAGTCTAGTTATAATGTGGACCTGCAACAATAGTGCAAAACTTTTCTCTGGAAGAAGCTCACAGCCCCTTTTAATACCTGAGCCCCTGATTCAAATTTAAAGCATTAGTGCTTACCTGGCCAGCAGAAGATGGACTAGCACAGTTCTTTCGATAGCAAGCTAGAATCTGGGCACACTGGTTAATCAGTGCATCTCGGACAGTCTTTACTGGGCTGTTCAGAACTCCACGATATGCTGCACAGAAAGAAAGGATAGAAATGGACAGCTATCGAGAGATTGCTCATGAACAGTACAAAAACACTACTTCCACAAAATACTATAAAAAAAAACCAACAACTTAGATTTAGTGAAAGAGATGAATTCCTACTGAAAGTCTAAAGAAGCTCATTTACCCCCCTCTTATTACATATACTTCTACTCTCCATCTCTCATATGCTTTAAAACACACATAGAATCATAGGTACAAATAAGGTTAAGTAGAGTACAATACATACAAGTATTATATTTAACCCATATTCATAAACGGAGGCCACCATCTCCTCTTCCTGGAGGAAAAACTGGGAAGTCAAAAGAACTACTTAAACCAGTCCAAAAATAAATATGAGTTCAGACAGCTTTCAATACAAACCTCTTAAAAAATATAGATAAGATTTTGTAGGATGGATAAGCCTACATCCTCTATCTGTACCTCTTGCCCTAAACAACAATACTATAGGAAAGAGCACAAAGCTGCGATAAGTGACTGAAACATCAGGATTGCCACCTGACACTTGATGCGAAAAGACTAAATAGGTGTCACTGAATGACAACAGGCATTTTAACACAGTTAGAGGTTATGATTCTTGTTGCCATATTTAGCCTTACCGTATTTAGCCAAGTAATTGATGAGTGTGTCTGTCTCACAGTTTCGATAGAGGTCAGCAAGCTGCGTGCAGCAGTTTAGTGAGAGGTTGTGAATGCGGAGTCGTCGCTGTCCAGCACAACTTGTATATAGCAGAGCACACTGCAAAAGACAAAAATGCCAAGATATAGGAAAGTGAGGTCCTGCTACGGTAAGAAAGGCAGGGTTTGAATATACCTCATTAAAAATCAGGATTCAGATATCCGGACAAGAAAATTATGTAGAGGACTTGCACAGTAAGTTAAAAGAATATGCTAAGAATGAGTCAATGAAAGGTAACAGGCAGCAAACGTTAGCAGTCTGTATCACAGAAAGTTGTCTTTGAAAACAGATTGTGGATTGAAGCTTTCTAGGTCACCCTGAGACCATGTATTCTGAAAGGTTAGGGATATAGTAAATGACATAAAGAATGCACAGTTCCTTGAGTGTCTAATAATTCAGCTTTAGAGCGATAATCATCCTCTTCTGCAACTGGCACACTCCTGCAGTTTGTCTTCGGTTCTTGTTTTGATACATTTTTGTTGACAGTTTTCAATTGTTAACTGCCTTCCTTTTTCTATGAAAGCCTTCACCCTTCCCTGCCTCACCTGAAGGAGTGCACCACTGTCTTCACTCAGTTTGTCATCATGCTTGAATTCCACTGTGATGGTTTTATCACAGTCCAAACCTGCCATCTCTACGTCAGTTGTGTTGCTCATATAGAAAGCTCCAAAAAAGTCAGTTGCTCGAATGCCTACAAAACAAGGATACATGATAAGTGAGCTGCACTTTTCAATAGAATAACAAGACAGCCTTTAGCGCCCTGAAAATCCTGTCACTAGGGACACTAATTATCTTGACAGATTTCAACAGGAATTTTTGTTCACTCTTGACAAAGTGCTTAAAAGTTCAAAGCTGTAAGACAGCTTTTTGCATAGCCTAATCTCAAAAGTTTTAAATTAGGGGAAAAATCTGTTACTTCCCATGTGATATACTTAAAATAGTGAATTTATTAAGACTCATTCATGCTAACACCCACCTGTGCTTGTGCGTACTCTCATCACAGCATCAAATCCCACTTCTTTCTGGACATCTCTTCTCAAGTCATTCAGGAACCTATCCTGGTCTGTCTCCAGCTAAAACACAATCAGTAATTCATGTTTCACTATAAATCAGAGCTGCTCCATAAATCAAAATTAAAAAAAAGACACCACCTGCAGTTTTACTCTAAAAATCAGCTCAGTGCCATATTAATATAATGTCATGCTAAAAGTTAACAGCATAGCTTGTTGTTCTTGTTCACAGAGATTGTGTAAAGACAAAGCTAACAAAATCATTTTGGTGAAAAACTTGAAGTAGCATTTTTATCTCCCAAGAAGTACTTGTTTGCTATGATTTACACAACAAAAAAAGAACTGGCAACTAAAGAGTAACTTTTACTCAAATCAAATACCAGCCTGACTCAATGGAGCTCTTACCTGGAAATATGCATACTTATAAATGGAGCCTCCTGTCTGGTAAGTTACTATGCCTAGCGTTGCCACATCCAAATACTGGTTTGGAAATAGGAACAGATCCACACAGCAGCCCTGGGCCACACAGTCCTTAGCCAAGTTGTTGTAGAAGCTTGTCTGAGGTTGAAACAAAGTCTAAGAAAGGAAGTCAGAGATGAGATCAAAAATTTGTGCTAAGAGAAGGAAAGCGAGAGACAGATTATAATCACAGGAAAAAAACACATATAACACTTCAAGTCTATTCTGCGAAATTCAGATTATACGACATTTCTTCCTGACCCTGCCTTTGAAAATGACTGTAATGCCATAAAAATTACTACACATCTTGCATTAATCCTAAATTCTGCATGTTTACTTTAACACATCATCTATAGTATTTTATCCTGTGTAAGAATATAGATCTACTTCCTCTTCTTATACCAGAGCTATTCTTATGATGTCAACTCTACACAGCTGTGCCTGAGAACAGCCAATGAAGTGTAATGTTAAAAGATATTAGCTGTGATGGTTACACTGCATGCTACCCTTCTCATTCTTTCAATGATACTTCAGAGCTATTTTATCCCATAAGGAGCATAATGTAGAAATGAATCATAAGCGTCGTTATTACCTTCTCCTTATCTGTGTTGATCAGTTTCTTATCGTCCCTGTTCTTTAACTTCCCTGGGGCCTCTGCAATGGGCAGAGAGGTATGGAAAATGAAGAGCTTGCCAGCACACTCAGCTGCCTACAGAAAAGAGGGGTGAAATTGCTCAAGTTAGAAACATTTAATAAAAACCTTCGGGCCAAAACGTGATTCAAGAACACACATCCACGCATCTTTATTACTTCATTTCTTTATGTCAAGAAGGTACTACACAGGCTCAGTAATCACTCGGCTACATTAGTGGTACCCATCACAGGGAGCACAACTTGATGATCTGTTACAGAAAAGGAAGTTTCAGTTCTACTGGACCTGTGCTAGCTCCATGGCAGGGAGAGAAGGTCTGGCTTTAAGGAGACAAAGAGCAGTAAATTCTCTAAAAGCAGAACTCAGCTACAACAAGTTTTGCACAAATGAGTTAGATTGCTTTCTCTGATTTACAGCTACTGAATTTGTGGGAATAAGGCAAGTCACAGAAATGGAAAAGGATGTCAATCTGACTTTCAAAAGATCATTAATTTTAAATCAATAGTCTACGTAAACTCCAGCCAATGTTTAGTAGGTTATTTTCTCTGATACATACAGTAAGCAATCAATTCGTAGTTTGAATTGCTTCTTGACTGAAGTAGTTACCAAACCTGAGTTTAGGGGAGACTTCTAAGGACTTATATGACAGACAAATTAAGTTATAAGAACAGATTTGGGTGGAATCATACAGGAAATCCATTTGATCAATACATACAAGTCTGAGTTAGGTCACACATGCAATTACCTGAAGTACTGGAATGGAAGAACTTTTGGAAAATTTTACTGGTATGTAATAAAATTTTACACACTGGTATGGACAACTTCAACAGATTGCATTCTCTCCTTTTATTTAAATTTATACCAGAGCTTCCAGCACAGGATTAGAAAGACACCGTGTTACAGAACTCCTTCTAAATGACATATGAAGGAGTTCAGCACCTGGTTTTAACACTGGAAGGTCTCTTCTGTAGGTTCTGGAAACTGTTCAAAGCAAAAATGCTGCCAGGTCACCAAGATTAAGCCTCATTTCTTGTACTCTGAGCAAAAATGCTTTAAAAAAATTACGTAGAGAAGAGATAGCTGGCTACAAAGAACTGGAGGTACCTGCACTTTAACGGGCCAAGTACTCCCTATATGTAGCACATCTACCACAAGGAGACTTACTAAAAGCTTTAGAACTCTTAGTAGAGAATAATGGAACATTAACTTCAGAGTACTCAGCAGACTGAAAGTTTGCTATGACATTGCATTTACCAACCTTCAGCGCTTCCAGTCCTGCTTGAATCACAGGTCCAAAAACAGTTTCTGTTTCTCTGGTGTCTGCAAACATTTCTGGAATCTGGTCCAGCAAACTAGCAAAGAAAAAGGAGGAATTCAGGAAGATTCTATAGAAGTGGTAAAGCCACAGTTTTAGTTCAATTAGTTGTTGACCTATGAGACTGAGGTGGTTTAAACAGAAGTCCCTAACATGTCTATGTTTTCAGAAGATACATTTTTTTGTGTTTTTTTTTTTTTTAAACACAGTATTTGCCATCCCATTGCTTATGTGTGAAAAAACTCATACTTCAATAGCTGTTCGTGCTCTTTTAATATATTCCCATGCATATTGCTAGGTAAACTCTTATGAAAGACTAGCAACACTTCGCCTCTGTTTGCCAAACATCCTATGTGCTATTCAAAGATTAATAGACTTAATTCACAGATTTGTACTTGCTCTTGTTAATGCACTACAGAACAGGCAGGTAATTTTTGTTCACAACATGAACTGTGTCTAGTTCCCAAAACCTACTTACCTACACACCATAGTTCAATTGCAATTCAAGTATAGTGTTAGATAGCTTGCCAAAATTTTGTTAATTTCTTTCTTTCCTTCTAGATTTTACCTTCTCTATCCTGCTCATTCAATTTTTTCCATTGAACCAAAATCAGACACCATTGTTGTTTTAGTTTATAAGTTACCTGGGCATCTGTCTTAAAGATAATGATTCAGTATTCCTACAACTTTCACTCTCCACTATTTTATTTTTTTTCCCTCCCCTAGAAAGACACTTCTGCACTAAATCCCATTACATATAGCCTCTGCCAAGCTGGTCTAGAAGCCAAATAAACCCTTACACCCCATGAATTTTCCCATCCTCCTTTGTCAGTTTCATCTCAAAGAGTACAGGAAAACACTAAGAAGTCACTGTAGTGACTGAAGTCACTGTAGTGACTTCTAGGCGCATAACGCAACAAATAAGCAGTGAACATGACACTTTTAAATGAAACACTTGAGTCTACCAAACAAAATGTTTACTCTACACAACATAATTCAGTTTCTGTTACCTGATAATAACTGTCCTGGACTCGTTCACATTCACCAGGAAACCATCAAGGAGTGGCACAAACATGTCCGCCACATCTGAGACAACCATCATTTGTGGCTGCGCCAATGAGCTCTTCACGTTATAGAAGTGTAATACCTTGTTGTAAGTGACAAAGCCTACTCGAATGGCTGATTCTTCCACGTTTCCTTCTCTGTAAGAGACATACTTCTAAGTAGATGGCAAAATCATTACACAGAATCCAACACAATAAGGGGTAAAGGAGAAAAAAAAAGGAAGGAAAAACCTTTCAGCTAGAAAGGTACTCAGATGTCCTGCTTGATCTCTTTGCAAACAAAAGCTTGACAGGATTTTTTTTTTTTAACCCCTGGCTTTTTTAAAAAGGAGAAAGTGAGTTTCCCCCGTTTCAACTGGCTACAATAGTACACATACATACCTGGGCAGGTAATCTAGGAGTGACTTCAATTCTTCACATATTAGCCTCACTAAGCCACTCTTCACAGCATTGTAAGACACATCAATCATGAAAATGAAAGCAGGTGGACTAGGAAATTTGTTATTCTGTGGAAGAGGGCGAAGAAGTCACATTAAGGCCATGTAACGCAAACCACAACAGCTCTATAACATGGACAAACAAATGCTGGTCAAAACTCTAATAGTATTCATGTACTTTTCACTCATGAGAAGTGATTGTTTCTTCAGATTAGTTTCACATTCCTGCCCATCTAACAGAAATTTAAGTGCACTGCGCTTGAAATAGAGCACTGCTATGTACCCTGACAAATTTTGGTATCTCTCAACAAACAGCAGATGACTTTTTTTTTTTTTCAGAAAACGTTTGGTTTTTATTTATAAGCAAAACACAGTAATTAACACATACTACTGTACCTTGCAGTAGTCAACTGTTGCCAGAAACTCATAGGACCCCAATGATAACTCAGGTCTATCATAGAAGTCTACTCGCTTTCCAGTGTGATCCAAATGCTGGAAGTAGTGAGATGGCACTGGGGAAGGAAAAAACATGAAGTTCAGTGACAAACCATAATAAGCACTGTCACAGATGGTTCAAATAGAACTCCTGGAAAAATAGCTAGCTAGACCTCTGTGCTACCATTCAAGTATTACAAGGAATATTGATGCAATTGAAAGTATCATTAAATCCAAGAAATACAAATGAACTGCTTCCAATTTGTCTTATGCACCAGGTGACATTACAGTCACTATTGTATTTTTCTTGAATCTTTTACATTCTGATTTTTTATTTCATATCAGAAAGGTCACTGCAACATGCACGTTGAGTTTTCTGAGTGATTTAGTCCAAAAGGAAAAAAAAATTGTTGCTACTTGTAAAAGTAGTAACAAATGACTTGCAATAGAATTTGCTACAAGCTACAGGCTTCACTATTACTGAGACAGTTCAGACATACCAAAAAACTGAGCCCCTCCTTTTATTATGAGTTATTCAAAGCAATCAAAGTTTCAACAGTTCTGAAGAACACTGTGATACCATTAACACTGTATATGTAAACAGATATCACTCTCTACTCTCTAAGTACATATCCAGTACAAGCTAATTACTTGATTTCTTTTTCACAGAAAACAGGAATTGCTCTGAAGCATTAGGTACAACTACATTAGATTTTCACAACATCTCGTATTATCCCTCCCTTTTATACACCTGCTCAGTTGTTGCAGGTACAGCCATTCATACAGCTGCTGAGTGAATGTTTATGGAACGCATGCAGACCGAAAAAAAAAAATCAAGGAGTTTTTGGTTTTTTTAGAACTGACCACTTTTAGCCCTAGTCAGCTTCCTATTTTGGTTTGCCATGGACCTATACAAACAGTTGTACAGCATAACTGAGGTGATGAGATCAAACAGTCCATTAAAAGCCATCAGTGCTACCAAATGAAACACTCAAAAACAAGTTCCTTGTACCCCGCATTTCCACAGTACATACAAACCAGATCTACAGACATCATAAGCAGCATACAATGACTTCTGCTTAAGAGGGAGCATGTTTTGTATTGATTTAGAAGAGCAGTGAAGATAAACTGGCATATATTGAATACTCCTATTCGACTGTAGCAGATCTACCTACAATCTCATCTCTAAGCAGTGTCCAAACAGGCTTTGTGAGCAAGAAAAAAATCCTAACTCATGCTACTAACTAGATATTCATCTCAATAACAAATAATTTCTCAGAACACTATACATCATGCAACAAGTACCTCACATTAAAACATTTGGTATGATAAAACTACAAAACATAAGCACCTGCTTAATTTGAACATCATTTAATAACTGAGCAGTGAACATGTTTTAATCATTTTTTTCCAACAGTAAACACATTACAGCATAGTATACATTAGATATGACCGTAACATGATTAAGATTCATTTCTTCACATCTTTTTTTTGAAGATCACTACAGTAGTGCCTATGGGCTAGTTTTCAGAAGAAGCCTTACCCTCAGTGACACAGCTGCAGAAACAGCACTGGAACCTCCTTCCACCCTCAATAAACTGCATAAAAGGGCACATGTAGGCCTTGCACCTATTACATCGGACAGGACCAGATTCTCCATGATCTACTAAATAAGGAAGGGTCTGTGGAAACAAAAAAAAAACAAAGAAAAAGGTCACGTGAGGATGAGAAATAAGTGACCACATATACTGCAAAGCTTAAAACTATTTCCTTGTAAATTGTATAGAATTTAGCATTTTTGGCAGCTGTGGGAGAGAGTGCAGGGGAAGCCTGAACAAGTATTTTACAAGTATTTTTCAGCTCAAGCTATTAACACAGCAGTTCCTTTCTGGGCTGCAGTCATTAATGGGCTATCCCACTTACACACAAAGAAGTACTTGGGCATGGTGCTGCACCACCTTATATAGTAGCCTGCTTGAGGAGCATGAGCTCTAGCAGGAAAGCCACGCTGCACAGCACAGATGGATCCCAAGTGAACACTGAAGACCGAAGCCATGCTAACAATGGCTGTGATAACATCATGGGAGCGAACACACAATTTCCACCTCACTCCAGGTTGATTTTTTTTTAAAAGCAATTCTTTACCTCCTATGTTTTTCCCTTGTAAAAAAAAAAACTTTTTTTTTTTGACAAAATAGAAGCCAGTCACTACATTCCACAAATTCAAGAATTTAAAGCATCCAGATTATCTTAAAAATTTTTAATGGTTAAAACTTATTTTTGAAGTTCTCCATGAAATACAACATATCCTTATGTTCTGCTTGTCTTCACACCACTGTGTAATTTTAAAGGACTTGTTATCATGTAGTGATACCATTTTTCAACTATTACTGGCAATATAGTCTATTTGCAGCCAAACCAGAGTAAGATGCTTGGCAACTTCTTCAGCTTTTTAACCTCAGAATGAGCAAAAGCACTTTAAAATGATTAAGACAGAGCTTTTGCAAGCTACATTCACAGTTCAAGACACCTTTCAGTAACTAAGAATCTAGCTCAAGATGTTTAATTACTTTTAAACTATGACATTTAAGGTGTTCAATTTTAATTCTTCCAGGCACCGTAAACCTCTGACCATTTTTAAGAAAGAATGTATTCCTTGAGCGTAAGTTGAACAAATGCCCTTGACACTTCTTTCTTCTTCATGCTGCAGATGTATCAGATTTCTCATTCACCCCCACTAGTCATTTATTGACAATACAATGGCTTTGCTGTCTGTGTGTCTCAGTTCCTACCCACCAGGCTGACCTCCTCTGAGGAAACAAAATTTCAAGTTTTCTGATTGCTAGGCAATATTAGTATTAAGTTTCCACACAATAAGCCTCTCCCCCCCCCCAGCCCCCTGCCAAAATAAGCAGTACTGTACATAACTTGCTAATGACCACTTACTACCAGAAGGCACACAGATACTTCTTACTAAAACTCCCAAGTTTTCCTTTCTGAACTGTGTATTAACATAGGGCAAAGGCCCTGTATCTTGCAAGCAGATGCTGAATTTTCATAGGTTCTAGATTTATCCACATGTTGCATTTTCACCAGTCCTATTTATCCTCTTACTACTGATATGTTAAACGTTAGCTCTATTTACAGTCCTATTGCTCTCAACAGCTGAGCCTACATCTATCAGAAGGGCTCCTCCACAGGGAGTTTGCCCTTGCCATAAAGATCTTCCTAATACTGGAAGCTCACCAATCTCCAGGACAATTTTCCCATCCTAGACATGTTTTTTCTGGATATCCTAAGTGTCTGTTCATAGCATAAACACACCATGAGAGCTAATAGCTAGTTTGTGAAACTTGTCTGAAAACGCACCCCCAGGTTTCTCAAGAAAGATCACATTTGCCTATTGCTCTCCTTTTAAACTCCAGCCAAATACAGAAATTAATTTCAGAACTCAGTTTTATCACAAACTAATTTTCAGAATCCAAATCATAGTTTAGGAACATTAGTCAAATGAAACAAAAACCACCCTTAAACACCAGAAAACATTGCTTTCTTCATGAGAAAGTTCAGTTTAACAAGGCAGAGAACACTGCAAACATATTAAAATTTCACAAGCATATTTGTCTTTATGTTACTGCTCTAAGTAAACTAATGCTACACAGTAACCAGAGTATTTGCCATACTTTTAATACAGTTTCCAGCTCTCATATTCTCAAAGCTTTTATCTTCTCAGCAACCAGATAGAGTAGGTAAAAGGCTGGCTAGCTAGCCACATATGACACCTAGAAGGAAACAAGAGGTGCACAGAGCAAGTGCAGAAATTCAAGTGCAGTTCAGCAGAGCCTGGAACTCAGTCTCACGCTGTCAGTTATCCCACACAGTGCTGTGCACGGACACAACATTAGGCAGCTTAACCAGCACTGCTTGATACATTCTCATCCCATTCCACAACTTGATGTCCTAGAAAACAATATCAGTGATTTGTTACCATTTCAATACTGCAGACCAAGAAAGAAATTGAGATCAACTCTAAGTGCACACATTTATTAGCATCCTAGTATTTTGGTCATTTGGTCAGAATGATGCTTGACAGTTACTGCAAAAAAGAAAGCTGAGATTCTCATAGCAATCAAAATATTAAATGTTTTGAACACAATGTTCTTTTGCCTTACAGATCTCTACCACACACTTGTGAGAGAACCAACATTTACCTAGGCTTTGTTACTTAAACATGCCTACTGTTGAAAGTCAAACAAGGTTATCTGTAAAATACGAACATCTAATAGCATTCTCCTGATGAGTTCAGATTGCATACAGTGCGTGTGTGACTTCACATACAGTTCTCACCTCATCTGGGGGTAGGGTAGCCAGTGGTTTTATGACAGCAGCTAGAGGAACTTGGGACTGTTTGGCCATATCTGATGTGCAGGGAATATTGTACGATGTACATCTTATATAGCGGGGGCTTGCGTTACCTGGAGAACAAAGGAAAAAATGCCAACAAATTTCAGTAAAGTTTATATTAAGAACAGAAATCAAGATAGCTTCAGTTTTGCTGAAGAGTCACAGAATAAGAATGTATCTAAAAAAAAAAGACATAAAACTTAATTCCCAACCAAAAGCCTCTTTACAACTAACTATGCATAATAAAAGCCCTTAACTCAAAACAAGTTACTTTGACTCCATATCAACTTCACCTCTAAAGTATTCCCATTCCACTCTTTTTGCAGACTAAATCATACTATGGGCAAAGATCTCAACTCAGACATTTCTGATGTTTGATTTTATAAGTCTGGCTGAAGAGCAAAGCACTTGATTACAGAACTGGATTCTGAAGTTTTAAGGAAGCTTAAAATCTCCAAATAAATTCATGGGAAATAAAAAGATTAAATTCTTTCTCTATAAAATCCATGAACCAAATGGCATCCCATTCATACTTAAAGACAGTGTTTCCAGTCCAATTCAAATGATATTACTAGTAAATTTCAGTTCTGACCTGAATGATTAAAGACAATTCTGCCACTTTTTTAGGCTTGCGTTCATTGTTTTAATTCATTGTTAAAAATATTTTACCTTGATCCTTGACCAAGAAATTGGTAGTAACGAGCGGTGGGACCTGTCCTCTTACTCCAGTGACAAATGGTTCTGATCCACGGTTACTTCTGTCATCTTCAATCACTTGAATCTATGATTGAATAAAACATCACATTAATCTTTGGAGGCTTGGTTTCAAAGTACTATAAAATATAAAACTTGCATCTGTAAGACAGTGAAAAGGGATCCTGAGGCAAACACCACTAGCTCTAAAAATAAAAGGTCTACGGCAAGCAGGTTTTGTCAAGCAGTCACCTCTCAGCTGGATTTCAATTATTACTGAATGACTAACAATAAAATACAAATGGTATTTTCCCCAAGTATTGAGTAGTAGCATACTTTGTGTTTTAAGGCCTAATCTGAACTCA
The DNA here is from genome assembly GCF_013377495.2 of Cygnus atratus. Classification (NCBI taxonomy): domain Eukaryota; kingdom Metazoa; phylum Chordata; class Aves; order Anseriformes; family Anatidae; genus Cygnus; species Cygnus atratus. The sequence continues at coordinate 37,808,604 of NC_066368.1, forward strand.
TAAAAAGCAAACTTAGGTCAAGAAAGGATTTTTTTGCTAGTGTTTCCGTTTACTAGTCCTAGCCAAATTAAAATCAGAAGCTTCTTTAAGCCTCAGGGTGAAGTTCTATACATGACCTGACTTTTCCTTTCTGTTGTGCTCCCACTGCTTTCATAGCATGCATTTATTTTCATCCACTGCAGCTCTGACCTAAGGACATGCTTGCCAGCTCAACTGTAAATCTTTATTGCACTGTAGTGCTCAAGAATTTATGATTTGAATTCTGGGGATGAGGAAAGTGAAGTTTCACTAGAGCTGAAAATGATTCAAGCTTAAACTTCACAAAAGCGGAAAACTGCCAAAAATTGTAAATTTCTTACAATTTCAATTTCTTCATTAATGCAAATGTACTTAAGAAAACAGAAACGCATCAGTTTTACTTGACTAAAATATCCATAAGAACAGAAGATTGTTCTTACACGTTTTTAACTACCTTTACCATTCCAGTGCTTGAATCTAAGCATTAAAGCCAGCGGCTGTTTTGCCACCAAACACACATACCTTTGTTTAGAGTCAAATCACAAAATGCGGAATTTTGCACAGCAAAACTTCTACCCTCTCACTATGGCTTCCAAGGAGCCAGCAAAAACACCACCCATAGCATCAGACAGTGACTTCTAGGATAAATCTAGTTCTATCTCAAAAGCCTACAGACTGATTGACATTTGTGACTTCACTGCTTGTAGCTGTTTTATGTTGTATGACCAAATTTGGTTAAACAACGAAGAATTGATACAAGGGTCATTGCTTTTTTTTTTTCTTCCAATGCAAAAGGTAGCTGCTTTTTCTTTAGGTAGAGTTCTCTAGACATAACCACTCTATTTTCAAAATCAAAATGTAACGGTTATGTATGAGCAGATAATGAAAGAATGTTTATGGCTCCCCGGACCTCATATTAGTCAACTAAGAGATTTACAGGAATTAACATACAAACAAAAATAGTTTCTCCTCAGTTTTAGAGTTTCGAAGCACTAGCCCAGTACCGGTATCAACAAGAACTGTAATCAAATTCTGCTTAGAACTGGTAGAAGACATGGCTACAAAGGCTCATGCTGTGTGTATGTTAACATGGGATGTGCTATACGGACAATTATACCGATGGCTTACACTGAAAATGCCAGTTGGAACCTGACGGAGATATTTTAAGGATCAGAAAAGTAAAGGGGAGACATTCTTCATGATCTGTTTCTGCAACGATCTGCTTTCTATTGCCTCACCAGTCATCACAGAAGAGAAGATTTTGAACAACCTCTTGTGGTGTTATGATACTCATTTTGATAAGGCAAACAGAAGACAGCAAGGAAAGGATAAAGGATTAATGATGGAGGGTTAGTGAGGTGAAGGTCAGCTATCAGGCATGCACAGATAGATGGTCACCAACACAGAGACTACAATTGACATAGATACAGCACTTACTGGACTAGGAATTGCGTCTGGGTCTATTCTGTGCCTGGGTTTCTGCTGGGGTGGCAGCTCATTAAGTTGCTTTATTATTTTTTGTTTTTTAAATAAAGAGTGCCACAAAAAAAAAAGAAAAGAAAAAAAGAAGAGAAGAGAATAATAAAACAAAGAGTAACAGTGTTACTTCTCTCTACCCAAACTTGTAGCACTGGAATTAGGTATTTGGACATTGGCTCATGCAACAAGAAACACCAGCTTCTGCAGCATACACTGAACCTAAAAATCAGTCTTGAGGTTGTATCGGGCCTGGGCACCGAACACATTGCTAACAGACGTAGTGGCTCACGTGCTCATTTCGGTTAGAAATTGGGGATTTACGTTTTAAGAACATGCTGAAATGAAGGTAACTGATACAAGCCATTTGAGATTTCATTTAGTGGGAGAGAAGAGAAGCAGACAAGCAATTACAAGTTTTTATATTCCACGTAAAAAAATTTGCAGTCCCAGGCCTTGCATAAACCTGGAGTCTAAACAGCTCACCATTTCTGAATAGCAGTAATTTTGAATAGCAACAGTCAAGACCTCAGCTGTAACTCAAAACTAATTTTTTTTTTTAATAGTTTTTAAGTAAACTGATTTTAAGCACTGTCCTGGAAATGCTTCCTGTTATCAAATGATTGTAGCCTTCTGAGACAACAGAACAATATCAGGAGCAGTGGAAGGAACAGCACAGCAGACTAGGGGCAACAATGCTCCCAGGCTTAGTATTACTCATCATTGTCAATCATCACACATCATTGCTCCTCTTTTCTGAGACTCCATTCTAAAAGATAATTCTAATTTGAGAAGTTGCCCATATTTGACTGAAGTAGTGTCCTGACTTAATGACCCAAAGAAAGCTAACCAGCTCTTTGACAGAGTAGGGGAAAAAGGAAAAGAAAAGCACTACAACCATCTCCTATGAACCATACTTTAAACCTGGAACATACAGTTCATAGCTTGCCACCTCAAAACCAGCAATTAGTTCACCTTGGAAAGTAGTTGAGCAGGAATTCAGAAATGGTCAAGCAAGTATAATCAAAGCCCTCCAGGATCTCCAAAACATAAACCATAACATGGTACAGAAGACCACCTGAGAAATTAGAGCAGTGATTTACATATGCAATGCCTTTCTTTAGTCTTCTGGGCTTATTCATAAGAAATGACTGAAGCTTGGATATACTAGGGAAAAGCAAGCAGGAAAATATACTGCTGTTCTTTGAAAGAAGAAACCTGCTTTCAGCTCTGGACTTTGTCAGTTCTGTTTAACATAAAGACACTATGGGAGAGTTCACACTAAAGAACAAAGTAGGCTTACAGGGCTAGGAATGGAATCTGGATCCAAGCGCTTTGGTGGAGGTGGTGGTCCAGGCTGACTTCCATAATTTGGTGTTCCTGGATAAGCTCCTCCATAGTTTGGTTGGGGGCCCCTCACCTGTTCAAAGGAACCTTACAAGAAAGAAACAATGGAATCAAACATTAGCTAACATGAGGCAATTCCTCATCAAGCACCTCCCATTTTTCCTTTCTTCAAAAAAAAAAAAAAAACAAGAAGTTGCAACAGGAAACTACACGCTTTTCAGTCAATTAGGTTTAAACACATTTATCAATGTTTCAACTCAGTACATCTCTAACAATGATCCGACAAACAGACACAGTCTTCCTTAAAACCAGATTTAAAGAAACACTGTGTTTTAAGACTAACGTAACTAGTTTTAAAATATATGATTAAACCATGCATTAAGATAATGTACTATGAATATTCAGGTTGAGCTGCAGAACTGCCTAATAGAAAGCGCACACAGAACAGCCAAATAGCCAGCAGATGACCCATAATGCCTCAAACTCGAGTTATGCAAGGATTTCTCTCAGGCAGTTTTGTACTGCCTGAAAGCACAGTAATAAGTTAACACATGACAACTTCTTTTGTTTTGTAACTCATGGAAGTAATTTCACATCACATTACACAATTCCAGTCAATTACGGAATAACATTGTGATTCACCCCACAAGTGTTTTTACAGTTCATAGCAATTTGGACAGATGTTTAAACAAGTAATTTACCTGGCTACTTTTGCAAGGCTGCATGTGGGGGACAGGATTTTCAATCCTGACACTTGCACATGATTACTTTATCCTAGCTATCTGCAAACATTATTGATTAAAAATCAGCCAAAACTGTTTTATAATCCAGAAAGTTCAAGTGATATTACTTCTGAGCACACATGAAATGTGAAGGGTTTTACAAGGAGAAAAATCCAGCTTTGTGAATTAAAGAAGAAAAAGTTGCAACTCCTTTTCAATGTATAACACTCCTCTAATACACAGTGTATATTCATACCCAGTGTGCATATTGTTAAAAACTATAATAATGATTTTCAGGATTTCAAATCTCTACTTTTGAAAGACAAGGTTGCAGACATCAAATTTAAGTTTGTATTACAATTTGACCACAACTTTTTGCACTATTATAGCACTAAGCATTGAACACTTTTGGCCAAGTAAGCTAGGCTTCTTTTAATTACATTAACCTGATTAAAACCTGCATGACAAATAGCTTAGAATGATAAATCCTACTCTTTGTCTTAGATTTGTCCTTCACACCAGGGAAACAAGAGGGAAGCTCTGAAGTGAAGCCAGAAGTTTGCAAGTTACAAACCTGAAAGCTGTTTCTCAGTTTGCAGCACGCAGAGAATACACCTAGCTTACAATTCCTACGCTAGGAATACTCACCGTTCTGCTGCATTTGGTAACCTGGCTGAGGAGGATGAGTGGGAGGAGGTGGTCCACGGAGGCCACTCATGGGAGGCCCTGGGTGAGGCCCTGACAGAGTTGATGGAGGTGGTGGTGGTGAGGATACATGATGAGGCTGTGAAGTTGGCGGTCCAGAAGCTGTCTGCACAGGCAGCGGTGGGCCTGGCATGGTAGGTGGCCTTGGGGCACCTGTGGTAGGAGGATAAGAGGAAGGTCCAATCCCTGTAGAAGATGGAGGTGGAGCAAAACCAGGGACTTGAGTAGGTAGGCGCTGAGTTGATACTGGTTGACCAGAAAAGGGAGGCTGTGCCAAAGGAAGACCCTGAGACACACTGGGAGGAGGGGGTCCTTGGCTCGCAGTGTAAGGTGTGTAGAGACCAGATCCTGTTGCACTAAAGCTCCCTGAGACTGGGGGAACCGATGTTGGGGGACCTTTTAAGAAGAAAAGAGGACGTTACCATCATTTTTTTCTATCCTCAAAACATTTAATTCCAAATAGATCACAGAAGACTCAAAACCCCTTCACTCTAGAGCATCTGAATTGGTGTGTGTATATATATATATATACACACATACACACACACACATTATACATATATATATACACACACACACATATATATTTATATATATATATAAATGTGTGTGTGTGTGTGTATATATATATATATATATATATATATATATAAATAAATAAAATTTTCTCATCTTCAGATGGACATTCCAGTACTAACAGAGACAAACCTTAAGTGATCATACTCTTAAATTCAAACAGCTAAGGGATACGAAACTTGACAGTTCCTTCAGTGCCTTCTTTTCCCCCCCGCCCTGTCCCCTGCCTCAAAGCCTAAGCTGCTTATTTTCTACAACCAGAATACATTTCAGGATTCAGGGACAGGAAACCTTACCATAGCCCAGTCCAGCTGGGGGAGGAGCAGAGGTTGAAGTACTGCCAATTGTCATCCCTGCCATGTGATTGCTGAGTTGCTGTACACTGGCTGGAGGTGGACCATATTGCTGGAACATAGATGTCTGGCTGACAGGCACGGGTGCTGAGCCTGGCAGAAACGGCTGAGAAGCAGGCGGCCTGAGAGGGGAGATGAGAATCTTCACTGGGTCCTCCATTATGCAAGCAGTTACAATTCCCCATGCCTTTATAAATTGTTCTACCATATAAACACTAGCTAGGTGTCAATAATATACATGAACTAAAAACTAAGCACTGTAGCTACGTTTCTGAAAAATAATTACATATCCTGCACAGGTCCAAATCCCTTTCATCATAAAAATCTGTTGCTTCTTAAAAACACAAATTTTATGTTCAAAGTATTTTTTGTTAATTCCATTTTAGTTATCATAATAAATCAAATACTGCAAGGGAGTCTACAGGGTAAGAAACAATACTGCCTGCACAGGTATCTAAGAAGGCTCCGTTGTTCAAAGGATTTGGACTCTCCAGCTTATCCAGAAAGCAGCAAAAACCAACCACCTTCCCCCCAACTAGTAATCAGGAGGTAGGACTGCTGCCCCTTTCACCCCACAGGTAATGGCAATATTTAAGATGCCAAGAACTTAAGATGGAGACAACTCAGGGATCCACAACAGGAAAAAAAAAAAACAAAAACAGAACCAATACTAAGGAATTACTCAGTAGTAACAGGTAGCAACACGCTCCAGAAAGCCTAGTTCACATTGCCAGGGAACCAAATACAGCTACTGTGTGGATGCAATTGTTTCCAAACAAGACAGATCATGGGAATCAGGAAATTCCTTATGGGAAAATGACTACCACAAAAAAAGGGTCTTTGGAGGAGAAGTGGTTTTGATCAACCAGTCACTGACCCATATCCTTCCATAACCTTTTTATCTGAAGATATTCCTATTTTCTAACAAATACCCTTCCTTATGGTAAAATGTTGATTCAAAACAATAAGGAAAAAAAAGTCAATGCCCACCACAGCAAAAACAATGCATTTAGTTTGTTTTATATCCTAAAAGGTCTAGACATAGCCTAGGTCTACCAAGTTAGGCCTTTGTTACAACCTTCTTTTCTTGTGTATACCTCTGCATTGGTGCTGTTGAAGCTGGAATCCCATTCTGCACATCTCCTTGTCCAAATGGACTGTACCCGAGGTGACCAGAAGAAAGAGATGTTCCAGAGGTTGCAGGGGCTCTTACCGAACCTGCAGACATAAAAAAAAAAAAATCACAAATTATTCACAGAAACAAGGGCTTCAAACAGCTACCATGAAAAATCAAAGGAGGAAAAGGAGTTTAGTGATGGCCAAATTGATGTATCAACACTACTCCAGCAGCAAATCATTTATACAACCGTATTAGTAGCAAAACTGAAAACAAGTATTTTTAGCCATTGTCACCAGTCACACCCCCACAAACATCAAGTACAAAATATGCACCATGGAGATTTCTTTTAAAAAGGACTTCATCTTTTGACGAAGAACCAACCGTGTTCCTGTCAGAAAGGTATTAGGTTCCTCCCCCTCCAAGTCCAATTATTTTTTATCCAGAGTATGAAGAGTATTTAAGTGGTACCTAATGGTCATTACAGGTCAGTTTTCTCTACTTAAGGGGTAAGTGTGTCATGCAAATAGGTTCAGTTTTGAAAAACTGAGTTCTACCAGCTGCTTTTATACACAACATAGCAGAGGCCACCACAGAGGGCCAGTCCCAACCTCTTAAGGTTGCAGAGTAACAGGAATACTTTCTCATTTTTCAAAGTGAACTGGTTCAGTCACAGACCAAACCTATTTGCTTCTAAATTAAGTCCTGTCACTTTCCAGACCACAAAATGCTGGATACAATGCCAACAGATCAACAGCAGCATTTACTTCCAAAAAAAAGAGAATATAAACTTCTATTTTAATAATATTACGTTAAAAAAATGCTGTTAAATAGAACAGACATGTGACCACGCCTGCTAACCACAATGGAACATATTTCATATATGGGGTACAGTTCAACACAGATGACTCAAACACCTTAAACTGCGAGAAGACCAGAGCAGCACATAGACAATGCTGTGTCTTGCAACAGCGTGACAAGTTCAGAAGGGATTCCGAAGCCTTCCTGTGAGGAACCATTACGAAATAGAAAACATATAAGAGAAGCCACTTCTCAATTCTATCGCATAATTTACTCACCAAAGCATGAGGTTTCAACTCACATTTTTATCTTACCTGTTACATGTACATTTTTGGAAGCTTATGGGAGTAAATTCAAGGAGTTAGCTAGACCTTTTATGAATGACCAGTAGCTTTTGATCTTTTTTTCCCCTTTGGTTTTAAGTTTTACTAAACCTCGTCCTGCTCTTCATTTTGAGATTCAGAACTCAATTTCCAGATAAATTTATTATTTTTATATACCTTTATCTCATTAAACATTTTCTTTATAGCACCTCTGTCTTACTGCTCCTCTGGCCAAGCATCTCCTGATCCCTAACCATTTTTACGTTGTCACTTTCTGTGGTATTTCTATTTCTGAATGTCTTTTGTAACATTTTTTGTGTTAATTTGATATACTTGATATACATTTGTTTTGGAATATTTCATTTCACGGTACATCTAAACTGTTTGGCATTGTCATCTTTTGTCTTTGAAAGCATACGCTTTTTTTCCCATTTTTTTTTTTTTTTTACATTGATTACATATTTTTTCAGCTTTAACATGCATACAATTTGACAAATGCATGTTTAATTCAGAAAAAGCTTCAAAAGTCTTCTTTTCTAGTTCTTGTCACAAACGTACTTCTCTAACCATTAGCACAGACTGCTCAAATAACCACTGGAAAAAAATCACTTAAAGGAATATGAATATCTAGTGGTTTATCATCTTAAGGTTCACTGCTCTTGAGAAATCTTGAAGTTCCTCTTCAATACCTTTGAGATACTGTCCTTACTCATCACAGACCTCAAAACAGAGGCAGATGACAGCATAATGGGAAATGCCTGTGATTTTACTCAAAGCCCTGAGATTATATGGAATTGGCCTAGTTCTGCCTCCCTATTCTTCTAAACAAATAGACACTGCTGGAATAGCTCTTTCAAAATACCACTAGTTAGAAAGAAGGAAAAATAATATGATTTCTTGCAATGTTTCTTATTCTTGTATTTTCATTGCTACCTCTGCAAAAACATTAATTTCTTCAACCCACAGCTTTTGAATCATAATTATTCCTAGCTTCTATGCTATATCTAAAAAACTAAACACTTTTTTTTCCCTTAAATTAAAGCCCAAGCTATAAAAATCCCACGACTTTTAAGACCAAATTCCCCATAGCTGGGGAGATTGTTCATTTCTGCATTACAATGTTTTTATTTCAGACCTCTCATTTTAGTTCTTTCCCAAGCAGGACACTACATTCTTTTAAACTAAGGCTTCTTGACAAAACCTGCAAGGACCAGTTCAGGTTTTGAAATCAACCTCTAAAAACCAACTTGTGACTGCTTTCTATCTGTGAATCTGCAGACATAAGGGATTTCTACTAGAATTATTTCTTCATATCCTATTCGTGTTTCTGGAGTGCTGCCTACAAATAGAGTTGGAGGTGTCCCATCCACCTCTGCCTGAATAATCAGGTACCCACACCTTTGAGATAAACACCCATGTTGAAAGGAACCTTGGCACAGAAGATGGTTAAGAGAACCACCCCTTCCCCACAGTAGGAGTGGCACACCACAAACGCTCCCAAAGAAAGGACACCATTTACCTATGAAATTAGGTGCAAGAGAAGTGTCAGAGTTGAGAGAAACAGGAGAGCCCTTCGAAGGGAACCCCAAGGAAGGAAAATAACCTGAAAAGACAGAATACACCAGTAAATCAAGCCAGAGAGAAAGCACCAAGAGACAGTGTTTTCAATGCTGAGGACAGTCTGTTGTGCAGAAATTATCAGGTACATAAAATCCGTATCACATTTACTATTTATCCCATACTCTATACTGCTCACTGTTCTACCACATACACTACCAACACAGTTTATATATTAACATGAACACAAGTGTAAAAAATGTCATAAACTGAGCCTATGCATGGTAATCCAGCAGCAACCTAATTGTCACTAGTAATCAGACAACCGTATTTGCACTGTCAACTGTACAGTCTCATCAAAAGCACAACTGATAGACTGAATGAAAAATTTGTGCAAAGTTGTCCTGGTTCTTTCAACATTCTCATAGCAGGAAGCTGCTGTTCTCAGCTAGCAGTGCAGTACTCCGCTTCTGCTCCTGAGCAACGCTAGCATCACTGGCACAACATTTCCATGTTTCCATCAGTTAGAGCTAGGGTTTGTCATGTAACTCAGACATGAAGACTCCCTGACTGAGGATGGCACCTGCTGCCAACACTTCTCCATTCAGTCCCTCCAAGCACTTCTTAAGGTGTTTTTTCTCAAATACCTCCTCCTTAAGACAAACACTTTGAGATCACAAAGTAGCATTAGCAGTTCTCCTTCTACCCCTCAGTGTTCTCTAAATTCCTGTCACCCTAGCGCTTCTGAAATGAATTCTCTCCCCTCTACATTATGTAGTTACAACCAATCTTGCTGCAAAGACCTACAATGAACATAACATGATAAAGATGGGAGTAGAAACTGTCACTATCACCTGTCTGCTCTTTTTGTTAATGCATTGTTTGTTTGCCTCTTGTTTCTAGCTGGATCTCATATTCAGCAGCTAACAAAAGGTCAACTTCTGGTTATTGTGTTAGTGCTCTGAATTTTACATTCCTTCCTTCTAAACATAGCAATCCTGAATTTACAAGAGCAGGTACGAAATGTGCAACCTTACAACTGAGATTTGAGAGTCCAGCTTCTCCCCATTCCTTCCATGGGGCAGGAAACACTACTTGGTCAATATCTACACCGAGTGGCCAAACAGAGCGCTCAAAGCTCTGCCTGTGTCTTTCCAGGAAGCAGGATTTCTTTCTTCTGCCCAGCTCTGATTTTCATCACTTTTATAGGAATTTAAACCCTCTTTGAAACTAGTTCAAAACCCATGGATTAAGAGTGCTGTTGGAAGAGATTCACTGGGAGAAGGGGAGGAATAGAATTCAAGAAAGAAGAGGAAGATGGAGCAAAACTGAATAACCCCAGTCCTTAAGCATACCACATTTTTAGCTCCAACAAAAAAAAAAAATCCAGGGTAACCACTTAGCTCCCCTTGAAGTCTCCTTCTTAGTACGCAAATTTTAGTCTCCCGCTCGAGTTAGTTTCACTTCAGCAGCAGGCACTTTGGTTGTTTTGTCCTTCTCATTGACTGACACAGAGACCATTAGCACACACCTCCTTTCCTTAGAAAATCAGTGCAAAAATTGAGTATTTTCTCCTCTACATTTCTGATGTTAAAGTCACTGTTCATCTCTCAGTACAGTTTAGGTACTCAAACCCAAAAAATCTAAACAAGTGACATGATCCTGCAGAACTAAGAAAGTTCTGGAACACATTAGCATGCCCACATGTCTAGAAGCTTTCTATTGGTTTTAAAGATACTAGAGAAACTAGCTCCAAACATGCTTTATATCTAGAGATGTACATCTTAATCCTTCAAGATAGAGCACTAATCCTTCTACACAGTAATGTAACGAGGACTCTATTATAAATACGTAACAGTCATCAACCACTGCCCCTCAACATGACCTCTTCAGGAATACTGTTCTATTCAAGAGCTTCAGTACCATGGGGCAAGGGCATACAGAAAAAAGCTAGGCCATGTTTCTCAACACATTAATTTTATGAGTTATTAGGCAAAGAGCAAGCCCTACTGAAACAGACAAGTGACAGATCAATAACCTGAGCATATACAGAAAGAACATGACTTTTAACATCATGCAAGCTACATACAGAAGATAATTGCTACCATAAAAGCAAACAATAGGAAGTATAAAGAAAAAAATCCACACGCAACAATTCACAGGTTATCATTCATTAAGTTTTGACTGAGAAGTACCTTGTGGAGGAACTGGCTGTTGGTATCCTGGCATCGGACCATTATAAGCTCCATATTGCGAGTGAGGAACCCCTGGCAATGGCTGTCCTCCGTAGGCAGGCTGCTGGTATCCCTGATATCCAGGCTGAGGTTGCCCGTAAGGAGGCCCTGTGTGAGTTTGCTGGTTTACACTCATTGTATTCACATCCCCAAACTAATCTCACCTGCAAAAAGGGGGGGAAAAACGGCTTTTAGCAGACATAAAACCAAACTGGCCAACTTCTCTACTGTTTTCACAGAAATGAGAGATCCTGAGACACTAGCGATGTTAAAATGTTAACAGTAATTTACTCTTGCACAGCACTTTTTCAAGTAAGATAAATGCTTTACAAGAGCTAGAGAACAATATTTTCAGAAATTTTCCAATCAACTTACTCACTGTTCTGTACTGGTTAGACTTCTGATCAGCTTCTTAGAAAAAAAGATTTTGTCACTACACATCAGATATCAAGCTTCCTGAGACACCTTACGAACTACTTCTGCCTCTAAAATCACCAGACCAATGAAAACCCATTTCACGACTTACACGAAAGATTCCTTAACGTAAGACTTCACTAACACTCCACGAGTTCATCTTTCAGCTCTACGCTACCCTCCTAGATCATGCTTTCTTGCTATAAGACAGTATCCACACAGGCTGCTTCTTGAAGTGTTTGAAAGTATCTTGAACAGGGACAACATAGAATTTTGAGAGTTTTCAAACAGCAAATGATTTAAAGTCCTTGTATACATAATTTTCAGAAACCTAGCATATTCCACAAGCAGCATGCTCATCTAGGAAAGATACTCGAAATAGAAAAGCAGCACAGGCTAAGATGTCACTAAGGAAGTTAGACAAAAGTGTAAGACTGGAAACAGAGCGTCAGAAACAGAAGAAAAGTTTCTTAGCAAAGCTATGCAAGAGATCTTAATAGATGTATTCCCAAGCCCTCTAGCTTTATAAAGAGAAAAATAGAAATGACATTAGGAGACCCCAAACCAAGTAGGCAGTTCCTACAGCCATGGTACCAAGCAGACAGATAAACCACAGATCCCTTCAGTTGGAAAGGGCCACACAAATGACTTCACTGGCAGGAGATTCCCTTGCAGTCTCAAGGACATTTCTGCATCCCCTGTTCTGCTTTGGATGCTCCATGTGTCACTGTTACCCCCTTCAGCTAACACTGTATCTGCAGTAACAGCGTAAACATACCTGTGTTGGGAGAGCAATTTGATTTATTAAAAAAGACTTCAGTTTACATAAAAATGCAAGCTTAAGTGAGTAACTATATTTACCCCCAACCCCACAACGAACTTGCACATTAAAGATAAATAGTAAATCTTAACACAGAGGAGACAAATACATCTGCAACAGCCATCAGCCAATTGAGGTAAATCCCAGTGAGGAGTCTACAGCTTAACTCAAGTGGATAACAGATATCCGAGCTGTTTTGCCTATTCCTTGATTACAGGATGCCAACTAATGCTAAGGTTGACTTCTTACATTATCAAAAATATGATGCCAAAGAATAATTTCAACAATTGGCACAACAATTGTACGCAAAGGGTACTAAAATAACTACAGACCTGTAAGAACCATCCATGTACAAATGAATTCTTTCAGGTGCACATATATTATATGAAAGGAAAACACATCTTACACCACACATCTACTTCTTTACAGAAGACAGATAACGTAATACCATACATTCAACATTTAACCTCCTAGAGCTAGTAAACACAATAAGTCTTAATGCTAAGCATGCCAATGCTTACTCTGAAAATCAGATATTTAACTTTATATGAAAGGAAATGAAGTTTTATATCTCTATTTTTCAAGCTGCACAGAGGCAGTGAGAAGGCTTTTGTTTAGAAAAACTTTTCTTTAATATTTAAGGGTAATTTACTGTTGAGAGTAACATATAACGCCATTTACAACAGCTTACAGCGAATTTTGATCAGCTTGCAGAGTTTCTAAACATGATTACAGCAAGCAAGACAGTCACTGCTAAAGATTCAGGTTTCCCACTCCACCTTTGACTTAGTTCTGCAGAACAGTCTAACCTGAGCAGTCACGGGGCCAGGAAATCTGGACTTTGGGACCAGCACCCTTCCCCAGCTCCCCGAAGGTTAACCTCTTCCTCCCCAAACAGGCAACTAGTACCACATTGCAATCACGCACCTACCCACATCCTTTTTCTGTCCAGTGCAACCAGACAAGCAGGACAGCTCCTCCTGCAAAGCTGGGGGTTAAAGAAAGGGAGAACTCCTCTACCTGAGTGGCTCAGAACATACGGGCAGCACTTGGAGTTGCGGAAGGAGGGAGGGCTGCTTTCTCTTCTTCCTGCCCCTCACTATTGCTTTTTGGATTGTCTGTGAGGAATTTGGCTTCCAGTCACTGTTCCTACAAACAGGTCCTTCTTCCAGGAAAAGCTGCAGGATAAGCAGCAGCATCCTGCAAGACACCTCCTGAGCTATAATCATTAAGGCACTCTTTACACGTCACACCTACAAAACTCTGCAGGACTCAGTGTGAATATTCCTGAACATATCTCAGGTTTGTCCAAGCAATTACAACAGTGCTAGAAAAGACCAATCTTTCATTCTATTTCTCTCCAAAGCACAATGGGGCAAAACCTCAAGGGTGTCCCTAGCAAACAACTTCTGACTTAATGGTCTGAGTGTATATTCAGTAGGTGACCCCACCCGATGACCTTTTACTATTCTCCTGTTAGCTTTTCTCCCCTTCCCTCCTGTGAACATCAGCATTTCCCACTTGGGTTGAAAGTATTCTCTGCTTCCTGCTCTCTTCTCAGTAATACTGAGACCAACAGGCAAGCTCATTTAATACAAATTTTCCAGAGAAAAATGTTTTGAGATAGACTCTATGTAAAATAGAACTAGGTAATTATCTCCTTTGTGTGGTTCCAAAGCGCCCCAACTGAGAGAAAGGCAGATACACCTCAAACCTTTAGCTGGCCACGCAACAGCCAGCACAGGCCAACCTCCACCACAACACAAACTGACACTTGCTCTGTAGCAGCAGAGGGTCAAAGAGGGAGCTGAAAGGAAGAGGAAGACTCGAGAATTAGCTTGGTGTTGAAACTGCGGACAAGGCTGCTTCATTTATCTTGGCTGCTCAACCTGCTCTAAATGTAAGGCTTGTGGCATGCTTGCTCATAACCGACGTGGAATATCATGAAGGGCAGGGCCAGGAGTATCCACTTCTGAGAAGGCGGAAAAGAGTTGTCACTGAATGAATCCATTTTCCCTCTCCCCCAGTACAAGTCATTTTTATCAAACAGATTTCATTTTGCCTGCATCCAAAAAAAAGTGTACATAAATTAGAAGCTGGTCACTCGAAGAGAAGTGGGAAAAGGGAGGATTTTATGCTCTATTTCTTATGACATGAAGAAAGAGGACAGAAAGAATGAAATACGTACACCATACAGTGAGAAATAGAGAAAGAAAGCTGTTCCACTTGACAGAAGTACCGAGGACATTCATTTATACATGGTAACACATTACTGTAACTAAGCCAAACGTAATATTTTAAGATGCTATCGAACATCATATTACTACTCACAAGTTACAATACACAGAGCTCCAATAACCAGGACTGATGCTAGTGGTAAATACTATGACAAGTGGATGTTACTACAAATAACTCAATTTTCTTGCAGAATATACAGCCATCACTGTCATTTTCTTTTATTCCTCTGTACAAAGGCAGTTGACCATGGATGTTTTGGTCAAAATAGTGTCAGTACACACAGTTAAAATTTATACTGGGATACTGTTCAATAAGACTGACAACCAAAGCTGGTAAGCAACAAACTGATGGTAGAAAAATACACAGTAATACTGGGAACAGATCTTTAACTTTTGTAATGGTTTCTGGATTCCTTAGTTTCCAAACAAAGACTACAGTTCAGTTTTTATGGCCTATTTAAAAAATAACAACTGGTGATTCATATGAGTGTTTCAATCAGCAAGCCTCCCCAGTCTTCGCAAACTGCAAGCTCATAATTTTTTTTTGGTTTGCATTCACTTAATTCCCTTTTGAAACTGAGAAGCTTGATCTCATCAGTTCTTGATTGCTTCCTACACCAAGTGTGTACAGCAAAATTATTTTTCTTCAGAAAGATGCTAGCCCTTTTTTCACTGGTCCCAGAGAAATAAAAGCCTTGTTGGTTTCAACTTCTGGAGAGACTTGATCCTTGTTCAAAAAAAAAATAATAAAAAAAGAGGATAGCACAGCCTGTTATATTTTCCTGGAACTGAAGGAAATATGCCAACTTGATTTCTGACCACAGATAACAAAACCCCTTCCAAAAGATGGGACAGAAGGGAACAATTAGCATCTCCACAGATCAATTAGATTATCTACAGGGCTTCTAAAGCATCTAGGCTGTAACTTTCTGGAGAAGTAGCAAAGTTACACCATTCTCAGATCACTCTCCTGAAAAGCAGACATCCTTGCTTTTTTTCTTCAGTTACAACTTTATGATGTCCTCTACAAGCACTCACTGAATACCTGACTTTCTTCAGATCCAAGAAGCTCCTGTCTTGTTTTTCGACAGAGAATTCTGGAAAAAAAGCTCATATCCTGGAAACCAAAGACTGGCAATTGATCTGGAAGTGCTTGGGCCGTTACAGCAGCATGCATCCCATACATTTGTCCAAATCAACTCAAGTGACACTACGGGAATTGAATCTCTGAGCCAAAAACATCTGTTTTGACAGCTCACAAGAGGTGTAAGACATCCACTTTTAAAAATGAAACTTCACAATGTAATTACACCAGTGAAAGTCCAGAAGCCTCAGTATTTTCACCAAAGACTTTCAGGAAAACAAAAGATAGATTAGCTGCTAGAACTTCTTGACACAACAGGTCCTGGTGCAGAATTTCAGAGGCCAGTCCTTCCTGGACTGTTTTGAAAAGGTCTTTCAATCTATCATTCACTTCTCAGGTATGATCACTCCATGTTCTTCTAAATAAGAGCCACTTCAAACCCTATTTTGTTAGGTTGTTTGGCAAGGTCCAAGACATCTTTGGTCCATCTTTGGCAAGGTCCAAGACAAATTTAAGTTACAAGATTGCAGAAGTGGTTGAATATGGAATTTAAAAGTCTTAGTCTTTACCTGACTTTAAGCCTACCACTATTTCCAATCCCTATCATCATCACTAGAATTTTAAGTCAAAAAAAAAAAAAAAAAAAAGGATAAAACTGAGAGAAGTTGAATGGTAGGACTGATTTACATCTCTACCTCTGGAATAAAGCTCTAAAAAAAAAAAAAAATCACAAACACTCAGTCATGGGCATTGCTCCTAAAAAACAGTCCTGTAGGGGCAAAAGTCATTCGAAATAACACATCAAAAAAATGACAGCGAAAGATTTATCTCCTTCCTTAGCTTTAACTCCACGTACACGTTACAATGTGTGAAGTCATCTGACTACACTTTGGTGAACTCTGCACAAGTATAATTGATTAGGAAAAGTTGAAAGTCATTTAAAGTTTATAGAAGAAGCCAGAAGGAAGAACAAACAAACAGGTAAGTAACTAGTAAGGCCAAAGGGGTATTATAATGGTACACAACCTTTCTGCACATACATTGTAACACTGCCCATTTTTCACCCAAAGCATCTATACTCTGACTTCCTCTACGCAAATATGCGTTACACAATTCCTATCACTCACAGGAAACCAGAAAATCTCACAATTAGCTTTTCCTGGTGCATGACTGCCTGGTTCATAGTTTAACGATCTCTGTGCTAACAATGAACCTCACTGAACATGTAAAAACAAGCTTTATCTTCACAACTCATTGCTAATGAAGATCAAACCTAAATAACAAGAAACATCCACCTTGTCTGTTCTGTGAGACCTTGTTGTTGATTATTTTCAGTCATTCTTTGTACTTTGCCCTTCCTTAACCAACTACCAATTCTTTCTTGGATTTTTGACCCTTCTGATAATAAACGTTACAGGAAGAAAATGTAGTCCTACAGTAAGTAGCTGGAGAAAACATTCAAAAAGGTACAAGCATTAAACAACTCATTAAATAAATAATCCTTTAGACATCTGCTCTCTGTCAGAATTCAGGTTTTAGCCATGAAATTAGAACCTGTAGTGACTGTCCCAGCAAATTAAAAAGCAATATTGCCTTCATCACTTTCCACTTCACACTGTCTATAGCAATAAAGGATTCTTCTGAATGGTACAGCTTTAAGCAGAAGGAAACAGTTCCAGATGTGAGAACCTCTCCCACACAAAATAGGAGATGCTTATACTTCTGCTGACAGTGTACAGCAAGTCTCCTCTAAGGGAGAATTTTAGGCTAAGTGTATTTCTAACAATCCCATAACCAGATTACCTATTCTATGACAGGGAAAAAAACCATCAACACCAAAGATCTGCAGATCCACTCTGAACTCCACATTACGAAGGCTAAAGCCTAAGACAGCACCTGCAACAAGCCACCTCGCTCTAGGGATGTGACTTGGCACGTAAACGAAGACTGGCATTGTGTGTTGTATGTCAGATGGCAGCTTCTCCCCCTCTAACATTTTCCCTGAACCTTTAGTACCGTTTACTCAGGAACCTTTTAACAGAAAGAAACTAGAAATGTTTTCTATGAAACTATTGCATTAACAGCTGAAAATTAATGCTGTGCACCAAACTGAAAATCTCTATTCTTTACGTTATCATAAGAAATGTTAACAACTCTAGCGGACACTTATGATGTTGGTGTAAACAGTTCACCTGTGTTCCTGCCACAACTTTTGCCTGCTGCAGCATGGGGAAGTTTAGACAGGGCTCTAGGCACAGCGTAACAGCTGCCAACGAAGCCCTGCGGATGTTGAGTGAAATCGCCACACGCACACAGTGGACACTGAGCTATGGCCCAAGACCAGGGAGAACCGAAACCGACCTGCATCCCACTGCAGAGGGCAGCGCTCACAAAACCCAAAGCGGGCTGCAGCGACACACCAGCGAACTTGAAGGCGCACGGAGGCGGCCAGCAAGAGCCTACCTCACGCCGCCTCCGTTCCGAGGCCCCGCCGGGCTGCCGGCCGGGCCGCCTTCCTCTCCTTCCCCTCGCCTCCCCGAGGCCGCGCGCTGCCCGCCGCCGAGCTCCGGTCCCGCAGCGCAGGGGGGCCCCGCAGGGCTGCCCAGCCCCCGGGAAGGAGCCCAGGGGCCACCACGGGAGCACGGCGCGGCGGGGCCGGGCGGGGTCGGGCGCGGAGGCAGAGCGGGCCCCGCGCAGCGCCCGGCAGGCCCCGGCGCCGCGGCGCGGAAGGGAGCTGCGGCCGCACCTCGGGGCGCGGCGGCGGGCGCGGCGGCCGGCGCTGCGGGCGGCCCCGCAGCCTCCCCCCGCCCGCCCCCCACTCACCGCCACTGCCGGTGCCGCTGCCGGGCCCGCTTCCGGCCGCCGACCCCGCCACCCGTCGCCTGCCACGTCCGCACTCCCCGCCAACCCTCAGCTACCGCCTCGCCCCGCCCGCTAGGGCCCGGATGCCGCGCACGCGCACTGACGCCGGCGGCGCTCAAGCGCGCGCCCCGCCCGCGGTCACGGCGCTGACGTCAGGGCGGGGGCCAGGCCCGGAGGGCGCCCCGTGGTAGCGGTGGGCGTCGGGGGCCTCGGGGGGAGCCCAGTCGCGGAGCCGGGCCCAGAGCCGGGCCCGGAGCCGCTCCCCTGGCTACGGGGCAGTGAAGGGGACCTCAGCGGGGAGCCTGCCGCCTGCCCCGCTTCGGTCTCAGGGTCAGGTGCTGTCACCTGAACCTGCACAAAGGTGTCCCCGAGGCGTGTCCCTGCCCCAAACCGTCCTGTCAACGAGTGCTGCGCGGCTCTGGGATTTGTATTTGGGGTGGGACGGGGAAATAAAAGTGCTGACTGAACAACTCCCAGTGTGAGCCCGAGCTGTGCAGGGCCAGGGATGAGCTATTTTCAGCCCCACTCCGGTGAAGGATCCGAGGGGCACGGGGGGAGATTGACAGGACACGTGTGCGGGACGGCGCTGGCCCCTTCCCAGGAGCAGAATCAAATGTCTAATCATAGGCTGGGCAGCAGCTGGGAGCGCAGAAGAGTGGGGAAGGCTGGGCTTGATGGTCTCCACTCTCCTCTGGTGTGCGTGAAGTTGAAGGAAGAAGTGAGGAGAGGGCCTTTGGGGGACTGGGGAGTCGTAACGTGAATGGTGAAGATGGGAAGGGGAAATACTGCCTGTTAAAAACCGGAGTCTGTTTTGGCGTTGGGAAGACAAAATATCCGAAGCGCAGAAGTCATGGGAGCTGAGGAAGAAATGCTCATCACGCTGTCTGGAGGTGCCCCTTGGGGCTTCCGGCTGCAAGGGGGCTCTGAGCAGAAAAAACCCCTTCAAGTGTCCAAGGTAGGACCTCAAGATGTGAAGTGAGAGGGCAGGGTTGTTCTGCTCAAGTCAGGTGTCTCTACTGAGGCAGGCATCTTTCACTGCCAGTAAGGACCACAGGAACTCCTTACTGTGACAGCAGGTCTGAAAAGGAAAACTTGGGTGGAATGGTCAGGCAGGGCGCGGGGTGGGATACGGGTCCTGAAACGGATACTACTGAGGCAGAAATAGACAAGTGTCTGGTGAAGATGTGCTTGCTTTCTCAGTGCAAGTTGGATAGCTCACACAGTTTACATATAACATGTGCAATACCCCCCAGTTGTCTGCAGAGGTAGAACAGCAGTGAAAATCCAAGAAAAAGGGCTCACATTCACATATGGAGGCTTCGGTGTTTGTGTAAGGCATCCAACGAAATTAAAAGCAACCGAAGTCAAAGCAGCAGAAGCCATATTTGTAATTCAATTAAACTGTCTCTAACACTTCATTATTTTCCAGCTTTCAAAATAGATGCGCTTTTCTTAGGGTCTCTTACATTGGCAAAGCTTTCTCAATACTGTCTGAAGTATTTTTGATGCTCTAAGCAGCAAATACGGGTTCAATTTCAAGGACTGAAGAAAAACAGTTGTTTGGAAGAGAGGTGAAATAATAAAAAGGAACAAATATGAGCTTTGTGTTACACTAATTTTGATCAACAGCTGTCCCTGTTTTCTTTACATAAAGATGACTGAGTAGGCTAAAAATTAAGAAAAAAAGGGCCTCTGTTTATTAAGCTTGTAACAGCTGCATTAGCTTTGACACAATGATATCTTGGGATGTCTCGCTGGAAGGCACCCAGTAGCAGGTGTGAAAAAATGCTTTGCCCAACCTTTTCTGTTTCCTTAAATAGATTGTGGGTCTGACAGAGAATTTTAAAATGAAGTGTTCTGTGCCCCTAGGTCAGGGAGTGTTTATCTGTAACTTCTATCAAGTTGTTTGGAACTCTGTAGTTTGGCCCTGAAGTAGACATTTCTTACATAAAGAAACATTATCTGTAGGAAAACTAACATTCAGAAAGCTTCAGGTGCTGAAGAGAAGGAATATCCTTGAAACAGGTATCTGGAATCGGTGGTTATTAGCAAAATGGGATTTTCATTGGCCACATAAATTTTGCAGAATTGTTTTGACTCGTTGTTTTCCTTCAATAGACAAGAAACTGGAATTGAAGAGGAAGGAGGTACTGAGTGTCTTATAAAGAGTACTTGGGAAAGAACAGCAGCAAGAACTAGCCAGTGCCCAGACCAAGTTGCACTTTAAGGTGACTGGAATATTGCTCCAGGATTAGTAGCACTTACAGAAAGATATTAACTAAAACTAGCTTTCATCCCAAACTTGGTGTTGTATCTTAAGTCTAACAATGCAAATATATATATATTTTCAATGTGAGGAAAAAAATATGGAAAATATAATTGATACAAATCCATTTGAGTATAAATCATTCTTCATGCAGGACTGCTTTTACAATTATTGTTTGGGGCTATTATTATCCAGAATTTATTGGCATCCCGGTGACCATAAACACTGTCATAGAGGCAACACTGTTTAATCAGTCTCCAAAGAAAGGCTTTAAGGATCCTTACTGGGAACCTAGTAAGGTCCTATCTGAATGTAGAATGCTTAGAAGAGAATAAACCCCCAGAATTCAGGGAGTAACCTGACTCCTCTGTTACCAGGCAGAGAGCAGAAGTTTGAATCTCAGGTTTTGGCTCTTTGAGTTGAAAGATCAACTCCTCATTCTTCTGCAGTTAGGATTCTGCTATTGACACACCTGTAGAATGAAGTCTGGACCAAAATGTTGACTGCAAAGCATCTGCCAAACCTCTAACAGCATCTGGATCTTCTGGGAGCCAAAGATGGGAATGGTCCCAACACTAAGGAATCCTGACCAGGGATTGTGGCCGTATGATATCACACAGAGAAAGAGGGCAGTATTGTGTTTGTTAGAGCTGTATTGGTTTGTTAGAGCTCCACTGGTTTATTAGAGCTGGGACCCTTGAGTTGTGGATGTGCAGTTTGCTTTGTTCAGCCTCCACTCCATGATATCAGAGCCACTGCACAGCACTGGGACATGTGGTCAGAGGGAGGTGTCACTGAGACTGAGCCTGCCTCGTGGAGGTAAGGTCAAATAACAGAGTGTTTGTTAGTATGGTGAAGAACATGTTGTGCATGCATGGAAAGACAGGTTAGATAAATGAGAAGGGTCTATTAGTAAGCTAGTTGCTGTCAAAGAAAGGACTCTTGGGGAGAAAGAGAAGTTCTAAGCCAAGAAAACTTTGTCTTATCAGAACAGAAATTGTTACTAGTGCTTTGGTTCTTAGAGCAAAATCTATTTGGACAGAATGGGGAAGGACAGAACAGGAACATGGATGAATCTGTAGAAAATACGGAAGAAGATACAGACACGAATATCCTGGAGGTACCAGAAAATACTTGAGTGGATACAGTTGGGTGTCCCTGGGGATTCCAGTGCTGTCATTTAAGGCAATTTCAACTTCTAGACTAGAAAAATCATAGGAGTAGCACTAAGGAAAGATGCTTGCCCTTGGATGTTGAATCAAATTGTTTCTCTATACCATTCTGGCTGAAGAAGAGCTAAGCAGATAAAAAACTTATTTGGGCCGAATGAGTGGAAATTAATCAGATATAACAAATAAGTTATATATAAATGGTTTACACTGTAGTTATGTAGAAATGCTGGAATTGCTATACCAGACGAGGTTAATGGTCAGTCCACCTCCTGCTTCCTGTCTCCCTTGTGTTTCTTGCAACGCAGGTGTGTCAGAGGAAATTGTAAACTTCAACAATGCATCTAATTTTCTAGTAATGCAATGCCGATGGAAATTTTCACCCCAGCTGATTATGAGCATACCCTATGAAGTACATGAGAATTGACAGTCCTGGTGTTTTACCCTATACATAAACAGATAATTACTTGTGAACAACTAGTTTTACCTGTCTGATTAAATCTCAACTGTTTCCCAATGAAGATCCAATAACATCATGCGGTCAGACATTCCAAAGACTAAATATTGCACAAAGTAGGATTTCCCGTTTTGAGTCACTCTTTGTTGTATTACAAATCCATGGAAAATTCATTGTCTTAAATGATCATTTTACACAGTCACAGTTCCTCTTGCCTTTCTTCTTTCTAATGTTTACATCATCATCTTTTTATTGTTTTTCTATATGGAAGATTATTCTCAATCTGATTGATATCAATCAAATGATCAATCACTTTAATTCCTGTTCTTGATATCTGTTATTTCTGAAAACTCTTTAGGCCTGTTGTATCCCTTCCCTTCCCTTCTCCCTCCCAGTGGGTATTGACGAAAAAGCTCAAGTTTAAATAACATAAGCAAGATTGAAATGCTAATATTAATTTCTACTGATTACATGGTTCCAGATCTGTAACTGCATATGTCTATTCTTTTTGTCTTAAACTTTCCTATGAAAGCACACACTGAATATTTTGTTCCACCCTAACAATCATTTGCAGTGTCTGTGTGCTAAAAAATGTCTGATGTGTATATGAAGGATTGGTGGTACCATAACAATTCAGTCTCGTAAAAACAGATATGGTAGGAGTGGAGGGTGAGGCAAAAGAAGAAGCAAAAGAGAATTTATTAATGTCTGGGGAACCCTCAGTGGAAAAGAGTAGATGATTTTTAAATTAGGGTTATATTAAAATATCAACTTGGTAATGAGTAAGCTGAAAAAACAACAGACATTAATATGCTCAGCAGGCAGATACACAGCAGGATAAAGGATCAACAGAGGACATGAATAATTCTGCAGAAATTAGGAAGGATTGAAATATGGGGAACTAGAGAAACAAATATAGGGAAAATATAAGATTAAAGAACCCAAAAAGGAAAACAAAACCTCTATCTGTTCTTAGTTACAGCAATGTCCTTATAACTGAAATCAGTTGAACTACTGTGCTTTCACATTTAGCTTATTATCATTTGTAATGAATCTTTTAACTCTTACCCAGTGAAGCAGATAGAGGATAATGAGAATTCACACTACCCCTTACCAAACCAAAGGTGACTTTGTATAGCTCAGTGGCTGTGTGGTAGCAACACAACAACACAGCAACGCAACACAACAGATCTTTGGCCAGAAACAGCAGGAAAGAGAAAATAAGCTCAGAAGTAAGAAACAAAAAGTGTCCACAGATGGTAAGATTTTTATTTTAGAAAGGCTGAAGCAAAAGCACATTTTCCTGACATGTACAGCATACCTTGCAAGGGGAAGCTATAATGATGAGAAGGTTCACCCACTCTGAAAAGAGCGTACAGTAATGGAGAATAATACCATCAGATCCTGGAGGATTTCTTTGCACTAACGGTATGTGCATCAAATGCACTTGAAACTAAATAAAATGTGAAATAGCTAGTCTGAGAAAAGTCGTAAGATAGGACATAAGCATTAAATCCGTCATCAGCCAAAGCAGAAACATAACATGGAGCTATATTAGGGAAATCATTTTTAGGATCAACAGGGCAGCTTTAAGATGGTACAAGTACATGTACTGCCTTTAGGGAGTCTTCTACAAAACAAGATTTATTCCATTAGAGGGAAACCCAGTTAGTTACTATAAAAAGCACAGAAGACACTTGTACCTCCAGCTTAGTCTGGTCCACAAGTACTACTGAAGAAATTAGTGGAAACAAGAAGCTTTCCAAGAGGTACTGATGGTAGAGGAGACAGATCTGGGCATATTAGTGCATCACAAGAGGATAATGAGCTAGCAAAATGATGCATTTCTGAAAAAAAGGCAAACAAATGAGCGTCAGCTGAGCTACATTTAACCAAAACAGGAAGGCATTGATGTTGCTGTCTGATGTACAAGTGAGAATTCACTGGAATTACCACACCTATGGTGCCAGCCACTTTGAAAAAAAATTAATTTCAGGTAGAGCAGCCATAGAAAAGGACAGGAGAGAAGGCTTCTTTCATCTAGCACAAAGGTTGAGAGATATGATTGCTGTCTACAAATAGATGTTGGGCAAACACCAGCAGCACTGTTCAAATATAGGACAGCATTGTCAACGATCAAGTGTGCACAGAAAGACCAGAGGTAACTAACCAGGGAGATTTGGCAACAACTTTCCAATCCAGGCAAACAACTGAAAACCTCTTAAAATCAGGTTATGAGCTGGAGTAAACAGCCTGGCGTGTGAAACAACAGAGGATTGGCCCTTTTAACTCAGGAGGCTCCTTTCAGTTCCCACTTTTGCACAAATACTCTGCAGCAATGGAGTGAATCGTTAGGGGAAGCAGTGACCACAGGACTGGATAGCTATTAAAAGCAACAACTGTTTTGTTGTTTAAGAGCAGTTCACGACAACCTCCCTTTTACCTCTTTCTTACCTATCTCTACTTTCTTGTGTGTTTCTCTACTGCAAATCCTCTGTTTCTACTGTCTCCTCTGCCAGATAACAGAGAGCCCTGCTGCCGTATGCCATGCCACTGGCCCCTGTGACCCATGGCCTGGCTGCTCTGTCCTGTTCGCCTTTGCTCATGTGACATTATTCCTGCTGAAGGCTGCCAGCTCCAACCCAAATAGGGCTGATGGCTTGCAGATTTGCAAGCACTCTCTCTGCCTCTCCTCTGTACAGTGAAAGGTGGACAGGCAGGTCTGTACCTGTTCCTGCAGACATTTAACATAACATCTAAGGTGTGATTGGCAGCCTTCTCTATAGCAGTCACTAACGCTGGCTTTGGAGTGCTGCGTATGTCTGGCAGCGCTGTGGAAGGAGTTACTCAGGCAGTTTTGGGAGTGCTCCTGGGCATGTTTTATGGCCTGTCAGTGCCTAGACAGGTGCCACCACTGGCTGCCAGTGAAGGAGAGCTGGCTGCGGTGCCAGTGGGACTTTCAGAGGAGCCTGGCAGTCACCATGTACTGTGAGGGCACAGGGGCTCCAGGGCTGCGCTGTGGCCGAGGAGCTGCAAGTTCAGCGCAGCGCTGGGACAGCAGTGAGCGAGGTGCAGAGCTTGGAAGGAGAGCTCTGCCCTTCCCAGCAGAGATGAGGGGATAGCACCTCCAAGATAATCATAGGAAGGTGGCCAAAAGAGAAAACCGTGTTATTGCAGCTGCAAATCACCATTGCTGATTTGTATCAGCCAAGGATCTGGTTCACAATTCCTTCTATCACCAGGGGCTTGGAGCTACCTGCAAGGGAAGTAGCTTTATACAGGCGCTCCCTGTCAAGCACGGAGAGCAGGCTGTGTGGATGGAAGGGATCACTGGTTATGCCATTCCCTGCAAACTGTCTTTACTGTGGAGTACAGGGTTGTGGTTTAGACCAAAAAGAGCTTTTATTCAGTGAAATGACACAGGAAATGCTAAGTGGCAGTATCTACTTATTTTAAAACAAGACTAGAAGGACTTCACAAATTCATCAACTTCACCCTAATGTAGGGTACTAGATGTATCTTCTTCCCTCCAGAACACTAACTGAAAGATTGCTCTCCAGTCTGATTGGGAAGTCTGTGATAGTTAGAAAACAATTAGGAAGTTGATTTTTAGTCTACACTTGCTCTCAGCTATTCTTTAACCCTTGGTATAGTACTCCTCTCTCACTCCTCAAGCCATTTCACTCTGTTAAATCTTTTCTTTCCCCTGCCTACCTTCGTGTTCCAAGGGACATGATGAAGTCACGCCTATGAAAAAATTGGATGTTGTCTTCTGGTCCTCCACACATTACTGTCCTGAATCATTTCTCCTCTGCTGTGTGACCACAGCTGTGCTGCCTCATGCTTTTTGCTTTCACGGCTCATCTAAGACTTCTGCTTGAAGGACACTGTGAGAAAAGCTTCCAGTCTCCTCCTTGCAGAGGTGAAGAGACTGGACAGTTATGTCTTTGCATCCTATTTATGCTTTAGCAGGCAGGAAGCATGTCTGTCAGGTGACTATCAGCAGCTGTGGGGAAACCACACCAGCTACATCTGTACGTGGTGCGTTAAATGTGCCTGGGACCACTCTGGCATGGAGGCCATGGAGCCATACAGCATGGAGCAATGCCCAGCAGTTAAAACTCTTCTGTTCTCCTTAGCAGGGTGGCCACATGCAATCTGCTCATGGGCAATGGCCTGTTCTAGCTCCCAAACTGTGCCTGGGAATTGTTCAGGAGAGCACTAGCTGGCCGGAGCCAAAGGTGGGACAAGGACCATTTCAATGGTTTGACACTAACAAGCATTTTGCTGGCATTATTCAACCTGCTACAGGTACAATTCTGTGCCAAAGTCTCTCTGAATCCTTCAGGTGAAAGGGCTGTTTGTCTAATCCCTTCCTGTCCTGGCTGGTCCTGTCCTGGCCACAGAGCTGCAGAAGTGTGGTGCTCATCCATCTCAGACAATTTCAGAGAGGCTCTATTAAGGTTAATGAGTGCTGTCTTTTGGTGTGGTAGCCCACACTTGCAAATATGATGAATGTTGTGTACAATAACTTCTTACAGACATGGTTTTTGACTTGGATTGTATCCTAATTCTATCAAAATAATAGTAGGTATGTCATCTTCAAGTTGGCCCTGCCTAAGTGTAATGCTTTGGAGGCATATTATACTTGAGACTGCATCTGTTCAACAATAGATAGTAACTAAAAAGAGTCCTCTGTTCTGAATAAGGGTTTTGTTCAAAGTTTTTTTATCCTCACTGCACAGCACCAGCACATAGTGCTAAGGTTGAGAGCATCTTGTTCTGGAGGACTGAAGCCATGTCTCTGGATGACTCTGCCCTGTGTTCAAGGCCCTCCCACTCCTGGCCTGGCTCACTGCCTGACACTGTAAAATGTTGGTAGCTGGATTTGCTTGTGAGCTCTAATTCCCTTAGATCTAAAATCTTTTATCTCATGAGGAAGAAGGCTGAACATCTAGAAAGAGATCTACATGAAATAGGTGAGCATGTTTCTTCTGAACACTCCCATCTCTTGTCCCAGCAGCTAGATGTGGGCACCAGGACTCCTGCTTTTTGATATACCTATCTGTTCTTTCTGAATCCTTGCTTCATATGAAAAACCCTTGATATCCTGCTGGTTCACTCTGTTGAAAGCAAAATGCTTACCAAATACTTTTAGTATCTATTGCAGTACATGTGGCATTATTCTTTGTCAGTGGTATAACACTTCACTCACTTTTCAGCCACTCTCCTATCAAGTAACAAAAGGCCATGGAGATAAAGCCTCTTTTTGTCTACCTGCAGTCAACTTTGGCTAGGCACTTGTTCCCAACAGCAAGCTCCATGCTAACCTTTGCTTAGGCAAAGAAGGTAGATTGTTTGGGGTTGTTTTCTGTTTTTCTCCCTTGTAATATCAGCACAAAATACATTTTTAAGGTGCTTGGTTTCAACAGACAGGCAAAACTAACAGCCCCTGCTTGCCTGTGTTTGTTTTGCATCGGTTGTACCCACTGGTACAAATCAGAATTAGGCCCAGTGCACTGAAGATGTCTTCTCTGTCCAACACTGGGATAGCTATATCCCTCTCACCAGTGCACTCTAGGTGGTAACAGACTAGAGGAATCTTGTACACACTTAGTGGATTGTCTAGCACCAGCATCTTCTGCCACCACCAGGTTTCATCTCCAAATCCGTTGCCCAGAAACCACCCAATCTGTCCTTGTGTTCAAGATACATTCTTTTACCACCCTCTCTTGATGTGTTCATTTATTATTCCAGAAAATGTCTGTTCTCTTCCTTAAACAGGGAGTTACAATACCCTCTGCTTAAGCTTCACTGTGGATGACCTTTGAAGTAGGTCTGCAGGGACACAGGACCTGCTTTAGCAAGATGCAAGTCATCCAGTGCCACCTCTTAACCTGGAACAAGGTGTTTGGGCAGTTATTGGAAGTTATTGGCACAAAATAAAGTGTAATTGTAACGGATAGTGTAGTTATAATAGGTTAGAGTAAATATTCTCCTCTAATAAAAATACAGCATTACCACAAAGATATGATGCTATGTGTATCCTTAACAGCCAAGGCATAGAAATAGTATCTTACTGGATCTTTATGTTCACATGGGCAGCTGAGACAAAGAAAATCTAAGAGTCAGAGCAAATGATTATTGAAAAACTTCTTGATTTCTAGGCTCCTGTCATTTACAGTTCACAGTGTGAGTGTTTTCTCCAAGGTCACACAAAAACTCATCCAGGCCTCCTGGATGCCAGTCTAGTGCTTTAACCACAGGGGTGTATTTTTCCTTGCACAAATAAAGATTCGGCCCTGGCCCCATAGGAAAACCAAACTGTTCCAGTAACCAAAATAATGTCAACACAGATGTGCTGAAAGAAGAGGTGGAGGGTGTTTGCTTCTTCTCTTGCAGCTATCAGCTGCTGTGTTTGTGGTTCAGCTGAGCAGGAAGTTCTGGGAGGAGCAGACCCTGATGTTGGTTGGCTCTTCAGATCTTGCCTGAGTTCATTCCCCTTTGGTAATGCTTTATATTGCTTCATACTACAACAAGGCAGCTCTTACCCCTCCTTGGGGACCCTGTGACGCGACTACATTTCACTGAAGACTGGAAATAAAATATAAATGCTGCCGAATTGCCATGGGGTGCAACTACTCCACTGTAGCTGCGGTGGGAAAGGAGGACAGCTGTACGATGTGAGATGCAATCAGAGAGGGGAAGGAGAAAGACCACTTGTAGTCAACATACAACTCTTACTTGGCCTGAGCTTGCTCAGTTGCTGCTGGGCAGATTTTAGGATAATGTAATTTGTCTTCCTGCTGTACAGATTGAGCTCTGCTGATGAGAGAGGTGTTAAGTGCCTTGGGGAGGCAAGGGTGAAGATGGCATGTACCTGTTAGAGCTGATTCCTGAAAGGCTCTGCAAACCACTTCTGATTACCCACAGCATCTTTCTTTTTTTATGAGGAAGGGGTTGTAGCCAGCAGGGAGGGTGGTTGCAGAGTTTCAAGACAGGTTCCATGGGCTGTACTCAGGCAAGATGGGAAGCCACCGAGTTACTATCAGGATTGCTCTATTCTTAGCATCCCAGCGTGTGTTCACCCCCCACATACCACTACCTAAATATAGACCATACTGAAGGACAGATGCTGCCAAGTTGTATCTGACCCCCTCCTCCCGTGCATTCCCGAAAGCTAGACTGAATTCGCCCAAAACATGTCCAGTGAGCAGCATGTCCTTTTGTCTCTTCAAGGCTGTGCTGAGAAAATTCTGCTAGAGCCTCACCCCAGTCCTAGCCTTCTCAGCCTCTCCTAGCACTGGCCTTCCCTTCAACACCTTTTCTTCTTACTTTCTTTGTCATTTGTTGCTTTCACTCTTCCTTTTTTGACCTCAGCTGCTTCTGTCCCTTCCCTCCCATCTGATTCAATATGATCAATTAGAGAAACAGGGCGATGTCATAAAGGAAAACAGGCATAAAGGAAAACAGGCATATATACGTGCATGTACGTAGGTGCTGTAGAACACCAAACCTCTCTGACAAGAGCTCTTTTGTCACAACAGAAGTCTTGGTGTGAGTGCAGTGAGAGGGACAATCTTCTGTGTCAGTGTATTTCATTACTTTATTGTTCCAGTATTCCATACTGATTTGTATTTTGAGGAGCATGGATCAGTAAGGCCCTGATACTGGGATTCCCTAAACCCAGCTGAAAAGTAAGCAGGACGTTTCTCCCAAGTGAGCCAAAGTGTGCAATGGGGAGGGGGTGGTGTCTACTGAGGCAAGGAGTGGAAAGTATACCAGATAGGTAGTTAGAAGAGAATTTGTGGGGTTTTCCCCTCCAAAGGGAGAGGCCAATCCTTGCAGATTGGGTAGTGTAATCCCCTGAAGCTACCCCTGGCTTTCTCAGAGTCCCTCACTGCTGCCTCTCACTTGCACAAGAAAGTGCTCGAGGGATCTGCTTCAGAAAGCAGAGAGGATTTCTCTTTGAAATCCCACTTGTCCCATCCCTACAGAAGGATTCCTTTCCCATCCTTTCCCCATCCTCTTCCAAAGAGCTGCTGGGTGACACCGTCCTCCCTGTCTGCAGCCTGTGCAGAGCTCCATTAGTGCCGCTTCCTGAGGCTGCTGGGCGCCCAGGAGAGGGCATCTTTCCGACATGGGCAGCAAATGGCCGAGCGGGAGGGCAGCCTGACCTTCAGGGTGGGCAGTGAGCCTGGCCTGGCACGCCGAGGGCTCAGTGCTGCCTTCCCTGCGAGTGAGAGGTGAGACGTGCAGGCTCCCGGTTGTCATTAAAGGGCTCCACAGCACTGTGCTGGCACTCGTGAAGTAATGAAGCAGGACTGCAGCCTGCGGACGTGGTTGTGCATTAAGTCCTGTCCTTTCTGCGGGGTGTGCTGTCTCCCTGCAGATTCATTCCCCTTCTGCCTTTAACCCCTTTGCTCTCCTCTCTGGCAAATGCAGTGGGGTGGGAGTTGTCATTAAAACGAAGCTGTGAGCAGGACGTTTCCCTCTGCCCCAGGGAAGCAGATTTGCAAAGTTCTGGGGAAGGATTTATAAACCTGTGGGGGACTGACAGCCAGGAACACTTACATGCTATTTTCAGACTCTATAGGTCTCTTCCTGGGCTGGACACTGTGCATGTTTTCCCAAGGAGGAATGGAGACGGGGAGACCTCTCCTCCTGGATTACAGAGCTAGCTCGCAGCTCCCACAGCAGCACTGGAGTAACTAGAGCAGCTTTTGCCTGCGGACCTCCTGCCACCCTGGGAAAGTCCGAGCACAGACCAAGCCAGAGCCGATGGGCCGGCATGTGTGCTAACCATAAAATACATGCACTGCCTACCCACCTTGCTCAGCCCACACGGGGCAGCTGACATCCCATCAGCCTGCTCTGATCTAAGCGTGCTGAAGCAGCAGCAGGCTGTGCGTGAGTGCATCTTGACCTGGGAGTGCCAAGTGGTCGCTGGCAGGTTCCTGCGGTGCTGAGGGACCAGAGGCTGGTGAGATGCTGGTGAGGCCGAACGGCTCTGGGCTGGGTGGTCAGCAGCCCACGACCAGCTGGTTTCAGTGAGCATGGAGGAGTATGATGGGATGTGAAGAATGCTCTCAGCACCTGCTGACAGTTTTAACCCTCACTTCCCACACTCCAAAATTCGGAGAGGTACTCAGCAAGTGTGTTCCCATCCAGTGCTGGGCACAACGCACTTGGCATGGAGCAGCAGTTGGCCTTCTGAGGAATACCAGGGGGACATCTTCCTTCTCCCCTCCCTGCAGCCCCCTAACCCTCTGCATTAGCTGCAGTCTCAGTAGGCAGCACTGGAAAACGAGTCTGCTATTTCTTCTCAGTTAACAGCTGCACCTTGAGGGAGTATCAGGAAGCAATATTTGTACTGTAACAGCAGAAAAGTAGCTCTTCAGCAGTGGTTCATTACAGACCCACATGTTTTCATTCCTGGCTTTTATTAACAAGGAGGGAGATAAAGGCCTAAAATGACAGAGGCTGATGGATATGGCAGCTGGGATGAGAGAGTCCCTATTTTAAGCACAGAGGCAAAATTTGGGGTCAAGCTGGAGAGGCTACAGGGTGATAAAGTGCCAGTGAACACACAGAAAACTCAGAGTGTATCCCCCCTCTTTCCATCTTCATCCCCAGTACCTTCCAGTTCTGACAGGCTGACCCGCAAGGAGTGCTGCTCTTGCCCCTCAGAGGATTATGGCTGAGTCTGGTTGCTCAAGCAGCAAACTCTAAGATATGGGAGAAGGTGCCGTGCTGCACATTACCTCTCTTCAGGGATCGCTGCACCCTCTGTTAAACAGCTCTGCACTGATTTGTCTCTCACTTAACTGCAAGATCTGAATAAAATTTCTAGAAGAATTTACAAATTTAGTGCATTTAGGCACGATTTGCTCTCATGAAGTGTTTTTGTCTGGCAATTCCTCTACGTGCAAAATGAGTGCATTATGGGTGCCAAGCTGTCCTACAAGAAAACTGTCCCATTGCTTACCTACATGGGAGAGCTCTGTGTTTTCAGGCCGAGTGGGCACTTTGTTTGCTTGCTTGCTCTAACAGAAATGCTAGACTGTGTTGTGGGTTTCAGTGAGAAGTTTAACTGAGATACAGAAGATAACTCGGATAACTGAGAACAGAAGGAAGAGGAAATATTTGGTGTGGCCACCACATAAGATGGCCACGAGAGGCCAGGTTAGGGACTAGTCTGGAACTAGAGCCCCAGACTCCCTTCTCAGACAAAGCAACGCATATCTCGCACAGCTCCTGTTAAGGCTAAAGATTTACTCCACGTTTACGCTTGTGTAACAGGACACCATACGGCATGATGCAGATGTCCAGAAATACATTGGCCAAAGCTGTTCGAGCAGGAATACTTGACAGCAGGAAGTGCCAGAGAGCCCCCAACTCTTCGCGATGTCAGCTTCCTCGAGGGCTGACATCTGCATCCCATCTGCAGGGGCTCTGTGTGTGTCAGGGATCACACCACAGAATCACAGGAGTGGGTACAGCTGGAAATGCTGACACGCAGCCACATACAGGGAGAGTTGGGAATAAGGAACTACCACAAATGCAGATGCCAAAAGGCACAGGGGACTGGTCCATCATAGTGGCAGCACAGTAGTCTTAGGCCTTATTTTATTCTTTCAGGGACGGAGCAATAAAAGGGTCAGCAGGAGACAAGCAACTGCACTAAAGAGCTGCTGTTCTGACTTTCATCCCTATCCTCTCTGTTCTGTTTTTTTCAGATCCGAAAGAGAAGCAAAGCATGCCGTGGAGGCCTGTGGGAAAATGATGTGCTAGTATCTATCAATGGAAAGTCGTGTGCTGGCCTCTCCCATGCTACTGCCATGCAGATCATTGACTCCTCCAACGGCATGCTCAACATCCGGGTGAAAAGGTAACCTGTTCCCCAGCACCATGCTGAGAGTGCAGGCAGCACAGCAGCTTCACCCAGCACAGCAATCTACACCTGGCAGGAAGAAGGCAGGCAGGGAGCCTTTGGTTTCTCTATTCTGTGAGCCATCCTAGAAGGAGTTCCGCATGGCTAACATGTGGTCATCCATTCTCTGTGCTGCTCTCCAGAGTGCCTAGCACTGGGCTTGAACTCACCCCAGATTTCCATGTCCCAGCCCCTTAGGCTGGAGGGAAATACTTGCAGTGTGAGGACTGTGCTGCTAAGAGTGAGCAATTTAGGCTACAACCAAACAGTTGACATAGGACAATTCAAGTCAGGAATTAACAGAGACCCAGTTCATTCTGTAGAAATGGATTTGATGATGCATTGGATAACTGAGCCAGGACAAAGAGTGACACAAAAATTACCTCAGTGTTTGCTACGGCAGACCACTATAGTCCAACAGGGACTTCTACAAAGCTCAGAGGTATGTAGGTGAGTCCGTTTCTCCAGGAAGAACTATCTCCGGTGAGAGCTCCAGTCTCCAGAATACTAGAAATCAGGCTCAAATTTAAGCACACAAATGGTCCCAATAACTTCACTGTTTCTACCTGTGCTAAAGCCAGCCCAGTGCCTCAGTGTACGTTAAATGAGGCACAAGCTGTAAATGAATCAGGTAAAGACGACGGCAGCAAAGCTGTGTGAGGTCCCAGCTAGTCCACACCACTGCCAACTCAGAAGCTGCCCTCAGGAAATAAGGCCCTGTTGAAGGTGTTTGAGAAATGGGATTTTCTGCAGCCCTGAGAAGGCAGAGGGGAGGGACAGCCACCCTGGTTGCTGGCATCTGTAGATTGGGGGTGGAGGTGGGCAGTGCTCAGAGAAGGAAGAAAAGCAAGAACATGTAGGCTCCTTCCCTTGGCTTTGGGGAAGGCTACAGTGCCTTCTGATGTGCTCTCCCTGTACTGCTGTGATTAAGTGGGATGAGTGAGCCTTGAACAAGGTGGCCGGAATAGCGCCTGGCTCCTTGCCAAGGCCTTATCTCACCCCACTGGAGCCCATCTGCAGCCAACAGGTGCCCAGGCAAATTCCTCTGGACCAAAATTAGCACTCTTTGAATTAGCAATGTGACAACGGCAGGCTTCTCGCAGGGCTCACAGATCAGCC
Source organism: Cygnus atratus (assembly GCF_013377495.2). Lineage (NCBI taxonomy): Eukaryota > Metazoa > Chordata > Aves > Anseriformes > Anatidae > Cygnus > Cygnus atratus. Next base: position 37,843,194 of record NC_066368.1, read on the forward strand.
CTCTGAGAGCCAACATCAGATGGCTTGGGAATAACGTAACTAATCAATGAAGTTGGCTTCCTTTTGGGGTACTGGAGAATCATGAAATAGTGCCTTCTCATCACATCTCTATTCCCAATCTATATCTATATTCCCAAGGAAAACACCAATTAGCTCTTTTCAGAGAGGAGAGGTGGCTGGATGACTGCAGTATGCAGGGCTGTATGTATTTCTGTTGAAAAAGAAAGTATCTCTGTTGGTGTGGAATGCGTGTGAAGAGAAAAAGGAAGATTGTGACCTGAATGTACAGTGCAGAACCACAGAAATTGGCTTATAAGCAGCAATGATTTTCAGCTATCTGATCAAGCGTTTAAAGATGAGGAAGGACTTCTTTGTTTTGCTTAGGGAGGTTTGTGTTTGCTCCCCAGTAAGAGTTCATAATACAAATATTATTAGAAAAAATAAATAGAGAAATTGTCCCACCCTTAGCTTACAACAAGTCTTACATTTGACATGTATATATATTTTTCACAGTTCAGAGGCTGGATAAAAAAGAACTGGGATTCAAGTCATGAACTCCACAGCTTTACAGAGGCCATACTCTACCTGACTTCCCAGTATGCATGCTCAAAAGGCAAATATGTGAGGCTCCTTTATAAATCCAACAAGCCCTGGTGACTCTGGCAAGGGAAGGAGGATTTTCCCCACCCCATCTGTGTGGTCCAGAATCAAACTGCCTTTGAACTCTGGGCTTGCTCCTGAGGAGAGGGAGGACAGAGCTGGCTTGTTTCCCATCAGCAGAGCCAGTTCTCCCTCTGGCAGTCAGCAGTCGGACTGACTGTCCCAGTCTGTCCTGTTCCTACCCCAGTCATCCTTCCAGCTGACTCACAGGTTGGAATTGCCATGTCTAAGCCAAAGGCAAATGCCAGCATGGATTGGGCTGGCATGTCTGCAATGCAGTCGTCAAAATCCAGACACTGGCAGCTAGCTTGTGAAGCAGCCTGCAGCGAGCTGGCCACAGATCTTCTCACCTACCTCCACAGAGTGCTTGGGTCCTTTTCTTCTAAGTATTTGCTATTTACTCCCGTCTAGAAGGCTGGGCAAGCAAACAGCACCGACTTCTTCCTTCAGAGAACTAAACTGCTGGAGCAGTTTGGGGGATGCCCTGGTGTGCAGAGCTGGCACAGGTCTGAGATGCAGTTCCAGCTGCAGGAGCAGCTGGAGAGCAGCGTGACAGCCAGGGCACCACCTCGCAGCCCTGCCCAGCAGGCTGAGTGGGCACGGCCAGCTGTGCTGAGGAATGCTTGCTGGGCAGGAATTTACCTCCCAAAGAGAAATGCCTGGGAGCTGATTAAGCAAGCTGGGTAGATTTTTATGCTTTCAGGACATTCTGATTTTCGAGTGTTTAAAACCTGGTTTTCAAAGAGGTCATGAAGCAGAAAATCAGGATGAGAGCAAGTAGCTGATGTCAGAGATGTGCCTGCCCTGTAGGTATCTATCTGTGCCACATGAAAGACACCTGAAACACCAGCTCAGCCCTCAGCCCTCCCTCTCCAGTGTGCTCTCTCCTCACAGGGGGGTTCCTTGCAGCTCCCCCCACCTCGCTCACTGCTTTTCCTTCTCCTGCAGAATAGTTGGTGGGGACCAGACTGGCCCGCGGCTGCAGCGCTCCCCTTCCCCGGGGCAGCGAGTGCTCTCCCCGCCATCCCCACTCAGCCCCCCGGCGCAGCTGCTGAGCTCCAGGCCGGCAGGAGCCCCGGCCACCACGCAGCCTCCGCAGCCCCGGAAGGCACAGAGGCACCTGGAGAGCCTCACCTCCCCGCCTGACAGCGAGGCCTACTACGGTGAGACTGACAGCGATGCCGACAACGTGGCCCAGGAGAAGCACCGCCGGGCCCGCAAGAAGAGCCCGCGCTCCCCACCTGGCAGCACCAACAGCAAGGTGGACGTGACCCAGGACGAGGTGTCCCTGTCCGAACAGAGTGGCTATGAGAGCACGCCAGAGGCCACTGCGCAGGGGGGAGCCGAGGTGGCCAGCTCCAGTGGGGTGGCCAAGAGGGAGATTGCCTGCCCGCCCAGCAGCCGCACGGACACGCCGTTCTCAGAGAGCGAAGGAGCGCTGTGGCCACCCTCAGCAGAGGGGCGGGAGCCTTCCCCGGAGGCGATGCTCCTACCCCACGCCACCAAGGCTATCCGAGCGGAGCGCCACCTCATCCCCATGGTGGGGCCCGTGGAGCACCCAGTTGATGAAGACCTGACCACCACATACGCAGAGAAAGCCAAGCAGGCCAGTAAGTCCTCTGCACCCTGCCACTGCCCCACGTCCTTTTCCTGCACTTGAGCTCCTTTCCAAAGCCTCGCACCTGCAAAGTGGCTTAGCTCCTCTAGCTTGGGAAGAAGCAAGGGTCGAGTCAGCCCTGCAGAGACAGGGGTCTCTTATTGCAGCTTTGGCACTGGGGTCTACATCACCCAAGTTGTCCCAAGCAATAGATGAGAGAAAGGGCCGGGGGTGTAGGAGTCACTTCTAGGAGATGCAGCCACACAACTGTGCAGCGGCAGTAGCTGGTGAGCCCTGGTAGAGCTGATGTCTTTTTAGAGGGGAACCAGCAAGGGCAGGTGGGAGCTGGTCAATCAGTTAATTCCAACAGGTCCTTGTAGGAACTCGAGACCTTTCCAGGTGGAATAAAGCACTGAAAAGTGTCATGTAGTACTTGGGTCATAGACCTGAAGTGACCTTAACAGTGGATATCTTTCCTAGTTTCTGCTACACATTGTATTTCAAACCCAGACACGAAGGCAGGGTAAGATGTTATTCGACTTCACAGTTGTGATCTACCCAACAATATTAAATAAAAAGTAATCAATAGCTTTTTTCATGAGTATCTCAGTGCACAGTATGAGTGGCTAACTGACTTCTCTGAGCCTAGAAATTAAGCAGGTTTCAAACAGCTGACTTAACTGAGGGACAGACTGGGAAACTTAGAAAAGTTATCAGACTGATTCAGATAAACCACCCAGATTCTCACTTCTAATTCTCTGCTCCAAGTGCAAGGCATCTTTTCCCCAGACCAGCTAATATTGCAAGGCAGTTGTTAAGCCACTCCCCTCTCTTTTTCTTGGTCCTTTACAGGTAACTTTCAAATCCAGGCTGCATCCTTCAAGCAGGGCACTGGCTTCCTGCTCTGCCGTGTACTGAGGGCACGGACTCAGTTGGGTGCCTTGCGTCAGGCCCCGCTAGGCAATGCAACCGACCTGGTGCTTTGCAGGATTTCTTTCTAGTCTTTAGCACTCACTTTCCTTAGAAGAGCAAAGAAAGCAGCGATTTCAGCCTCTCTGAGGATGAAGCTATTTTTTCCCCCTTTGAATAATGTACAAGCATGAGGTGAATGGTGAGAAAGGCATGTTCAGCTGCTCCCTGCCACCTGATAGTCCCAGCAGTGGATAAGCAATTGCTTTACATCAAGGCCTATTTCCATGGATAGCATCAGTCCAGAAGGCTCCCAGAAAAGCCACGTATTTAATGCAGAGCATTTCTGATGGCAAAATAATACCCCATGGCAGAAGGTGATGCAACTCTATTGTCAGCTAGAGGTAGGGTTCCTAGAAGCATTACACACTGAGATAATATTTTATTCTCCTATTACCACTCCACCCCTCACCCCCCTTCTGGATTAGGTTTGGCCATGGGTGTCCTTAAGTAAGAGCTGCTCTGCCATGGATGGCAATTCACATGGCCAGCTTGGCCTTTTCTTGGATTAGGAATCTTGGCAGGAATTACGAAGGCAAAACTCTGTGTTCTGATTGTGCTGGAGCAGAGTACCCATTAAAAAAAAAATGTGATCAGCAGCCAGCAACTCTAGGAAGGATGAAAGCAAGGAGGGAAGAAGGATGGGAGGTGCTCATTATGTGGGGAGCAGAGCTAAGGAGCACCTACACCTGCAATAAACCCAGGAGGGTGCATGACCGCAGAGCTGCACTGGCTCCTGGGGGGAGGCTGCCTGCAGAGACACTGGAGGTAGCCGGCACTGCACGTATTGCCAGAAACAATTGGCCTTGCAAGGGTGTTTGGACACACAGTGGTTTAGCTCCTACAGTTGCCCCAGGCTCCCATGGAACCAGAGGAGTTTAAAGCTCTGTTTCTCTGACCCCCTTAGCAGTACCCAAAGCACAACAGCCTTCTCAGGACAGGGGTACTCCTGGGTTTTGCTAAGCAGGAATGCAAAGTCAAGCTCATGGTTCAGAAGTGAAACAAGTTTTTAAAAACTGAGTCAAGTATGGTAGGTGACTTGGACAATCGGTCATAGGAGCCTAGGACCTGATGTAGACACAGTAGACAGGTGAGAACCATTATGGCACCTAATCAGATATCTGCCTTTTGGAGCACCACCTCTCTAAATATAATCCCAGTGCACCTGCGCAGCACACCCTCCTTGCCTTGCCCTGACCTCCTCTTTGTCATGGCTCCCACCACTGCACCATAACATGAATAACTCCTTCCTTTTGTTTGTTTGTTTGTTGGGAGTGTTAACAGGTTCCTCAACCCTCTTCTTTCTATAATGTACTCCTGCAGCTTTCTCTGCCTGCTGTGATGTTTTCTCCAATTCCAGTGTTGGGGGTATTTCTCTTGTACTTTGTATTCACTCTTTTTAACTTTTCATTGTCATTCTTAAGCTACAGAAACATTTTCCCTTTCCTACCTGTCCCTGCACCTCAGGCAAACAGAATTGCAGGTAAATTTCTGATCTGGGCTGATTGCCTACCATCCTCAAGAACATTAATCAGACTACAAAATGCCCCCCATATTCCCCTCTTCTTTTTCCTGCCTTCACTATAAAGGACGATCAGTCTTTTATAGTCCGATTGTTACTGATTCCTTTTCTGTTAATTTGTGTCTGACTGACAATTCTCCAGCGCACATCTTTTTCATCAAATCCACCAACTTTTGACAGCTACAGTTACTTTCCCTGCTTTTGCTAAGAGGATATAAATCACGTGGCCATTGCCGGAGGTGACACTGCTGTCTGACACCTGCTTTGGCAGCAGTGCCACAGGAACACATGGAGCTCACTTACTCACACGAGCCCAGGGGTTGACCCTGGGAGCAGAACACAGTGTGGTGGTGAGTACAGACAGCAAAAGAGGATTTGGCAGTGGATGGGATGGAACAAAAGAAGCTCAGGGACAAGGGGACAGCAGCTGATGGTGCCACCTTAGGATGCCCTGTGTGTAGGCAGCTGCTGTGCTATGGCTCTCCTACCCTGGAAAGGGTGCAAGGGCTTAGAGCTCCTTCAGGCAACAGCCGGTGCAGTGAGGTGTGGGCCTGCCTCTTTCCAGAGTTCCTGCCGTCTCACAGTTTGCATGTTTTTGTTGACTCATTTTTTTCCATCATGTGCAATAAGCCCCTACATCATCCCAGCTTCCCACAGGATGCACGACTCAAACATGCCTGCTCAAAACCTACTCGGAGTGTTGCTGATGCAGACTAGTGGGGCAGCGTGGAGAGCCACACACCAAAGTGCGGGGAATCTGAATGAGTTCCTGAAAGTCAGCAAAAAGCAGGGGGTTGTGGCAGGGAGATTCACACTACAGATGTTACAAGCAATTGCTAGTGAGGACCCTTGGTTCCCCACAGCTCCTGCAGTGTCCCCCTCTGCACAAATGCTCACCCCACTCTCAGAGGCTTGGGATCCTTCTGTAGCCAGGACCTCCTCTCCTCATCCACCTGTGCTCCTTGAGGTGCACTGTATTTTCACCCCCATCCCCAATTGTCTGCAATAGGCTCAGGCTTTCTCCCAACTGGCAATACCAACTGCTGGCAGAAGACAGGCATACCACGACAGTGGTCTAGTCCTAACTTGCTATCACACTGTAGGAATTTGTGTCAGTGCAAGAAGTGCTTCAAAATATCTCAATTTAAACTTATCCGCTGGACTATTTTTAGTTCCTAGGACTCAAGAGTCTTTCCATGTATGGCAAGGAAAGGGAGGGAAAAATGGGTGGGGAAATTTCCTCTTCTGCTTTATAAGGGCCTGGCTGTGGGTACACATTCATCAAAGTTACTACATTCCATATCAGAAAAGGAAATCCTTCTTGTTCAAAGTGGATGTACAACAGCATCACTTGCTGAGATAGGATGCTTATAAATAAGTGGGCTATTCATTGGAGGGCCACACAGATTACCTCTTCTAACAGTGCAGTCACATTTCTCTGCAGAGAGTGTGTGAGCAACAAGCCAACTACCAGCCGATTACAATGCATACAGGCCACAGGAGTTGTGAAGAAGATAAAGTATCTGAATGGCAGTTTGAATTTACTGCACCATGTTTTCTACTTGGCTTTCACCTTTGACAACTGTGTCTAATAATTGCATCGTTGGTAGGCTAGCTTAAGAGTTTTGCAATTCACTGCAAGCTAAAAGACCAAAAAGATTCCCATTCTACCTGCATAAAAGAAGAACAGAACAACATTCTGCTCAGATCAGGAGATTAAGATTAATCACCTGAACTATTGATCTGACAGGAGGTCTGTTGCTCGCAGTATGAAACAATGCTGAATAACCCTTGGTCTTTGCTACTCAGTAAGTAGCCAGCCACTAGGAAAACAAGGACAACAGCCTCCATTGTTGAATCACTGATGGAGAGTCTGACCTCACTTCAGCATGCGTTGAACTAGAAATTGCCTCCACTTGGGAAATCAGTTTACATACACCGGTGTATGCAATCTAGCTGCATGCCTTTCTGCCTTTGCTTATGAATGTACCACTTAGTATTAACATTCAGTTTTGAATTCTCTGCAGCTTGGAATGCTTTTATTAAAGAAAACAGCAGTGAGATAAACAGTGTGCATCTGGAGCCCTCTCCATCTAGTTTTAGGCTTGAGTATGTCATTTGAGCTTACACCTTTGGTTTATGTTTTCTACCGAAAGCACAGAGGTGATATTTTCAGGCTGATGTATTAGTTGCTTGAGCAGGGATTGTCTGACAATTTCTAGGTTCCAGGATTTTTAGAGCTGAGTTGAAAGAAATTGTAATGCAAACAGGCAACAAGAATTCCTCTTCCTGTCTAATTTTATTTCCATCATGTCTGAAAGTGATATGGGACTTGCTGAAAAGGTTGGGACAAGTAGGCAAAGCTACTCAGAGACAACACTGAAATGAGAAAAAATGATAGTGATGGGGGACGGAGAGACATAAAAGGGCGAGGCATAAAAGGACTTTGACAAGGGGTAATTAAGCCATAGGTCATTGCTCAAAAAGAGTGAGAGAAAATTATAGTTAGGAAGGAGAAAACTGTGAACCTGACAAATATAATTCGGCAGTTTCCCTTAAATCCATCACAGGAAGGGAGATCAGTTTGTTGTGAAATCCATAAAGCTTCGCTGTCATCAGCGTATCTACCGCTCATGTTAACCAACGATCTGGCCCTCAGTGTAGAAGAAAGAAGAGCAGAAATGAGGGGGAGAAGATTCAGCATATCTTGACACACTGAGTATACTGAAAAGGGCAAGGCTGAATCATATCCTCTGTGCAGGTGAAATGTAAGGTCTTAGCGAAGATTGTATTAGGACAACCCTCAGGTCTTTGTTAATATCCTGGGATAATGGGGAGGGACTCAGAAAAAGGGACCAAGAATAGCACCCTTCTTACAGGCATGGGCTCTGGAGATGACAAAAAAAAAGAGAAAAAGTTTAGCAATTTAGCTTCAGTGAGGTGAATGAAGTAGTTCTTTTGAGCACACTTTGTGAAAAACAAAATGATCAGTAAAAAAAACATGGACTAAAGTAAAAACAACAAAAAGACACCGATCAGTGACCTGTTCAACAAGGCAACATACTTTGTGGCTTAAAAAATAAGGTGGACACAGTGTATGTTGACTTCTGCAAGATATCTGATACAGTTCCACATGACTTTTCCAACTAGAGAAATATGGGAGAGAAGGGGCTACTGTAAGGTGACTACACAATTGGCTAAGTATAGAGCAGAAAACGTACCTATTAATGCCTCATGATGTCAGGGTAGCTAATTGACTAAGTTGGTAGTGGTGTTTCACTAGGCTTCTGAATCCAGTGGGACTACCTCTATATTTTCATCCATGGAGCTTTAAACACTAACGTAGTCCTCTCCACCTCAATGTTATATGACTGGCAAAAAGACAGATGATTAAAAATCCCAACCCTCCCCTCTTCTGCCAGTGGATCTTGTCCTCTGGCTGCACCCAGACAGACCAGGCAGCGTGTGCTGTGGGGCACCCCAGAGCCCCTAAACTGCTGTTGCTCAGAACTGGGACCTGGCTCGGACACCTTGCAGCTTTTTTCTGGTCTTTCTTCCCACAGAAACCCAGGTGTGTGGGGAACAGGGGGAGGGAGGTGGGGTGTCTGGACTGAGGAGCTCAGAAGCGTTCCCAGGTCCACCACCATTGTCTTTCTATCTGCTTTTTCAACTGCAAATTCTTCCTAGTGAATCTTTTTAAATATTGTTGCTTCTCTTGAGTGTGTTGTACCTAGCAAGCAGTAACAGCAAATGGCAGTAATACCATTTTTAATGGATGGCCTGAGGATTCAGTGAGATTGCAGTGTGTTAATCAGCAGATGACATAAAGCATGGCAAGTACGTACAGTTGTCTTGTGGAAGGCTGGATTTTTAGAATGAGGTGGGAGCTTGACAGGTCGCAGAAAGGGACTAAAATCAATTAGACAACAAAATATATGACAAGTGCTACAGGACTAATCAAGTGCACAGACCCAGATGGTGAACATATGCTTGCCAGAGAGTGGATGCTGGAAACACTGAAGGACAAAGGGAAGATGAGTCAGTAATATCCTGCTGTCAGACATCAAGCAAATCTGTGAGCAGCAGAATGAACAGATCCTGGTGTCCTTTTAATTTATGTCTCATATTTGATATCTCATTCTCTCATGTCTACTAAATGCAAATCTGCCTGATGTTTCTCATATTCAAAATGGGAACTTAGAATCTTTTCTGTGTGTTCTTCAGTTTTTGGTGCCTAATGAAGACCACACTCAGGCTTTCTGCTTCCTATGGTGGGGTCTATCTCCTCTGCCCAGCCACCTGTTTTCACGTAACTCATAGGAGGCTTCATATCTTTGTGACTTCAGACTGAAATTAACAAATGAGCTCATAAGCTTCTAGGGTGAATCACATAAATCAAAAAAAAAGAGACAAAAATAACAACACAAAACCTGCAGTGTGACCACATAAACCCTTCTTAGGAAATCAGGCTAAAAATGCAAAAGACGGATTCACTAGTACTTTCAACTTGCTGTCCTGGCAAAAAGAAAGCTCTTCTTTGGCAGTGTTGTAGAAGGCTATGTAGGGGCCTATCCAGGCTATCCAGGGCCCAAGTGTGAGAGGGAAGCCGGCCATGTGTGCTGCCTTTTGCTCTGAGGACACATTTCACTCCAGCTCAGGAAAAAAAGTCAAACTCTCAATCAACCGAGGGAGATTTTTGAGTGAACAAGCAGGATACCATGAGACTAACACAGAGACAAATTGCTGCCATGCATAGCAATGTCTCTGAACCTTCTTAGCCTAGCAGGGTTCTTCAGTAGCAGTGTGGGAGTCAAAGAATGGCAAAGAATGGTCAAAAATCTACTAAGGTACTGAGCGCATTTTTTCTCACGGCTGTTGATTCCCCTGTAAAGAAGCTTGATTTCTGTCTTTCTAACACCAGCAGATTGTAGTGGGGCAGTGTCTCACTAGTAACTCTTAAAATCACTAGCCATTTAAGAAAATGCACTGGTTTAACAAGTACTTAACTGTACATTTAACTCTAGCTACATGCTTAAGCATTGCAGACTTCAGTACGACCACAGCATTTGTCTGTACCATGCTAAGCTGGAGGTGAAGCCAGTATTAATCTTTTATATTATGCACAGTTTATGTGATGGAAGTGTGCAAACATCCAAGAATGAGAAGTAAGTTTACTGTCCCCAGAGTTACACCACTTCTTTTAAGTAAAAGAATATACAGTCCTCTGCCATATTCTGCAATTCAAACATTAGTTGTAGCTCGAAAGGCTGGCTTTCAACAGGGAAATACTTGGAAGGCCAGTATAACCTATTCAAATCTTATTTTGAAAGGACTCCAGATATGAAGAGCATGAGATGTCTATATCCTCTAATGACTTACTGAGATATTTGCAACATTAGCCATGGAAAAATGACCTTGCCCAACATAAATAGCTGGAAAAACAAAATTGAAGTTGATCCCATATGAAAAAATAGTAGACAAAGTAGTATTTCATCACACAGGAATAATTTTTTTATATCTGAAATTAGCAACACGCTTATTTTCTGTAGTATTGGCTTTTCTAGAATTTGGTCTTTAGTGATAAAATTTACCAGCTTTATTTCCTAGTAAACATGAACAGTATCTGACATTGTGTAAACCTGCTTGTTCAATAGTTTTCTTGAGTATACAATGCTTTCTTGTAGTGGGTCCTAATCTTAAAAAGATCTACAGTTTTTGCACTTCTCTTTACTGTAATTAGTAATTTAATTTAATCCACTTCAGTGAAATTTAGTTAAATCAGTACATAGAAAAGTCTTTGAAGGCTTTGCCTAATAGATTTTTTTTTGTATTATTCCAGCAGAATTTAATGGGGACAAAATTTGAGTGCTCTACAAATTAGCAAAAAGTTTTCTATAGAAATTGTCCACCACACCAGCAGAATGTATGAGTTTTATAACCCTTCTCTGAACTCTCTTATCCATTCCATTTGAATGTTCTTAACAGAGATTTTTTCAGCACTGCAGAGCTATATTTTCATTTCCAATTGCATATTGCATGTATCAGATTTGACAAGGCTTTTTCAAAGAGACTGTATCCCTGTATGTGTAAGTATTAATCAGAGAAGAAGCGACTGAGCCACTTTCATTGCTCTTGCTGTAAAAACCTCTGTATGAGGCATGTCTGCCTCTCTTACAGCAACACTGCGTGTGGAAATTGGCTTTCTTGGCATTCAGCAATGGTTAATGGATTTTAGGAGGCATGATCAGACCTTCCTTCTTCTAGACTCACTAACACCTGAGATGGTGTGCTCAAGTCCTGGGCTAAGGTACTGCTAGGGCTGTACGTCTGCTGTATGGGAGAATCACAGGACAGTGTCTCACAGCTACAGCTCTGGCATTCTCTCCTAGGCCCTATTGCTCGTGTACAGAAAGAGGCAGTAGGACAAGACCTAGCCAAAGCATGGGAGATGCTGAGCAGCTCACAGGGTTACAGCTGTGGAGATCTGTAGACTCCCAGCACCCCCTGTTCCCTTCCTCTGTCCACCGCAGTCCTTATTATCATCAACTCATCTTTCATCACCCCTCAGTCTCCAGTGCTGGAGCACTGCATGGTGCTCCCAAAACAGCGCTCTTTGGCCTCCAAACCCTCTGTCGCCCTCCCTGGGCACAGCCACACTCTTCATTATTGTAGGTAACAGCCTTTGCCATTTTAATTCAACTAAACCAATTCACTACCAGGTACTCAGGATTCTAATGCTCCTCTGTTAAATATTCCTCAGTCCTGATGCACAACAGGAATCAGTGACATGGACTGGTACTCCTCAGATACGAAGCACAATTGATATACATAGGAAAAGAAAACCTCTCCTCCAAACTCTTTTGTTCTTTATATTTGCCTGGAGCTGGGCGCTCTCTGAGGGTTTCAGAGAAGGCAAGCTGCTTTCCTCTTGGGTGGGTTTCTCTGCCTTGCCACATTGGACATAAGCACTGTGTTAGCCTTGTCTGTTTGCAGGACATTGAGGCACTGCTTAGAAACACAGCTTCTAACCTGAAGCTTGCACCACAGAAGCAGTAAGAGTAGAGATTTATTTTAAGAAAAAAGAAGAGTTTCTCCTCCCAGGGAGTGGAGGAAAGAAGGAGGCTAAGTGCCAGGTGACAATGTCCATCACACTGCTCAATGATGAAGCTAAGAAGACAAAAATAGACCAAGTGACCTCATGGCCTTAGGCAGCAATGCCTATGAGACAAAAGAGAGGCTTTAAAAGGCTTGTGAAGCTGATAGCAAAGGGCTTGGACACCTCAGAGTTTTGGTTCTGCTCCAGCAGGGAACTGCTTTGCTTCTCTCTCATTGCCTCTCTCTGTTTATGGGAAGTTGTGAATTAAATGGGCTTTGTGACATGCCCAGCTCTCCAGGTCTGGACTCTGCCTTCTCAAGCTTGGATCAGCCTTATGCAGGTACAGATGTCTCCTCTTTCCTTTTTCTTTCCTTTTTATTTCTTTCCTTTTTCTTTTCTTTTTTTTTTCATTTTTCTTTTTCCTTTTACTTCTTTTTCTTTTCTTTTCTTTCCTTTTTTTCATTTTTCTTTTTTCTTTTCTTTTCTTTTCTTTTCTTTTCTTTTCTTTTCTTTCTTTTCTTCTTTTCTTTTCTTTTTCTTTTCTTTTCTTTTCTTTTCTTTTCTTTTCTTTTCTTTTCTTTTCTTTTCTTTTCTTTTTTCTCTCTTCTCTTCTCTTCTCTTCTCTTCTCTTCTCTTCTCTTCTCTTCTCTTCTCTTCTCTTCTCTTCTCTTCTCTCTCTTCCTTTTCACTTTCCTCTCCTCTCTTCTCTTCTGTTTCCACTCCTCCCTTTTCCCAATTCATTTCCCTATTCTGCTTTCACTCTTGTTCTTTTTCTTCAGCAAGTCATTTTGGGAAGATTTCTCTTTTCCTTTTTTTTCTTAAACCATTGTGGGAGACTGTAGTTTGAATACCATGATCATTTTTTCTGCTGGGAGAATGGGTGTAATTTGTTATGTGCTTTAGCCTTTATAAGAAGGGATGTAAGAAGAACAGAACAGGGAGGCAAGCTGCAGGTCCCAGAGGGCCTCAGTTTCCAGCTGCTTCAGAGCACAGAGTAGTTCAGAACAACTTGCTAAGGAAGCTGTACGTGGACATTAGTGCTGGGCCTGGCCCAAGAGTTGGTTGAGGCATAACCAAGACTGTCTACTGTTCTATTTTCTCTAACTATATTTGCTAGAGTTGGGCCCTTTCATGGTGCTCTGCTGCCAGAAGGGCTGCACAGACACTCCCTTTGGATGGTGTAGCTCCCTGGATGTTAGCTCCTGATGCCAGAAATCTTCCTCTGAGTCACTCACACAGAGTTGACATAGTCTGGACTTGATGTAGATTCTATAGTGATGCTCTTCCTCCTTGTAAATTTAGAAGCAAAATATGAGCCTGGTGAGGTGTAGTGACTGGATCCTTGTAGAAAGAAAGAAATCTCTCTTATTTCCTCCACTGTGAAAACCCCCAGACACATGCATGCAGACTTCTAAGTGGAGTGGACAGACCTTCAGGGACTGTAACTGGTTTCCATCATGGGCAGCAGATCTTTGAGGGCAAATCCACAACTGTGCTGAAGAGCACTACATCGCCACAAAATCCTGGACACTACATTAGTCTTGGTTCAGCTAAAAGTCAGTATGTAAGGAAAGTTTTTCACACAGCCTTCACTCTCCAAGTGTAAATACAAATGGTGGGCCATTTTTTCAGGTCAGCACTGATTTTGCTTTTTCTCGTTTTCTGGGTGCAAAGGGGAAGAGTGGACTGAGCACCCAAGTAAGGTGATTTCAAACCAGAGAAGTCCCCTTGCTGAAATCACAAGGCAGCAGCATGTGCTCTGGAATTGCTGCAGACCTTGAGATGAGTCTTTCTTTGTTTTTACCTTAAGCTTTGTGGAAGAATGACTGCTCTGCAGAGCAACTCCTTATTTTTAGCATGGGTAAGAGAGGGAGGCCATTTCTGCTGTGGTTAAACTGGTGCAGTACAGAACAATGACATCTGCCACAACTGTGCAGCCTAGCCAGATTTTGGGGGACATCTGCAGCCCCCAGGAAAACTAGTGTCCTTCCTAGCTAAGCTCCCTCTCCCCTGCTGTCCCCCAGTGCAAATAACTGCCACATTAGCTGGTCCCCATTGAATGAATGCTCTGTGGTGAAACAAAGTGAGATCCCAAGAGGACTGAGCAGCTTCCATCCTTTCCTGACTTAACACCATCCGTCAGCACTGCCTGCAGCTCTCCTGTCCTGTCCTGTCCTGTCCTGCCCTCTCTTCCCCCCACCTTCAGCAGGGCCTAATTTTTTTCAGTGCAAGTTTAGTGCAAATTTCTCACTTGAACACCAATTCTAGGCAAGTCCATGCTTTCCATAGGGCAGCTGAGTTTGGTTTTCTGTTGAATCTTGATCACCCCGACTTCCCTGCATGCCAGGCAAAGAACTCAACGTTCCTCCCTGGGGCTTTACTGTCCATTGGACTGGCAGAACAGGTGGAAAATGATTATCCCACCCTTTCATGCCAGTGTCCCAACAGGTGTTGGCTTTTCCAGGCAAGCCTGTGTAAGTGGATTCCTTCTGGCCTGGCTGATCGGTCGTGGAGGTCTGGGATTCTTGCTCGGGAGCAAATGCTCTGTTTCCTTGCTGGGCATGGGGCACAGGCAAGGGACTGCAGCAAGGGTGAAAACATGCCTCCTGCTGCTGTGGGGCTGCTGCAGGGAGCAGTGAACAGCCCTGCGCACAGTGTTGCTGCAAGGTACCCTGACTAGAGCTGGCACTGCAGGGCTCAGGCCCCAGTTGTGCCTCTTGAGCTCTTTGTGACTCCAGTCTCTTTGGAGTAAGGAGAGTTCACCTGTATGAACTTTTTTGATTGTGTTTGCAGGGAAAGAGAAAACTGAATATGGGTTTGTATCAGTAGGTCCTAAAGATGCTATCAGCAAAGGTTGGAAAGAAAAGGAAGGGCAGGGGGTGACAGTGTGTCTTCTTGTACAAGCACTCGAATACCTATAGCCATATCACTCTCCATCTCTGCCCATCCAGCCTCTTGTTGAGCTCTGAGCTTGCCTCTCTTTGTCTCTTGCAGAGCTCCACCGCCACGAGAGCATCCAAGAGAAGAATGTGAAAGAAGCCAAAACCAAGTGCAGAACCATTGCATCCCTGCTGACAGACGCACCGAACCCCCACTCCAAGGGGGTGCTGATGTTCAAGAAGCGTAGGCAGAGGGCCAAGAAGTACACATTGGTAAGCTTTGGGAGTGTCGACGAAGACCGCTCTTACGAGGAGGAAGACGGAGTTTTTCCAACCAGTGAATCTGAATTTGACGAGGAAGGTTTCTCTGATGCCCGAGGCTTAACGAATAACTCAGACTGGGACAACACTTACCTGGACATTGAAAAGTCCAAGTCAGACTCTGAGCAGAAAGAAGAGAAGCAAAAAGGTTTGAGTGAGGCCTCAGGTAAAGGAGCCCGCTTATTTGAGCAGCAGAGGGAACGTGCTGGAAAGTACACAGTAGAGAAAGTCCCTGCAGAGAAGAGCCCCCAGCTTGCCCCAGCTGTGCAGCCGCAGCCAGGCATGCTGAATGGAGAGATGCTTGTGCCACAAAAGACAAGCAGTGTGCCCCTCAGCATCCACCTGGAAGGTGTGCAAGTGCCCAGCAAGCAGCCAGCCACTCTGCCCGCTCCGCTCCTGGCTCCCTCCAGCCCCACTGTCTTCCAGCCACCCCCCGGCACCCCTGACCCCTTCTCTGCAAGCACGGCCAGTATGTTCAACAGATCTGCACGGCCTTTCACTCCTGGCTTTTCTGGCCAATGCCCAGTGACATCCTCTGTCATCTTCAGGCCATCTGTACCCAAAAAAAACACTGAAATCCTGGGTGGGCAAAGCACGGTGGTTCCCCCTTTCTCACCTCAGGCTCCAGGATCACCTGCCAGTGCCCCAGTGCCAGCACACCACGGTCCAGTGAGCTCCTCCACATCTCTGTATATTCCTGCACCAGGAAGGCCAACGCCACTGCTAGAATCACAGCCAAGAGCAGGAGGAAGTGCTCCAGAGGCTAAGCCTTCCACCAACACTGCCCGGACATCCACTGCCTCTATATTTCTGTCAGCTCCCTCAAAGCCAGGAGGGGAGGTGGCCTCTGCAGCATCCCAGCCACAAGCCCCTGGAACAGCCTCTTCATCTTTGTATATCAGCCCAGCACCATCGCAGCACCCCAGCTCCCCACTGCCAGTGCAGCCTTCTCCTGCCACCTCACCAGCAACGCCACGGCCTCCTTCCGAGCCCTTAATCTCCAGGGAGCAGAGGATTGCTGTGCCGGCTCCCCGCACAGGCATCCTGCAGGAGGCTCGCCGGCGGGGCAACAAGAAGCCCATGTTCAGTAAGATTGAGGAGAAGAAGAAGAATTCACCCAACCCCGAGCTCCTGTCTCTGGTGCAGAACCTGGATGAGAAGCCAAAAGGTGACCACCCTGGGGCAGGCTTTGAGTCTGGGCCTGAAGAGGACTTCCTCAGCCTGGGTGCCGAGGCCTGCAACTTCATGCAGTTCTCTGGCCGCAAGTTCAAAACCCCACCTCCAGTGGCTCCGAAGCCTCAGCAGCAAGATGCTGGACTGGTAAATGGGGCCCAGGACATGCCTCAGCTTAAAGGGAAGGGGGCAGAGCTCTTTGCCAAACGCCAGAGCCGCATGGACAAATTTGTGGTGGAGACGACGCCAAAGCCGGAGTCCAAGCCCAGGACCCCTTCTCCTTCCCCTTCTCTACCTTCGTCCTGGAAATATTCACCCAACATCCGGGCTCCCCCTCCAATAGCTTACAACCCAATGCATTCCCCTTTCTATCCTCTGGCAGCCAGCAAGTCTCAGGCTAGCAAAGCAGAGAGCAAAGTGAAAAAGGCACCTGGCCAGAAATCAGGGCTCAAGGTCATCAATTTCATGTGCCATCAGCCCTATCAATTAAAGTCAGCCATGTTCTGTTTTGGAGATCCCCCAAGCCCTAGCACGCAGGAGTCTCCTGCTCAGCCAGCCCAGCAGGCCGGCTCATCCTTCACCGTGGCCAAGCAGGTCCCAGTGAAAACAGCCAAGACCCAGGAGGTTCGTCGCTTCTCCACCCCGGCTCCCGCGCCAGCCTCAGGCAGCATGGCACCCACTGTGCTTGTGCCCCGCTCAGCCACCATGTTGGATGAACCAGTGTGGAGAACAGAAATGGCCTCTTCTGCCCCTGCTACCCCAGCGCCCTTCCAGGTGGAGCTCAGCCAGTCCCCTAAGCCATACCAGAGCTCCCCTGAGCTTGGTCAGGCGAGCCTGCGGCCCTCCCCAAACCCTGTCTCAGCCTCTCGGTTTCAGGTGGCCAGGCCCAAATTCTCAGCAGCTAGAACGGGGATGCAGGCCAACGTGTGGAGGCCGAGCTTTGGCCACCACTGAGGCAGGCACCACTACCATCCCATCCATGGCCCCACAGAGATAGTGCTCATTTTGTCTTTCATGTCAGCTCAGTACATTGGGGTGAGTGGTGTAAAATGAAGAAAAGAGAAAAAAAATTACTCCCCTTCTGCACCACCCTCTCCCCCAACCTCCCCTTGGTCTCAGATGGGCAGCTTCATGGCAAGGCTTATGGCTGTGTCTACAGATGGAGGAAGAATGTGGAGAGAGGGCATGTGTGGTACACAGGGACTGGGAACTTGACTGCATCAGCAAAATCCATGTCTGGAGAGGGCAAATGGCGGGTGTTGTCTCAACGAGGACATGCAGTGGTTTCCTCCCAAAGTCTTTGGAGTCAACCCTGAATGAGGGGCCTTGGTGGACAAGAGCCTTCCAGGAAGGAAGGGTTAGAGACAGGATTACAAAACAGAAGTCCTACCTTCCCCATTAGACTGCTTTTTTGAGAGCCTGTGAGTCTGTGTATAGGCACACCCATACACACACACAGCAGCAGTCAGCAGGGAGAGAAAGGAGAAGTGGGGCTCTGCCTTGGACACTTCTGCCAGATCTCCCTCCATTGCAAAGGAGGCAAGAGAGCAGAGTGGGGGGTTTGCACGTGCACATGTAGGCAGTGTGTCCTGTTCCTCTGGTTGCCAGGTGGGGATTGAAAGAAACAGTCATCCTAGCTGGTGAGAAACTCAGCCATCAGATCTGGGAGCAGCATGCCAGAGGGGTGTTGAATGGACTTGGTGGGGCTACCACAAGTCCCCCACAGAAGGAGCTATTAATTTTTGAAGATATACAAGGAGCAAAGCTAAGCTCAGGCAGTGGCTGGTTGGCTCCAAGCAGTCCCTGCAGCATTAGTCTTACTGGAACAGGATACAGATGCTGTACGTATAAAGAAGGATTGTGTGGGAGAAGGTAAAGTTGGCTTTAAAAGGAGGCAGGATTGAATAAGCATTTGCATTTCAGCTTTTTGTTTAGTGGACAGAAGAGTGGCTAGATTGGAAATGGGTCTTGACGTAAAACTTCCTGAAAACTCTCTGTTGAGCTGGAAGATGGAGCCCCTTAACAGACAGTCTCAGCAGGAGAGTGGAGTACAGGGAAACAGAGTCACAAATGGAATTTCATACTAAATGATTTAAGTATCCTCAGGACTGATTGATAAAAACTGAAGTGTTCTGAGATTCCCAGAGGAACTGCATTCTCACACACACATACAGAGCTCAGTTTGCTGGCAGTGCTGGGGAAATAGGACTGGTTATTCTTTGATTGCCTCAGGCTAACCTCAGACCTAATCCCTACACCAAAAGTATACAAGAAGAAAGCATTCCCTCTCCCAAGAAAGAATTCAGGTTATCAGTAGGGTCTGTGCATGTGTATGTGCCCATCACCTATGCTCTAGTCTGTACAACCCCCTGACATTTGTTTTTCTGCCCTTGCTCCCTCTTTTGTGGCAGCCTCACAAAGTGGGCTGGAGAACCCAGCTAGCAACTCTAGTCCTGGACAACCCTGAGAGGGAGGGAATGAGAGAAAAGGAAAAGCAATACATAACCCTGCAAGGTCCCTTTGAATCCTTCATGTCTGGCTGGCCTCGCTCTGCAGGCCTGTGTTTGCAGTGCACATTGCTGTGAGCCCTGGAATATAGGATGAGCATGCTGGGGAGGAAGGAGGACAGCAGTTACAACTCTCTTGGAAGACTTTCAGCCATGGGAGAGGTTGGAGAAAAAAAACTTAGGACATGCCCTGAGTTAATAATAAAAGGGGAGGTGCTGCACCTGGTTGTATAACAGAGGAGCAGTCAACCTCAAGTGATGAGGTGACGGTCCATGTTCCTGGAAAGCCGTAAAGGGGAGGTCTTAGGAGAAGTCATCACTGCAGAGTTAACTCAGATCACCAGAATCCATTTCACTGTGAGGGGGAGCAGCCACGCTACAAAACCTGACTTGGATGATTGCTTTCTCACTCATCCTGTGCTGCACTGTATTGCCATTGTTGCTGCACATATTGCCATGTGCTCTAGCAAGATAAATGTCTGTAATTCTTCCCACAGAAAGAAGAAGGAGTCTTCCATTTTTCTAGGAAACCTGTGGGGAGGAACTAAAGGACTGGTAGTGCTGCGAAAGCTTTGTCTGTAATCTCCATGTGGAGTGCTGGCTGGATGTCACTGACAGACCAGCTTGCCCAGGCTGAAAGCATCACTGAACTCAGGTGTAGAGAGGAGTTATGTGGACCAGAGAAAGGGTGTTCAGGATAATTCTGCAGTGAATAAATAACCTCAGAAAGTTTGAATCTTACTCCAGTGTTCCTGTCCCTCATGGACCTAAAGATCAAGTGCATTCAGGACCTGAGTGTCTCAGGAACTTCCTTCTGCCACTGGGAAGAAAAAATAAATAAATAAATAAAAGAGAGAAGTCTGTTTTTAATATGTTCAGGAGATTGCATCTGGCCTGTATTTGGGTGGTGCTGCTCCAGATTTCTAGGAGACACTGATGCAAGTCAAACAATGATGGCCAAACACTGTGGAATGTTACATGGCAGGACCTGAGTGCAATAACTGGATTTGGCCCATAATTTCTGATAATGTAGTGGGAAGGAGATGAAAAAAAAAACATTAGGTCTGATAGGAGAACTAATACTAAACATCAGGGAGATCCTGCATTTCACCTCTACCATCCTTGGTTCAAAGCTAGGTTTGGAAGGAACGCTAGTTTGATGGTATCAGCCTCTCCCAGTCTTTTCTGGGTCCTGTGCTGAGGACAGAATGGGATCTGCAGAAGCAGAGGGTGCTGCAGATGAGGCCTACAGTGCTTGTGGAGTATCCCAAATAAGGCCTGTGGCTGCAAGTAGCATGAGATGAGAACTAATACTGAGATGCATCTGCTAAGCTATAGGGAAGAAACTTGCACAACTGCTGCCTTCAAGCAGCTCTACTAGTGTCTGCTCATGAAAATCATGTGGCTGCCTGTTAGAAAGGTCACAGCTGAGGTTACAAGGAATACTTTTGAACCATATAAGATTGTCTTGAGCCCCTCCAAATTCCTAATTCCTCAGCTGTTGAACAAGCACACATGTAAACAGTTGTTGGACAAGTTTTAGCTCCCACCTGCTAAGTTATGAGCTGCAGTGGTAGGCCAAACCCCAGTATCCCTTAGGTAAGAATTTGAAGACGTCTACATGGGCTCTGATTTAAAACTGCCTCCTCTCTAGCATGCTGCTGGTTATACATTGCAGCTATGGCAATTCTGGGGGGTTATCTTGGCTTCCCTTCCCTCTGAATATATGGCAACACTTGCCAGAGATAACCTCAAGTTCCTGCAGCAGCTGAGAGGAAGAATCTCAGAAGAGACTGGTGTGACGAGGAGTCACTGTTCACCAGACGCAGCACAGAATAACCCAAGATTGTTCCTCTGACAGAATTCACTCCCTTTCTGCTATACCATCCAGCATACTCTACCACACCCTCTTCTTAAAGGAGACTTGTCAGTGCTCTGAAGATGGGAGCCTCACAGCAGTGCTCTGTCTGGTGGAAGATGTGACCCCAGAAAGAGAACAGAGGTGGCGTCTCTGTTTATGGAAATACTTTTTTCCTTTTCTGTTTTGTCGTTTTTGCAGTTTACAGTCACTTTCTATTTGTTTGTGCAGAAGAATAAACTTGTGATATGCACTTTACACGTGGCATTTTGTCACCTTCTTTGCTTAGCACCAAGAAAGGACTGCTGTGTACATCACATGCAGTTAAGCACCACCACAAACTACTACTACTGCTAAGGCCAAGAGAATATAAGGAGTCCAAAAAAAGATGGGATGTCTTGGTAATAAAAACACCTAAGCAAAACAATCAAAAATTAAGTGAGATGTAAACTTTGGTACAAAGGGTTATAAACCACTCACATACTGATAGGGCAAAGAAGAAATTTCTTTAGGGGCGGTGTCACAGCCTGGTGCTACAATCAGCTCTGCCTGTACCTGTTCACCCTCAGCATAACCGTTCATAGCCCTGCTCTGCTCTAGCCCAGTGATCTATGCCTACAACAGAACAAAATCCAGACAGGAGTTTACAGAGATGCCAGCTATAAACCTACCCCAACCACCTCTTCTTCTCTCAGTTATCGTGCAGATAGGACGTGTCAGTGTGAAATCTAGCCCAGCAACCTCCTCTTGTCCTAGGCTATCCCTGCCATAACAGTCCCTGTCCTAGCAAAAGATGAGTCCAAATTTTAACAGTGAAGGGATGGGACAAAACACCTAGAGAATTAATTTAGTCACCTTTTCCAGACTTAGCCTAAATCCTCATTTGTTAGCTCCTGAATCCTTGTTAGGGGTTCCACTACTCTCCTCTGCTTATAAATCCGGTATTAACAGTTTGTCAGCTCCACTAAGTCCACATACAAACCCCCATTGTACTACTACTCAATGTATTCTTAACATAAACTGAGAAATCAGGAAACCCAATCAGTCAGAAAAACAAATATATCCCACTACATCCTCAGGCTGCAGCCCTAACTCAATTCATGTTAAAGTCTACTCAGTTTCTGGGTCTTGAGAGGTTCATTGTCCTCAGTTTAGGACAAGTGTTGGCAGGCGTTACTTTCCCAGATGTATGTCACTCACATATAGCAATTCCTGAGCATTGCAGGAGCTGCTGGGGTCAGCTGTAGGATTAGACTGCAGACTGGACACTTGTCCAGGTATCATTTTGGGGATGTTTCTCAGATTAACTGCTAAGAAGCATCCCTTACACAGTGTCTGGGGGTGGGTCTTGGGACTATCCAGCCTATTTCTGATTGATTTTTGGACAGTAAAAAACACAAAGGGGCAGCAATGTCTGCTGATGCCAAACCTGGGCTTCAAGTCCAACCAGAAGTGCAGTTCCCAAAGAGATAAGACTACAGATGCACAAGCTGCAGATTAGGACTGCATCTTGTTTTGCTTAATAAAGCTGACAAAGTAGGATTACGAGCTACTCCAGATGGTTTGACACATTGCAGGACAGTTTCTGTGTCCAGGGCTCTCATTAAATTCCATGTTAACCTCTACAACCTTCTCAAGTGAGAGTCACTTCTTCTCACAACAGACCGTGTCAGAACGATCAGACAACCACTTTCAAACGTGGGGGGGGAGCCAACCCTGAGACTACTGGCCCAAAGCAAAGCCAAAGGATTACTGAACAGTTATGTGGCAGGCTAGGGATGAACTTGGTCTCCAGTGTGCTCCTCAGAGAGTATTTTAAAACTAGAAAATAGTAAGGTGCCTGGGGGGGTACCTACCCCCAAACACTCCTACTAGATGGAAGGAGAAGTGTCCAGCAAAGTGCAAAGCTAGGCAGGTATGTGGCATGTGTGAAGAATAAGGATATTCCCAGGCACTACATACCTATAGCTTCAATGGCCACTAGATGTTGCCACTGTTCTCTAAATTATCTGGAGTTTTGGCATTCACCTGATGTGGTGTTAAACCTGGAGGCTTTAAAATCTTAGGGAATCCTTCCCTCCTAATCAACCTCTTTTGGCATTCACATATGGTGTTTCTTAATGCCACATACCAGAGGAGAAGACCAGCCTCATGCCGGGAAGTTTTGGCAGTGGGAGGCTTGCTGCAACTTGGAGGGGATTCCTGGGTGGCAGCACGTGGGGCATGCAGGCAAACAGGCTGCCCGGCGGGTAACACACCATGGGTACCCAGCTATTCCAACACACAGCTCTGTGATCAAATCCTACATATTTCTGTCCCAGACCTACGTCTCATCATGCACTAAGCCCATTTAATGGCAGGAGAGAGCCGGGTGTTAACTATTTCTCCTATTGTGTTGCTACAAGCTACTGACAAGTCTTCCAGCTGTCTGTGTAGAAGTGGAAGAGATTAGGCATATATGAAATATTTTAAAAGATCAATATACATATATATATGCATTTCAAAATGGAAAGCAACCTCCCCCACAAAAGGCAACCCAAGAGCTTTGCAAGTTCTTTTCAGAACACATCAAGTTGTGTTGAAATCTGCTGCTTACGAATATTTTCAGCACATAATAGTCCTGGGCTCCAAGGAGAAAGGGGAGCAAGGTCAATATTTAACTCCATATCTTTGGAAAACTAAAATGGTGAAGACTCTTTGCCAGACTGACTCTGCTTGCCAGATTTTCACATGACCAAAACGTGCTCAGGAGACAGCCCTGCTGATGACTTTTGTCTTGGCTACTACTTATGTCCATCTAGCACTATGGAACAAGACAGGTCTCATCTGCTGCGCTTGAAATGATTTTACAGGTATCAATATTCTGAAGTTGCCCGTTTGAAATTAGGTGCATGGGAATTCAGCACAGAAATAAACAACTTTTGAAGATACAGGTCAGACAAAGCAAAGCTTTGTGCAGGCTGCTCTTAAAGCCACTTAAGCAAAGCATATATTTGGAAAGAAGGAGGTAGTCACAGTGAAATACAGACAGTCCCTTGTATGATTAAAATCTCCTCTCTGAAGTGCTGAAATGTCCTGAAGGCAGGACAGGTACTATTACCACTGACCTAAGTGGAAGCTCCACACTCAAGCAAGGACTGAATTTAGCCCCCATATCTCACCACAATCCAGGAAAAAAAAAAAAAAAAAAAGGTAACTCATCAACTAAGTCTTGTAATGATTTATAAGTCTGAGCCTTGAGCATGAGTGGGTTATAAGATAAGAGTAAGAGTCCTACATTACTTCTTAGCTATGCTGTTTTCATCCTATTACTTTAGGCAGGGCTATCAGATTGGGACAACACTACCTATGGAAAAAGCCACTGAGCTGCTGAACCTGGCATCGTGGCAGGGCACAAGTGCAGTTTCTGCTAGGCCCACCAAAGACATTTCTAGACTAGTGAACTACGCATTTCTACCTCTCAGAGAAACTGTGCAGAGAGAGGAGAATGAGCAGCATTTAGTTCTCAGCCTGGCAACTGAAAATGGAGCCATACCATTTTATTTGAAGCTAGAGTAGGAGGTGAGAATCTCAGTTAAAGATGTGCCTTGGTGCTTAAGTGTCAGACACAAGACTGCTTTATCCAAATCACCCTGTAAATCCTGGTGCCATACTAATAGAATAAACCATCTCTTACACTCCCTCTGGGATCAAGGCTCCAGCTCCGTGCGGTACACACCAACAGCACCATTAGGTCCCGCACCTCACCCTGCGTATGGATACATGCCTTCCCTTAACCCCACTTGTTTCTTACTCTTTGGGATGGGGATCCTCAGAGGAATCTGGTCTTCTGGAGGCATCTCACCCCAAATTGTCATCAGTGCCCAGTCCTTTCTGCTGGGCATGCCTGCCTGTATCCTGTCTGAGATCCACAGACACTGCACTAGGCACACCTTCCCTTCATCTCCTTCCTATTGCTTTTCCCTACTTTCTCTAGAGTTTTGTAAGAGGGTTTCCATTGATCTCCCACTAGTCTTGAGGCCCTCTTCTCCCTTCCATCCTGCACAGCTCTTCTGCCTGCATCAGGACCATCCCTCCACTGGGATGGGAGGAAGCAGAGGAGCAGCAGGTCGTGCTTTGTGGTAGGGAAGAATAAACACATATTTCCCTGCTACAACATCTTCTAGAGCTACACCATGCCTCAAAACCCAACAGATTTCCCTATGATATCCATCTAGCACAGATTGTTCACCTAAGGTGTAATTTGTGCTCATGAAGGTGCTGGAGATGACTGGAGAAATAATATAGCAGCTATAAAATGGTCTGAAAACAGCTGCTGGAAGCAAGTACAGAGGAGGCAGAGTTTAGCATCATTCTAGTGACTGCAGGAAGGTGCCATATAATGGTAGTTGCACTTCTCAGCTTCCTACCTCATAATATAGATCACATTAATTCTTAGTTGATTATCAAAATGGAGACAGAAACTTCTTAAATCTATGAGGCAACTGTATCTCATGCCTTTGAGAAAGGAGAGGCAAAGGGCTGCTGATTTTGAGCAATCACCAGCACATTGTGCCTGCTCACCCTGGGCAAGCCCGACACGGTGCCAAATCCAAGGGAAATATATGTGGTGACAAAATATTCCTCTTTGTACAACCTGCAGTGAGCAGAGAGAGACCTGCTCCTCTGTGGCCACCTGCACTGTGGTGGGTGTGAGGTACAGCAGTGGGACAGCTGGGACAGTAGTATTTGACCAGCTCCGGCCTTGTGCAGATGTAATGGCCTTCTCCAGGCATGTAGCTCTGTCTTGGTGTCTGCAGCAGGCAGAGGGTATTTACAGTTCGGTTGTGCTATCCCATTTTCACACTGGCACAGCTCCGTGGGGCTACTCCCAGATCTCCAGCATAGGAGTGTAGGGGCACAAACTGGGTCCCCCAGCCCCATGGGTCATTCTGGTGTATCTGCTGGATTCAGTGAAGGATGCAGCGCTCTTCTGGACAGTGGAAAGCTTATAGTAAGGTGTTACAGTGGATGTGACCAGGGGAGAACAAGTACTGTGCTACAGGCACAATGTGAGGTATACATAGTAGTTATATGGATACAAGTGAGGGGAAAACAGGAAACTTTAGGCTAGGAGATTGCCATATGTGCCCTGATTCCAAGCTGGGTATAAAGGCTGTTTATTGCCCATAGGTCTCTACTTCCTATTCACAGACAAAGGAGCTAAAGCAGAGGCATCGTTGGCACGCACAGAGCTACACAAAATGCAGGCAATCACCCCCATTTGTGCCATGAATCAGGAAATGAGTTTCCTTGCTGTCTGATTCTTCTGGGCTTGCCATACGCATTGCACAGCTACTTCCTAAGACTCTCTAAATAGCTTTCTAGACTTTGTGGTTTTGCCACTACTTCTTGGTTAATGCATACGATCACTTTAGTTCTCTGCCTTCTGATGCATTACTTGAATGCCTGGCATTTTAGGAATTGTGTATGAAGCCTAGAGAAGGCCAAGCTGAATGATGGAGTGAGGAGGGGGCAGAAGAAACATGTAAATAAGAGCAAAACCCCAGAGAGTTTTTGAGGCATTGCTGAGAAACACGATATTGAGAAAGGATTACTAAAATGCAATAGGAGGAGGAAGAGGAATGGCATATTGATTTGAGTGAGGCACCTATAGGGTGCCTGGTCTTCCTGGGCACTGAAACAGTGACTGCAGGAGGCCCAAGGAGCAACCTTTTCCTTTCCCCTCTCCTTGGGGCTGGTGGCAGTGCTATCTGAGACTCTATGCTCTGGACTGTCAGCTATTAATAACCGCAGGATGCCTGTGCAAGCAGACTTCAGGAGTCAAATTCACAGCACTCTGCATCAGCACTTTGTGCTGGGCAGACCTTGCCTGCACCCAGGCCCCCTGGGCAAGCGGGGCTGCCGGACAAGCCTCCCCAGCAGCACCCAAGGACGGGCTGGGAGGAAGCAGCCCCTTGCCGAGCTGTGGGGCAGGCGCATGAGCTGATCTGAGCGGGGCACTGCAAGCCTGAGGTGAGTTGACCTCGAAGCAAAATAGTTTAGGGCAGGGGCTGGAGAGGGTAAAAACTAGGTCACTTTGAAACAAAACCAAGAAAATGACTGCTGCAAAGACTCATGCAGGGAAAGACAGACGAATTGCACTGAGGGATAAGGCTCAGGGGAGAAAAGGATAATTGTGGCCCTGGCTTTATGCATGGGACAGTGGGGAGGCTGGGGACTGAGGCTTCAGCAGCCTCCCCTGTGGTGGAGTAGCAGGAAGAGCCACAGTGTGGCTCTCAGCCCTGTCCATACGGAAGACTTGCCCTTTTCCTTACGTTAAACCAGTTCCATGGAGCAGGTTTTCCACTTCCCAGTCCTGATGGATTGGTGAAGGACAGCAGAATGGGACAGCCTTGCCGTCACTGCTCCTCGGTAACGGGTGTGCTGGAAGGGCACGGCTCCCTAACAGTGCCAGCCCTTCCTGTCTTGCCCCAAGGAGACCACATTTGGGGCACGCAGATGGTTTTCCCTCTGTTTTGCCAGTCTTGTGACCCATCAGACGCGCCATAACCTTCCAACCCCCCTGCCTCCTGGCAGCATTGCCCCTTTCCTGTCAAGCAGGGCCCGCTTCTTTTAAATAGCCAAGCAGATGTCTGTCTGCTTGAGGAGAATGTGCAGTGCATGCTTTATGGCTGCACCTGCTTACACTTGCTTTGGGAATACACCAGGATGGGCTCTTCTGCGATGTGAACTACATAGGTAGCATCTCAGGAAAAAGAAAAGCTTGGAAATCAGAAAGTAAAAATAATCCAAGAGAATATCTGCCAGTGTGATTGAAGCTGGTTTGATGGGGCTGGGCTGCCTTAGCAGTTATCATCACCTCATCACATGAAAATCATGTTGCAAAAGGAGCAACAGTGGAATAAAACTGCAAAATACACAGAAGATAAAAATGTCTTGATCACATCAAGGGCAGTGCACAAACTCCCAGAGCTAGTTGTTTGCTTGCTAGTTTATATACACATATATGTGCTCATAGTTACATAAATATAACTCATAGTTCAGTCTATTCAGTTCTGAAGTGTGAAGCAACTAAAGATGCAAAGAGGCACAAGGATGGAGATGATCAGTTGCTGTATTCTATTGAGGAAGCCAATGGACCTTTGCTCTTTTTCATCTGCATTGCACTGTATTAGGTGAGGATCTGTCCCCCTATATGCTGCTGTTTGGGCACTGACAGTGCTAAAGTGAAGGCAAGACTTTGGCCCTACTCATGTTATGTGTGATAAACCCCAGAGGGACTGCGAAAAGCTGCCCGAAGTGAAATTGCTGAGATTTCTCCTAACTTTCCCTGACTTTGAAGCTCACATCTTTTATCCTATTTGGGTACAAAGATGGAAAACAGTGTACCGGAAGAAATCTCCCTCTTCCTCTCCCCCACTCTCCAAAATGATATGTGATAAGATCAGTATATGAGATACAGGTGCAAGTGACTTCAGACAACTTGGGTGAACAACTCTTCCTTCAACAAGCTTGCCTGTGCCTTCTTTCTTCAGCCCTTCTGTAACAAATTAGAATTACACAGGGTTTCTTTTTTTTTTTTTAGGACTTGCAGTATGGTGGGGTTCCGAATAAATATTCTAATTTCAATAGAACTATCTAAACATCTAAACCAAACTAACACGTTATTCAAAATGCTCCCAGATAACTCATGGACAGACTCAACATCTTAATACAAAAACATATACCACCACTGAATGATAACTGCATGCTATTAGAGTATGTTATGGTAGCAGATTTTCAAACTGACCTTTACTTACTCCAGCACAAGGTAACAGCGTACCACTGTGGCACGCACAGGTGCTGGGAGACTGCTATGTTGCAATTATAATGTGCATTTTGGATGGCAATGCTTCTTCTGTGACCAGTTGTCATATTTTGTGTCATAATACTATGCCTCCAAAGAACACCAGGATATTTTGCATAGGATGATACCATTTGCTACCTCTTCCACATGGAAAGGATAGAAAAGAACCTGTGTGTGAAACAAAGACCAGGTGTCTCTTAACTGTAGATGGCAACTAAAAGAGGGGCAAGAGATAACTTTCCAGTGTTTCATTCTCCATTTCCTTGTGTGTTTAGAGCAAAGCAGAGAACACTTTGTGGGAATGCCCCTTGCAGGGACTCCTGCTCCTGTTAAAAGGAAAAAGTCCACTAAACTCATTGGGAAGCTGACACACGAAGGTAAGATATACAAAACTGCACACATGAGAATTGTTTGGATTTCAACCTAAATTTCAGCTTTCAAAATTTCACACCATATCTGACTGAACTCCTACAGCAAGATATGCATTGAACATACCAGGAGGTCGCAAATATTACTAAAGCTCAGCCTTCAGCCACATCGCATTCTGTAATGTTCTATTAAATGTGTTGTATATACCGTATCAGCGTGAATGGAAAGAGAATATGATCACTTCTGGGCATCAATATTGCAGTGCCTAGTTATATTCTACGTTAATCTCTCTCTTGCAATCTTTGCCTCTATTTTCTTTTTCCTCTTTGTGAGAGAATTCCTTTGATTCCAACACTCATTAGTGGAAAAAGTCAAAATCTCTCAGTGGGGTTAACACAGCAGGAAGAATATGACTTGGGACACTTCTCTTTCTACAGAATACATGTGTATTGGGTAGGGTGACTTTTAATTAACAGTGATATTCTTCTCTACTTTTAACAGCATGGGAAATGTTTTCAGAGGTTTTGTAAAGCAGTAATTCAGTGCTGGCCCTTTCTTCAGCTCCCAAAAAGGACTACTGAAACTTCTTTATTAGGGTACATGTATTTATTTTTCTATTCATCCCTAATTCTGCATTCATGTAAACGAGCAAGTAAAAATCCAATTTTCCATTAAAGGGCATTTCCTTTTGCTCTAGGAAATAGTGTCAGATACGATTGGCTTGCTAAAAAAAAAAAAAAAAAAAAGATAATTTCTTCAAAGAATGTCTATGAAAATTAATGGCCTTATACCAATTTTATACCAGTTTAAGGAGGGAGATTTATTCTCTGTTGTAAATTACAAGTAAAGGCAGATAAGTGGTCTTATCCTTACTTAATACAGACACGCACACAATAAAAAAAGTAGAAAAGTTGCTTGTTTCAGGATGAAAAGCTTTAACCACATTTCTGCAAGATTTTTACATTGAAAATATTTGAATCCATTGCTCTGATAGAGAATTGGTGGTACCAAATTATATGGAAAGGGACTTATCCAGTAACCAGCCTATTGTCTTGAAGAGAAGTTCAACCACTTTACCTTCCAAAAGTTCACCTTAAAACAAACAAACATAATATAACATCATTAAATCTTGCCATGGTTACAGGATAATGTTTAAACCAAAGCATGCCAGAGTTGTCTTTGTTCATTGTGTGACAGCACTATCTGAAGAGCTGACTGCCACTCATTTCACTCCAGAGGAGGGGAGTATAGGACAGTAACTGGACAAGCCAGGGGCACATTTTGAGGCAATACTAATAAATTCTGCTGCACTGAAATGCTTCAGATGTGGGATACATGTGGAATACATGCACCTTTATGTCTTGATCGCAATCCACAGTAAAAATAAAAAAAAAAAAAGCATAGGTTATTTCCTAAAAACTTCATTTAGAAGAGAATTTGGCTACTTTGAAGTCCCTGATGCTGGGAAGCAATGGACAAGAGAGCTGGACTAAAGTACTTCCTAAAGTGTCCCATTTCATATGTTTTGTAGACATGCCACAAGAGGTATCCAAGCTGAACCTGGGGAAGAAGATCAGCATCCCCAGAGATGTGATGCTAGAAGAGCTTTCTCTCCTCACTAACAAAGGATCCAAGATGTTCAAATTACGACAGCTGAGGGTGGAGAAGTTCATTTATGAGAATAACCCTGATGCCTTTACCGACAATTCTGTGGTAGGTTGGAAATTAAAACTGCTCTATACACCCAGGGGAAATAGGAATAGAAAGTGCCTGAACTCTTCTCTGTCTGAATGTATGTGCAAGGGCAAGGGAGGGATCCACTGGCAAAGGAGTGCAGAAAAAAAGTTATATATATATATACGAACACACAAATTTTATTTCCTTTTGGCAGTAGCATTAATTTCCTTTGGCAAATACTTTGGTATCACGCAAAAGCATGAGAAAAGCCAGTACTGAGTGAAAAGGGAGGACTGTGTGTACAGCAGGTGTTCATAGCTGCACAGGGCAGGAGTAATTGTTGTTTTGCCCATTCCCTTATTTTTCTTTGCAAGATGGAAATGATCCAGTCAGGTCTGACTTCAGCACCAGTGGGTACAGTTTTATTTTTAGCCTAGGATACACTTCTATTCTTCCTACTGTGCAGAGTCCTCTGCTCATTTCAGCAAGAAGGTCTGCACCTGAAAATTCAGACAGAAAGCTCTAAGATGATACTGCAGTATACTTGCTAGAATCTATGGTTGTTTTTTTTCTAGAGTATCTCCCTATAAGATATGGTATCTTGTTTTCCCCTTTCCCATGAGATAGTTCTGTTAGTTAACCTTTGAACTTTCTTCAGTAAGGTCTTCTGAAGATACTTAAACTTTTACAAATGGAAACTTCCCTTTCATGTGATTGTCAGGAGTTCAGTAAAACAAATAGAAAATGTTTCAGGTTCATACACATTGTGATGCAGCATCTCATCTTCTGATGCTCTTTAAACTTTATTTGGTGTCGTTTTATCCCTTTATGGCATCTGTTTTCCAGTCCAGGGAAACTCAAGCAAAATAATAAAAGTCAAGCTGAAGATAATGTTCTGTCAAATGAAAACACACTATTTTTTAGCTCTCTGATGTTTTAAAAAGCAGCAAGTAGACCTTTGTAGTTGACTTATAAAAATGACAATTTGGGAAGCAGGATGTGGAAAGATGCCTGAAATAAAAGAAATCATTAAAATTGTCACAGTAGGTCAGATTGCAGATCAGGGATGACACACCAGAGATACAGCAAGCATATCTGGTGTTGTTGGACTTCGTGCAGTTTCTTCATCTCTTTGTGCCTTAGGCAGTTTCTCTCTTCAATCAGCTCTCTCCTAGAAGGGATGTCAGAATGACTGGTGTGTTGAACTTTGAACTCTCTGAATGAAAACCTTAGAGAAATGCAAGCTGTTTTTATAAATACTCAGCAATCTCAGAGCTCCTAAAATGTATGAGGGCCAACTTCATATGTCAGAGTCTGAAGACTGCAGTGAGGATCACAGGAGGAATGAGAAAATAATAATGTAAGGGAATAAAAAGGCTGAAGTCCAAATTTCCAAAAAAGTGAGGGTGCCACTTAGGGGTGTCCAGTCAGAGAAATACGAAGTCAATGAGTTGTGACAAACGAGCTCACTGGATATGCAAACCTGAATATGAATAACTGGATATGCAAAAACAAAGAGGCACTGAAGTATTAACAGAGACACTGGGTCCCTCCAAGACTTAGATTACAAAGGCTGAAGACGACCACTTTCTCTGTTCACTGTTTTTCCTATTTCATTCTGTTTATTCACCCACACCTGACATTCACTCCATACCCTTTCTGTAGTGAACCTCTACATTTTTTCTGCAAGAAAACCCCTTCTCTCCTGCACTTTGAGCAATACTGTTAAGACATTTTGCTGTGGAGAAATGTATTTGGGGGTTAGACAATACCCTAGCAAGCCTAGGATTTTTTTCATGGCTTTGCTATATGACAGCAATGGCAAAGGCTCCAAAGAGGAGCTGGTACTCTGCTTTAGAATCCTCCATGACTCACTTTCAGGGCTCTCTTTTCTCCACGCTCATGGTACAGGTAATGAATCTCTGTCAGTCAGTGCAGGAAGACTTCAGTCTGCCGTACTGCCCTTACTCAGGGCCATTTTAGCAGGATTACAAACATGATTGTTACCATTTGCTGGTTGCCCTGTGCACTCTGAGCAAGGGCTCTGCCAGGCTGCACCCACTGTTTCTGTGGATAACTGTTCTCATCATCACAGCTAGCATGAATTAGCACCTTTGCTGGCAGCCAGAGCAGCAAGAATAAAAGCTGAGAGATCTCAGCAAGGAAGCAATCCCCTCAGAGGGACTGGTTGCTAACAGGCAGCTAATGGCAGCAGATCTATGGCCTCACTGTTATCTTCCAAACCATCAGGACAATGCCTGACCTTAGTACCCAATCACTTTATCAAAAAGCCCTTTTGATTGCAATTTTTGATTAGTTCTCTGTTCCTTTCCTTCCTTGCTCATGGCTCTGCTCAAAGGATGATAAGCCTTTCGAAGAAGGCTTAAACAAAAAGGAACTGTGAGAGGAAGCTAATGGCAGAGCAGAGAATTCCTACTGCTTCTTCCAGTCACTTCCTCCTCTCAGTTAATTTTTATGTGCTTTGCTACTTGTCCCAAAGAAGTCCGTGTGCCTTCAAGGCTGTGGGACAGTGAAGGGATTTAAAGCTGGTGGTTTGTTTCTTGTTTTTATACCATGGATTTGTTAACTGTCTGAAAAAGTTCTGAGGACAAAGCAGAGCAAGAAAGGGCTGGGATGGAGTACAGATTGTTTCTTCCCCCCAGGAAAAGTTTAACAGCAAGGTAATGTAATATAAAAACAGGACAAAGAGAAAGGTTATTAAAAATAAATCCAAACCATATAAGGGGTCCCAGAATAGCCTGTGCTATAGCCATAAACCTTCCACACATGGGAAAAGATCTCAGCAGTCATGTGTCATTGATCCACCCTCCTGCTTCCCTCCTCCACCTCCTTCTTCTCCTCCACCCAAACAACCACACCAGGCAACCAGGTCACTCTCCTTACTTCTAGCAGAGAAAACATATGCATTGCATGTGCATAAATGCCAGACAGACCCATGCAGAGGTGAGAACCTGCCACTCCCTCTCTTGTCACTGCTGTGGACCAATGCATCCAGTTAAAGGCAAACTGTAGCTAAAGCCCCAGTCAAAACAATTGAACGTTACCAACGTGAGCACAATGAAATGCACTACCTACTGTGTAGCAATTTTCAATATTGTCCCTTTTCTCTTGCAAGTATGCAGTGCAAGGGGATGTTTTTAGGGAGGACTGAGTCTGACACTTACAGCACAGTGGTATCTTGTCAAACAGGGGGAGTTCTTGTGAAGTTCTACTTTTTTGGTACCATGCTGGATGATCTGGGCTCTGCCTGGCCCTGGCTAATAATTAAAAGAAGGACTTCTTCTCCCTACCCCATGTTGTGCAACTATGTTGAAGGAACTGTGATTCACTCCGTGCCTCTGAGGACATTATCAACCGCATTGTGGAGTTACAAGATGCAGTTTGTTACTGACTAAAGACCATTACAAAATCCTAGCTAGCTGTGGCTCTATTACTGTAGCATCTGACCGACCACAGCAGGAAGAAAATTACTACACCCATTTTTTAAAGGTCAAACTGAGACATGGGGTATATTAATGAATCACCCAGTATCACAGAGAGGGTCTCATCTTACCTCTGGGTCTCCTAAATCCCACTTTACTGTTCAGAAATTAGATCAGCAGTTCATAGGCCTTTATTCCACTTCATAACGCTAATTTATTTGTTGTCAAATACATCAACATCATGTGAAACTGCATTTCTTAGCCTTGCAGCTCCACTTGTTATTGCCGTAATTCATCTCAAGATCCCACTTGTGCTTTGGGAACCTCTGTCTAAGACCTTCCTGCTATCAATTGGTAGAAACTGTTCGAAAACAAAACCACAGTTATTCTTTTTGGATGTTGCTGGTATGATGTTTATCCTCTAATGAGGATCCTTAAAAATAGTCTTTCTGATAGTCAAAATCTGTGGCCTGATTTGGGCTACATGCAGCAAACATCTTACAGAAAGACTTGATTTGTCTGTACTTTTTTTCTGTCTGCTTTACCTACCGTATCTTAAATTTAAAGCACTACGAAGGTAACATAATATGTGAGGAGGCAATTATCAGCAGTAGTACATCAAAAAAAAATCAACAACCACAAACAAAAAACCCACCTTGATACATTCTCAGAGTAGCCCACCAGTTAAACAGAGGCAGTTGCCGTATCTTGGCAATGCTTGTATGAAAACAAGCTGAGCAATATGTTGGTAGGTAATTTCTGCTGGACTTAGGTCAGGAGGTCTCTTCAGATCAGTTAAGATACCCAATGTGACACAAAACATAGGAAGTAAAAAAGGATTAACGAATTGGATTCCTGTTCTTCTGGATAATGGCAGGAGTTACCCTGCATGTTTTTTGCTGCTGAACAAGAACCCAGAGGAGTAAGCAGAAGTGGCAGGTAGAAAATGGAAGTGCTGAGGTTACAACGCCAAAAGTTGTGCATCACAGCAGACAACAGTACACAAACAACCTGCATCACAGATCTTACATGTTAAATAGCCAGACATGATACAGTATGTGAATGAAAGCATCCTCCATCCTTAGATGGAGGAACAGAAAAGTTATCATGGAGTTATTATACTCAGTTTAAGGCACAAGCATGAACCAATGACAGTTTGCTGCTGAATGTACTTATCAGAAAGCCAAACAAAATCACTGGAGGTAGGCTTATGGAGAAAATATTAGAAAAAGCACTGTTTCTAGAAGTCTGTTCTGCAGGGAATATTAAATCTCTTGAACAAACCTTACAGAATAAGTACACGCTGAGATATGAGAGACCTCCCATGTTGTGACTTAAGTGGAGTGAGCCAGTCGAGGTGTAACTTTTCTATCTAATAAAATGAGCCTTGCTGTGCTGGAGTTGAATTAGTGCAGAAGACCTAGAGGTCCCAACTACACCCCAAACTATGTAAGAATGAACATGAAGTCTGATGGCTTCTTGCTCAAGAAGTGACTGGTGTGGAAAAAGCAGAATGACAGAGAGGAGGAGCCATTGTTTCTCCACCTATTTGTTGGAGCACTGTGAGAAAACTTTGGAGTGAAATTCAGAAATTTAGAAACACAATTACTTTCATCAACAATGTGACAAGGATGATACAAAATATATAAATTAGATATAAATAATTTTCTGTAGCATTAGGTAAGAATTATCATTATTTAGACGGGTAAATTCAGGCACAGAGATGAAAAAATCTTTGCCTAAGATTAAACAGCGAGTCAGAAGTAGAGCTGGAAATAGAAAGCAGCTCAACCAACTAAACTATGCCTCTTGGGGGAACGTGATTAAAAAATAGCTTAAGATACTTTAACAGCTGAGATTACTTTTTATGTTCACACTTTTTGAAAAAGTGAATCACAGGTTTAAGGTTGTGCAATGTCAAATTAAAGTCTGATGGGCACCTCATTACCTTATTTTTGATAAAAACAGCAGGCAGTCTTATGCAGTCATCCCTACTCTCATATTCAAGTGTCTGAATTTTAAACCACCCATCCCACCACTAAGGAACGTTTGAGTGGCTGCTACTGAGAGGACGCGGTCATGGTAACTTCAGAAGTGTTAGTAACCACATAGGCATCAAGCCTTTGGGAAGCTCTTTATCAGTGAGGTGGAAATAGAAACACATTTGGTGGCCTCAATCATTCTCTTTAGGGCACAGCGAGGAGCTGATGGGGAGCACACGGTGTCTCCTCCTGGGGACTGCCTGCAGTGACGTCAGGGCCTTGAGATACTTAGAGATCTCAGCTCTATTAGTTGGATCATCTTTCATCATCTGTTTTTCATGAGACACATGGAGCAGCCCTAGAGAATTCAGAATTCATCTGATCCAGGCACTCAGCCTGCAGGATCAGGCTCTTGCTAGTGATAACTTAAAAGACAAGATCCCAAAATTTTTAGGCGAGCCAGGGGACTATGTATTAGATGAACTTGCCACAACTGTTCGTTTCTTTGAGTGGGTTTTGAGATGTCCAGAGATGACTGATACTGTCCGCTTCCTCCAGAAACACACAGACAAGGCAGACCTTACCACAGAGGGACAGTGATCTGTCCCCTGGGCCAAGTGGAGAGGGTTATCAGCCTTCTCAGTTGACACTCCTGGGCTTCTCTTCTGGGACTTCCACCAACAGGCTCAGTCAACCCTAACTGAGAAGTCGCTTTTGTGATGTGAATATGCATATATGTAAACCTCCACAGCTTGTTACCAATGGCATGAGCCATGCATTCCACCCAAGTAAAATCTCTCTTCACTCCAAACACCCTGACCAGAGGCATGCTGCAAATACCAAAGACAAAGCTGCACTTACCCAGCTTTGACTGCATTAAGACTCCTGTTTGAGGCACAGCTCCTGAGCAATGCTGTCTTGGAGTGAGCTTGTTTGAAGCCAGCAAGGATCAAGATTTCAAAAAGATGAATTTGCTCTTGCCTCCTGTTATATAAAAAGAGGATTTCTATGTAAATTTGAGTTAAGATAATCCATTGTGATAGCCAAAAGTAAAGAAAACAAGACTTTTATTCTAGCAGGTGTGTAGACTTGGGGTGTTGCATGGAAAACACATGTTCCATGGGTCTTTCCTATCTGAATGGAGATGTCTCCTGAACATAGACCCAGTAGGTCCATGAAGAATCATGAACTAGGCTGAAGACCCAGCAAAATGATTTCATTTGCATCTAAATAGTATTTAAGTGTGGCTTTGCTGAGGCACACTTTGTGTTTCAGAAAAACTTCACTCCTGCTTAGTGATAATATTGCAATTTAAAATAACACGAGATGACAATGATGCCCCTTCCTGGTCACATCAAATACTGCCGTTGCACACAAGATCAAACCAGCCCATTTTTCTGTAGCTCATGTTATGCTTATGCTTTGTGATTTTTATTTATTTTTTTTCTGTGATAGTGAATGTAAGTTAGCAGAAGAAAAAAGAAATAAGTATTTAATTCTGAGGAATGGCACATAGCATGGGTGAAACTTGAAGGAAAATAGATGCAAACCCTGCTTTGAAATTACTGAGCAAATCAGTAGAAGCATTAACCTTCCATATATATTAAGCTTTGAGAATAACCTCATGCCGACCCCTACACGACAACAACAACAAAATCCTTGTTTCAGTTTGCCTTTTTACAGTTACATAGCTCCCACGCATAACTGAACAGATTGCCCTGCTAGATCCTGTGTACAGCTTAAGCTTCGTGCTCACAATCCTCTCCCTTCTCAGTGCTTCTTGACATTCAGGGAAACATTATCTCCACTGTTCCTAAAAAGGGAATTCCTTAGGCTAGGAGAAGGACAGGCAGTCCCTAAAGGCCCTGGAGGCACCAGCTCTGCCACTTCAGCCTGCAGCTGGCTCCTTGCCTGGGTTGCAGCCTGGTGACCTGCTGTGAAACCCTGGACACTGTTGCTTGAGACACAAGGAGCAGAGGGTTAGATAATTCTGCCTAGAGCCTTGTGGGGTTTTCACTTCTCATCTATTTTTAGCCGACTGAACAGCTGGCCTTGGAAGCCTATTTACAGCCTGGAAAGCTTCTTTTTGCTAAACTGTACTAGGTGTAAGAGCCCGGAGAAAGCCTTAACCCTTTGGGAGCCCTGAGATTGGCACTTCCCATAGACTGCCTGAGAGGAATTTACACAAGCAGAATTGCTGCATGAGGAAAGACAAATTCAGTCAGCTTCAGCTTTATTTCTGTTACATTTGTGTACCTATAGCCAATGCCCTAGTCCAACAGAAAAGACATAAACCAGGCTGCTATCTCTTTAGTGTAAATCTCAATGTGTAAATACCTCTCTCTATGCAGACCTTCATACGTATGGAAAACAGACCTATTGGCAGTTACCTGGCAGGCTTGTATGTTTTCACAGGTATCCTGTTGTTCTGGTGCCTTCTAACACTTAGCTCCCACAAGAAAACATTTTCTATTTCTTGTCCAGCTTGCTTTCCCACAGCTTGACCAATGTGCTTAGACCTTCAGCTGCTGTAGCAAATAATGCATTTCCTTCTCCTGTATTTCATACTGATCATTGCTGGGTACAGTACGCAGAACCCCCTCTTCTCACCCTGTTCATATAAAATGACTATGAGGTGCCCATGAAAAGGTGTCCTTCAGTTGCCTTTGCTGATGTTCTGAAAGTGCTCCTATACTGAATAACGGGAATAACTCACACAAAGTTATGCCACTGGTTTTGTAATCAGGACAAGGCTAGTCAGACCGCAGGGACTCAGGAGTACCCAAGCCTGTAAGTGTGAACAGACTATGCCCCGTAACAGGGACCTCTACTCTCTTTCTTCCTGCCCTAGGATCACTTTCAGAAGTTTATCCCACCGGGCGGGCATTATGGGGAAGATGCTGATGGCTATGCCCACGGGCGGATGGTAGGAGGAGTGACGGCAGGGCAGCATGGCTCTGGTAAGCAGCAGTATTCCGCCGTTCCTCCTAGGCCTGGAAGCAAAGGAGGTCCTGGGGATGGCGAAGGGGAGCATGCAGGGAAATCAGCTGGAAGTGGTGGAGAAGGAGGTGATGGTACTGAGAAAGGCAAGTATCTCTCTGAAATAGATAGCAAGAAATAGATAAAGCTATCAGGCCCTTGTGGCAGCCTTAATTTTAGGGACCAGTAAATGAATTTGAATAATATCTCAATTCTTCCAAATTAAATTGCATTGCAAAGTCTGAAAAGTTGAATTGCCTTTAGCTTGACAATTTTGATTGCATGCTTCTGTGTTGCTCATTCATAAGCAAGAAGCAGAAATACCTGCTTTGGCTGAACAAAAGAAATGATGGGAAGCTCCTGATTTGAAGTTGAGACAGCAGTACACCAGTACACACAATAGGGGGCTCTACCTTCCCTTTGAAGGGTTTCATACTGACCAGTACTGGAGACAGTAGCCATAGCTCTTTAGCTCAGTAGTCTGACCTGACACATCAGTTGTGCATATATCAACCTTAATTTCAAATCAAAGTTTTAATTTTAATGAACAGCACTTTGTAGATAATAGTAAGAAAGAAACAGCAATATTTCTAAATGTTATCTGCTGATCATCACTAGTGAACTGAAGCAATATCTTTACGAGGCAGAGTATCTTTCACTGATTTTAGTCCTTGCGTAATTTTACCCTCCATTTAGTTTGGCCAGAAGCCCCTGGAATCAAATCTCTTGTATGAAAATCAGCAGGTGAAATTGTTATTTTAACAGTTCCTGTGGCATTTTAACAACAAAAAGCAAATTTGCTTGGGAACTGTGAACAGCTTCTGTAAGTGACTTTGAGTGACTTGTAAAATCCAAGGTTTTTCATTTACATTCTGGAAGAGTGTGCATTTTATATGAAAATCTGCTTTGATATTTCTGGATATCCCCATGAAATATAAATCTGTGAAATGAAGTTAGCATTTTGCCTTGCATAAAAATTTCCCCTAAGGTAGTAGAAGAGATGATGTACCTAAGACATTTGTTCTTAGGGGAAGAGGTTTCTACCTGAGCAACCAGAAGGAACAATGAAAAACTAGCTTTCAAGTATATGCTTTAATGCAAGTTCCTGGATGAGTGGCTCTTAGACTGTGGTACTTCTACTTTTGTGGATAATGATGGAAGTGGCCCACAACAGTCTCTTTTAAGAGAAATCTAACCATACATTCTAGGACTTGATCTAAGAGTTACAAAGGATCTAGAAAGACAAAGCTGGTGCCCCAGTTTCAGTAGTAGAGTATAGAAAGGTGTTGTATTTGGAGTACCTGTCATCTAACTTGAGTGTTTTACTTTCCTCTGTTTACAGATGGAAAGTCAGGAGGCAAAAAAGTCGCTATATTTAAAACTTACATCTCCCCCTGGGAACGAGCAATGGGTATTAGCCCTGAGGATAAAAGTCAGTTGACCATTGACTTACTGTCCTACAGTCCCAAAGCTGATTTCCCCCATTACAAATCTTTTAACAGGTAAGTGTTCTGGGATATTGAATTCCATTTACTTTGCATGAAGAAAAACCACAATAGCCCTGGATATAGCTCTCCTGTCTTGTGCAATGTAAGTAAGTATTAGTTTCATGTCATTTTGCTTATTGCAATCTCCTGTGGGTGAAAAGCTTGGAGGTCTACAAAGAGAAGACACATTAAGAGCTAGAGCTTTGAATTCACCTTATGGACAGGAAACCTACGTAGCAGGATAAGACAACTTTAATCCTATTTCCCTTTCTTTCTCCCCACATTTGACCAGGGAGATTTGGCATGTCACTACTTACTACTGCAACCATTTAAATTTCAAGAGTTCACGAAAAATACTTAACATCAGAAGCCATCAGTACCTCCAGTACTTGAGATAAGAATAAGGATCTTCCTGCTGCTTCTGATAAGACTGAAAACTTTGATAGATTTTCTAGTGCACCATCAACTTTCTGTTAGCCTTTCTATTTTGCCACCTACTTACATAGCCTCAGGACATCAGTGCCCAGGACAAACTAAATCCCACTCAATTCTGCAATAACACAGCCTTTGCCTCCAACATGTATGGGATACCAACAGGTGTGAAAGGTGTATAGTTGTACAGAGATTGATGCAGCAGGGATTAAAGAAGTACACAGGAGCATTGAGGATTTGTTCGTTTTTTTTTGTTGTTGTTTGTTTGTTTTTAATCTTTTTTAGCACATAGGCAATGGTTATGTATGTATTTGGGTAGGATTTGTTGGCCAGTTAACTGCAACAGTTGTAAAATTTACATTCTCAATAAATTTATTTTCTAAGTCTCGTTGTTTACCTACGTTTTGTGCGCTAACTCCATTTGTTCTCCTATGCCAGGACTGCCATGCCTTACGGGGGTTATGAGAAAGCAGCCAAACGGATGACTTTCAAGGTGCCTCAGTTTGATATTTGCCCTCTGCTTCCGGAATCTATCATGTTATATAATCAAAATTTCAGAAACAGACCCTCCTTCAACAGAACCCCAATACCTTGGATGCCTTCAGGAGAGTCCTCTGAGTATCATACTGAGGTCAATGTGCCGAGAAGTGGTGAAACAGAAGAGCTGTAAATCCCTGCCCCCAAAGTCTTTCTGTTTTTTCTTTTCAGCCCTTTCTATTTGCAAGTTGATAGTAAGGAGGTGAAAAGTGCAAATCTAGTCCTGTGAGTCCTTCGTTTCTTTTGCCCTTAACCCTGACAAGCTCCTGGTAGCTTCTAAACTTAATCTTTGCTGTGATGTTAATCTGTATCAGAAACAGTTTGAGGGAAAGGAGCTTTTTATTCACCAGGGCATAAAAGGGCAAAATTAGGAACAGTTTTTCTGTTTAGCAATGCTAAATGCTTCCTGTCTGCTTCATAATAAATTTGTTTTGTCATATATTAACAAGTAATAAAACATGAAGATGAAAAAAAAACTTTTTTCTCTTGAAAATACTGCTGTATCTATTTGGGGATTAGCAATAACAAAAGATTCAGTCTCACAACAAGTCTGCTATCATGGGAATAAGGATATGGGACTAACGGGCATGGTCATAAGATAGGCAGGTATATATCAAGGTGGCTTGGATAAAGACCTCAAAACTGATGAAGAGTGATTACTTTGTAAGGAAATGATACGGGTAATCATAATATCATCAGAGATA
The DNA here is from genome assembly GCF_013377495.2 of Cygnus atratus. NCBI lineage: Eukaryota > Metazoa > Chordata > Aves > Anseriformes > Anatidae > Cygnus > Cygnus atratus. The sequence continues at coordinate 37,885,235 of NC_066368.1, forward strand.
AAGTAGCAAGTTGGTCTGTAAATGTAACAGACAGATTAAAGTATTTCAGCGTCGCCTGAAATTCCCCAGTTCTCCAGAGTATAACGCAGGTGATAGCTCAAGCAGTTGCTTTTCATATAGACAGAACAAGAAGGCAATGGGCTGGGAGGAAACAGAGGCACACCCAAGTGAGATGCCTAAAGTTCCAGAGCAAGCAGTAAGAAGTCTTAACTACACCAGAAATACTTTGACACCCACCACAATCAATACTTACTCAAATATGCAGCCTCAAAATCTATTCCATTTCTGCTAATAGTTGTATCAATGCCACACATACAGGAAGAAAGCCAGGCACTGTGGAAAACAAATGAAGAACATTGTTCTTCTTCACAAAATGCTTTGTTTCATGGATATTTGCACTCTGACACATAACATACAGACAACCGTTTTACCACTGTACCCTGGCTCAACCTGAAGAGACTGGTTGGAATTTCCTGTCTGGATGTCTTCTTTGACTAAACAGCTGAACAGGACTAAACAGCTTATTTGCAAGGACAGTTTCTATTGAAGTAGTTTTAATTTAGGAGTTTTACCTCCTTGTTTAGAAATCCCTACAATTGGATATTTGATATTTATTGTTTGTATAGGTATGAGGTTGGCGTTACTACACCCCTCTAAAAGGGCCAGTCTGCCAGGGATACCCTGAGATTTCTTAAAAATCATGCTAATGGCATTGAGCTGCAGAAGTCATGATTGAGTACTTCCCCAATCATTCTGCTGAAATAGTTAGAGAACATTTATTATATGTCCTATTTAATTATTAAGACATTCCCAGAACTCAGTGTTGTGATTAAATTTAAAAACATGAAGGTGGTATTTTGATCCTCTGAAGAAGACTTCAAGAAAAACAAAAATGTACTTTTACCACACAGTACTTGAAGTCTGAGTTGAAAACAAATCCTCAAACCTGTTTTGTTTCTTTGGATAAAATGGATCCAGGAATTAGTTGAAAATACATTTCCCACAATTATTTCCTTTCTGAATCAGACACTGGGGCCATCCAAGGAGCATGGTCAGGAGCAAAAGCATAAAAGCATAGAATCTCCTGAGTTGGAAGGGACCCACAAGGATGGTTGTGTCCAACTCCTGCCTTTACACAGGACCACCCAAAACTCAAACCATGTGTCTGAGAGTGCTGTCCAAACACTTCTTGAACTCTGGCAGGTTTGGTGCTGTGATGACTGCCCTGTGGAGCCTGTTCCAGTGCCTAGTTAAGAACAAAAAAACGAGAGGGCTGGACACAAGCTACACTGTGGGTCCAAAGTCCATCTAGAAGGCTAGCTAAGCTACAGCACAGGTCTCACGTCCACCCAAAAGATAAGAATACAGACCAGGACACCTACAACATAGCTCAGACAGACCAAAGACCCAGGCCTAAGCTTAAATGGGGTTTCTGGACCATAGGTAGGGTGGAGGTTGCAGGTCAGGCTGGTGGGGGCATTGTGGGCTGTTGGTGGATACAGAGCAATGATACCAAAAGGTTTGGGAATTCCAATATAATCACAACATGTGTATTTAAGTTCCCCTTAAAAAAAATAAATAAAAGACTAAAACCAAATGACTAAATTAAAAATAAGTAAATAAATAAGAAAGACTAAATAAAATAGGTCCTCAAACATGCAGGAAAAGGTAATTGCAGAAATAGGACAGTGCTCTCTGGTGGTGTAGTTTCAAAGTTTCTGCATACAAGGGAGGCAGCATCATTCAGCAAGTAGGTCAAAGGACTGGGTGTATTCCCAAAGCACTCTCTGGTTCATAAGGTATTGTTGCACAAGAATCTTTGTCTGTGTGCCTCTTTATCTCAAAGCCTAAATGGGGATAGGAAGTGGCAATGTGCTTGGAATAAGTATTGTATCATTACAAATTATTACTAATATTGCTATGGTTCATACTTGTAAGCTAAGAGGATCCTTCATTTTTGGTAAATCTGCTTAATGAGGCATATAGCTCTTCTTTTGCCAGCACACTTTCAATCTTAAACCCTGTAAAGCAGGTTTTATGTGCTTTTGCTTCTAGTACAAAACGGGAAATCCAACACTTCACTTTGTAAAACAATTCAGACAACTACTGTCTTGCTGTTTATATAGTTCAAAATATACGCTAGTTTAGTCATTGCTCAAACTAATGTTAAAAGTGAGAAAAATCAATAATCCAAATTCAGTCACAAAAATCATTGGTACCACTGTTAATTTCAGTGAGGCTTGCAACTAATGTAATCAATGCAGAAATTTGTCCAAAATGATAAAATATTTAAGAGAATGTAAGTAACTGCTTCTGCTCTTTGTTTTCCTTGGGCTATGATGTAGACTCAGGGGAATCTCCTATGTCAGAGAATTATTTATATGGGGAATAAGAGGATTTTATAAGATTTAATTACAGTGGATTTCCGCAACATACTGGAAGCTGCAGAATGGAAGCTCAGTCATCTGATTTTAAGCAGGATCATAGTAGTCACAGACAAAAAAGACCTAATAAATTATTAAGCCCATCCTCTTGTACAGGCAGCATACAGTCCCCTCATGGACGATGTACTGAATTTATTTTATCTTAAACTTATATTCCATGGAACAGCAGCCAAAAATGCATTTAATAGAAAGGGGCTGACCCATGAAAAAAAGATTGGATAGAATTTTGTGACATTCAGATCTTCCATTCAGAACAAAAAGTCCTGACATTTGTAGTTATTTACAGTGTCATTTTTAGGAATATTATCTTGAAGTTTCCAGGCTCTGAAATGTTTCTCTCATGTAACGCAACTTGTATGATCAAGAATTCAAGTCATACTGAAAACATGTAAAAAAAGTAGTGCATACTTTTAATGTTGAAGAAAGGTGTTCAACAGATCTCAACGTTACTATCCATAAATATGCACTGATGTGTTTTAAAATCTATCTGAAGTTATATCTGATGGCATAAATTGTAAGGCAGGTAGTGGCACAGTTGGCATGCTTTTCTGTGTTGTGCAGATCTTCCATTTGACTGCAATGTATTCCCTAATCAAAGGTTTTGCATCTCATAATAGACTGTCTCATGTGAGCCGCTTGCCATCAGTGGTAATGATGAAATTATTTATACAACTAACATCTGGGAATTACATTTGATGCTGTTATTGACAGAGCATTTAGAGGAGATGGCTTTGTCATTAGGCTTAGGGATTCTCAGATAAAATCTCAAACAGTTTCAGGCTGTTAGTAGAATATGGCTTTGTCTTGTTTGGCTTTTTAAAATCATCCTGTGAATACATAGTATGTATTCATTTTGCATTTATGTGAATACAAAATGTTACACATTCATTTTACACACACACAAAATGTATGTATGCATTTTATGCATTTGCACCTCTTCTACACCATGCGGGCATCAGACAGTGAGCCTGAAAACAATTGTTCTGCTATGGAGCGAAGAGGTTTACACGTGGCTGTCCCTGCACAGGGAGCACTGATCTGTGGTGCAAGGCTTGAACATTCATGGCACAAAGGCTTTTTTCTTCCTACATAGCTTGTCCCGCCAAAAGTATATGCTCTCTTCCACAGAAGACTGATTGCCACAGATGTGATCATCTGGCAAACATCCCACTTCCAAAGGACTGTCCCTTGGCACACCAAGCTGGTGTGAGCACTTCTCTGGCAACTTACGGGGTACACAGTTGCTCATCAGCAGCTCGTACGCTAACTCCTCTTGGATGCATATTAGAAAAGTTTGCAAGCCAAACTGCTGGCTCAGAGCACATTAACACATTTAAATGCAATCTCCTCCATGCCAAAATCCTCAAATTGTGACTTACAAACTAGCTTAGACAAGTTGTGCGGTCTGTCTTGGAGGTGTGCCTGACTAGGACCACAGATAAGCAGAATTTGCAGATGCATGCAGAAGCAAGATTGCACACATTTTGTGGAACCCTACAACTTTTTTGAACTGCTGAGTATATGGGATTCAAGACACTTAATTATATTCATGGCATCATATATCTACTAGTAGAAGTATCTTCAGCTAGCATAATAAATTAGTAGTGCCTTTGCACTGCACCTCTTACTCTCTATGTATTTAACATAGAGGGATTGTCATCTCTCTGATGATCATCTTCTGCTTACATTAGACCATAAATGATGCTCTAATGAGTCCAAGTACTTGCTCAGATATATATTGTGTTAATTAACATATGCAGCAAAGGGGAGAGAACCACATAAATCACCCTGAAGGAATGCTTCTAAAGGCAACCTAAACTCCAGTCAGACTAAAAAAAAATCTCAGACATAAACTCTCCCTTTAATTTTCAATTAAATGTTTTAGAAACATTACTTATTTTATATCAAAACTTAAAATGTGTATTTTCTAATTTTTAAAGAAAACATGCAGGCTCTTCTTTTTTTGTTCTGATTAACTATAAAAAAATGTGCAAAGAGTTTTAGTTTTAAAAATCTGTTTTTCATTTAAAGCAAATTCCATCTGGTCTAATTTCAGAGAGAATTGGCACAGATAAATTTGCAGACAATGACCACTCTCCTTTAAAAACAAGAAAAGGTTAGAGGTATAGCTCCAGCCAGAGTTATAACGAACATTTCCAAAAGTCCACAGTGAACAAATAAATGCATAAAATAATGAGAGATTAATTTATGGTCATAAATTCTTATTTTAGCATCAAGCCAAAAGAGTTTTTCTTCTTTGCTTTTCTAACAGGACTTACTGGGAATGCTTATTTTTTGGAAATCTAGACAGGGAAGACATGACATTATGAAAGGCTGATAAATGTTTGAACTCTTCCCTGGTGCAGATATGAGCCAAGGGAAGCACCGCTGTTTCACTCCAGGTCCCTACATTTCGAGCTGGGGAGAAGAAACAATACAAGGAGGGCACTGAGGAATGAAAAAGGCTACCCACTAAGCAATGCTTTGTTTGTACCGCAAAGCATTTTTTGCATAACATCCCTCTACACAAAAGGGTAAATAAGGACTCTCCAGACTTTCCCTTCTCACTGGGGGAAGGAAGTTCCTGCCTTGAGCAGCAATCTCATTATGCATCACTCACCACGGGGAAAATAAAGTGGCCCCTGGAAGGAGAATGAACAGAAAAATGAGAAACTGCCTGTTGGCCAGCCTAAGGACAATCTGTGGGCCATATCACACAGGACCTCCCCTGCTCATAGATGCTGTACAAATTCAATTACATTGAAGAGTGCTTTAGTCTAACTCCACGGTGCCTGGCTCAGATGAATAATTACTTCCATATTCTATTATAAAAACAGCCATATTTTAATGGGCTAGAAGCTAGCATGGATTCAGGGCTTCATTATATCCGCTCTCTCTAAACGTTTCTCTTAATTATCTTTGGTCCCCAAGAGAGGGTTGAGGCCTTCCTTATTTGCTCTCTCTACCAATATGCTTGGCTTGATTCCCAAAGCAAAAAACTGAAATGGGGTATGAAGTCACAACAAATAAACAAGTATCTTTCCAAATGCACAAATATTTTTTGTATTATTTCAGTAGTGCTAGAGATGTCATATTACCAACAGCAGACACCCGTACACACCGTTCTAGTACACTCTTAAGTGCAGAACAAAAAGGAGTTCCAGTCCTCCAGGCACACCTTATGCACCTGGTACACTATTGAAGGTATACCTGAATTACCTGAAGTTGGAAATTCTGACATACAGAAATACATCTTTTAAATATATCATAGAATCATAGAATATCCCGAGTTGGAAGGGACCCATAAGGATCATCAAGTCCAACTCCTGGCATATAACATTATGCATCAACTCACTTCTTATATGTAAAACGGGGCTCAACAACTCATTAGAAAGAACTTCTTCCAGAACTTACAGAATTGGTGGCATGGCTCTAAGGACTGTTACAGTATCTCTGAGACCTTGAGAGCACTGAAATACAAGAGCACAAAAGAAAGTGCATTAGCCCTTGTGTCTTTATGCTTCTTTTTAAGTAATTAATTACAGTTTATCCAGGTGGTTGTAATACTAGCATGAAGATACCAATTACTTGTGGAAACATGGACATTTCAGGGACTGTCCACTCAGTCATCTTCAGTCTCTCTTTACATGCATGATCCCAAATTGATAGGAAATGAATTTGCTCCAGTGGGCTTGGAATGTATTTCTTGGGTATCCCCAGAACTACTGCTGCCTGAGGGGTAGCATTTTACCGGTACGCTGTGGTGGTAACAAGAAAATCACATACTGCACAGTGCAGCTAATGCAATTTGGGGAATGTGAGCTTAATATTAATTTTATACATTGTCTAGTACTTAGAAAGTAAAACCACAAATTTATACAAGAATTTATTTAAATTCTCCCGGACCATGTGAAAATCTAATTTATGCTTGCATCATGCTTGAATGGATGCTGCTGATGCTATGGCTCTAACCTGTGAATAAATCCAGCTCTACTACGGACTACACCCAAAGTTTTAGTAGCAGTGAACGTGGCGGCCTGCTCCCTTTGGCCTCAGGCACGTCCCACAGCGCTCACTCACCACGCTTTGCAATCCTTCGGAATTACACACACTCTGAGAGCACACTTATTTTCCCTCCGGCGAGAAAACGACGTTTGTGTCCAGGCAGCTCTATACTTATATATAAGTGCTTATATACATATAAGCTTGTAATATAATATATATATATTATATATATATATAATATATATATAAGCTTATAATATATAGCTTATATATATATATAGCTTATATATATATAGAAGCTTATAATATAATATATATAATATATATATAATATAATATATATATAAGCTTATATATACATAAGCACTGCTGAAGGCCCAGCTGTGAGGGGAGACTGGCTGGGTCAGGCTGACCCTGGACATAACAATACACGACAGAAGGGGACCCACTGAGGGGAAACGCGGCCGCCGCCCCGTCCTGATAGAAGGCGTCCGGTCCCCACCACCCTTCAGCGCTCTCGCGAGAGGAGGCGCCCGTCGACGGCGCGGCCCGGGCCCGTGGCAGGAAAATGGCGGTTCTCGCGAGAGCGCGGCCGCGGCGGCTGCCCGTAGCTATAGCAGCGGGAGGAGGGCGGCCGGCGGCGGGCATGTGGTGCTGTTAGGTGGGGACCGCCTGTCCCGGAGTGCCGCTCGTCGCTCTTCAGTGGTTCTCGGAGGAGAGGTGCCGTACGTTCTCCTCTCGGAGATACGCGGGGTTTGCTGCCTCCTCCCCCCTCGTCCCGTCCCCTCAGGGGTACCGCGGAGCTGCGGGGAGCAGTCCCACAGCGGGGGGTGACGGGTCCCCTGGGAAATCGGCACCCCGAGAGCGCCCTAAAACGAAACGGGTCCTGACCGGCGGCTGTCTGCTCTTACAGCCTGAGCTCACGGGGAAGTTCTCGGCTGGAAGGCGCTGCTGAGCTCCGGTGCCGCGGTCACTGCAACGCAGCCCGAGGAAGGCAAAGTATGTATGATTTTTTGTCTTTTAAAACCAGAAGCTGCTCGCTTTTCCAGGATCTCATTTCATTTGAAACCCTCGGTTCAGTAGGAGGATTACGGGTAGGATTCGTGGGGATTACCGCCCTAACTATAAGCCCTATCAGTGCACACCTCCTGTTCCGAGGCGTTGCAGGCACAGGGGCTTTTTGCTGGCTTTTCGGCAGAGTGCTGGTACTGAGCCTGTGCCAGCGGCTGCTTGCACATGTGGAAGGGATCCAGGGAGACTTTCGGGTTTTGGAACGAATTCTCCGTGTTACAATCCGTGGAGAAAGCATACATGCCAAATTCAGGGAAAAATAACTATGCAGTCTCACAAGCAGTTTGAAATAATGAAGTATGTAATGAGAACAAACCTCTTTAGGTTTGTGCTGTTCTTCAGGCTTTGAAAAGTAAATCCAAGACTGAAAGGTTTTGTATTGCAATTTACATGAAGTTCAATAGCAGTTTTGGAAATCAATAGCAACGTAGATAAGCAGGCTTATTACTAGAGTGAAAGAAAATGTTGCTGTGCAGAGTACTAATCTGGTGACTTAATATGTAATTGGACATGACAGCTTTTAAAAATAATGACCAAAATGTATTATGGACTTTAAAAAAAAATTAAAAAAAAGAATGAGTCTTTAAAATCTATTCTTATTTAGAAAGTGGTAGAAATAATAATACTTTCAGTAGACAGGATACTCCTTAAATTCTGTTCCAGCACTTAATCAGGAGTATATCTAATCAAGCATTGTGCATACCATTCATACTGAATGAAACAGGAGAGTTTTTTTTTTTTTTTCCTCGGCTCTGTGGTGCCAGTCAGGAAGCCTTTTGCCACAGTGTTCTTGGGGTGGGGTATGGGAAAAGGGTGCTCTTCATTTGTCCGGTACAGACAAACTTGCAGTTATCTTAGAGAATTTAGAAATTTTACTGCTGATGACTGTGAAAGCATTTCAGTTGATCTCTTTCAGTCAGTGCAGGTAGGATTATATTGGTTCTTCCCTCTGTTTTGGGTTAATAATCTATTTTAGTACTGTACTCAATAGTTCATTTAAACAAGGGTAATGGGAATTTAAATCCTTCTTTATCCAGTCCTGATGTTGTTATTAGGCATTAAGCCTTCTTATGTGAATTTTCATGGAGAGTACATAAAAGAGGAAGTATTCTTATTTTTCAGTTTTTGGAGCTTCATAAACAGCGTTACTTAAAGATAGGTTGTATTCACACCAATCAGAATTTAGTTTCCATTGTATTTGACAGCTAGATACGCATCAATATGAAGGACTGCTGTCCCAAATGAGGTGCAGTGCAACTATGCAAAGTGCAGCAGATGATACAAAATGCAAACTGAGGCAGGGGGATGAAAGAGTAATAAAAAGCCACAGCTTTTTTTTTTGTGTGCATAACTTACTGTTCATAATGAATAGAAGTGTGTCCTGTAATTGACATGCTTATTAACACTTGCAAAACTTATTAGTTGTTTCATTTTTTCATGTAACATTCTGAAATGTAAATTACTTAAATGTTCTTTGGTTTCCTAACATATATTCCCCTCACATTTATTCAGTTTTTTGTTCACTGATATTCCACTTCTTGCCTTTGTCTAAACTTGGCATTTTAATTTCTTTCTTTTCATCAGTAACAGCTGCAGTCACCCTTCCAGCATTACTGTGTATTTTCATCACTGAAGTTCGTTTCCTGGCACAGATACACAGTGCTTGATGGCAGAGAGGAGCAGCAAGAATCTTGCTACTGACTGTAAAGGAATTTTGATTTGTTTTGTACAAAAATATTTCTATTGTTCCTGTTAACTGCAAGTGAAACAATAGGCTTAGTCTTTAAGATCTGGTCTTTATCTGTAGGGAGCCCCCTTTCCAAGGCTTGCACCCTGTATGTGAGACTTCTATGAGAAATGTCTCTTGGCTGCAGCCTGGACAGTTTTTAAGTCATATTACACAATATGTAGGTCTCTTTGTGTGTCTTGACAAGCAAGTTGAGCAAGCAGTTTATTCCTGTTCCATCTCTTCTCTGTGTTATATCACTTGATGCGTGGGATTTCTTGTGCTGTGTCCTGATGAAGTTAAATTGTTAGGGGGATCTCACCAGGCCTTGTCTGTGGGACACGGGAGAAGTGCTTGGCTGAAATAGGGTCTCGCTTAGTTACATGATTTTGATTTTGTAGCAGTGGACCACATGCCATCTTGATGATTCCTGTGGGTCCCTTCCACCTCGGGATATTCAGCTTGCTGAACTTAGGTGCAGTCATTCAGTTGGGAAGTGAACTTCTCGTGGCTTTCTTAAAGTTAGCGTAAATGTTCTGTTTCTGAAGGTGTTGGAAAAAAAGAAGGAAAAACTTCAGTATGTTAGCAACAACTTAGTAGAAAAGAAGAAAGCTGCCAGAAACAGAGGAGACTCTTTCATATGTTGATTTTTCAGCATTTTACAAGATTTGTGAGCTGCGTGTGTTCTGTTGTGGTCTTTAATGTACAGGTAATGTTTTGTGTTCACAGAATGTAAAAAATCCAGTAGACTTTGTTGTCTGATACCCTAAATATTTGAAGTAAAGGCGATCATAAAGGTGCTACGTTAAAACTTCGTGTCTCTATTCACCTCTGTAGCAGTTATCATCCAGTAAACCTGCAGAGCGCTTGCTGTGACTGTTGTCAAACTATTAAGAGGCAAAGGAAGAAGGGTTTTGAGGCTGAAAGCTTGTTTGTTTTTCGTTTTGTTTTGTTTTTTCAAATCATGAAAGCATGTGGAAAGTTATGCACTGTTCTGGACTAATCCATAAATTTACCAACAAAGCTGTGAAGAAATACCTTAAAAACTGAAGTCCCTGTTGTTCTTACAAACGTTGTTTAAATGTTTTGGCTACAAATGCATCATAACAAAGTGGATGTTAAAGTTGTGATGTTCCTTTCAGAGAGCACTCTGACCATTTTCTTTGTAATCTTTAGACTTAGGAAATACATCTTTGAATGAGATGTCCAAAGAAATCTTTATGCAACACTGTGAAATTTTAGTTTCAAAATCTCCATGTTGGTGTGTCTTCTTACTTGCCTTCTTTAGTATTAAAAGCCCTGAACATTGTAGTAGTAAAGAGGCAGTTATATTTGGGTGTCTGAGAGGCAGGTCATCTTTATCCATATAATGATGTGCTGCGTTGTGGGCGGTGTAATTTTCACCGTTCCTCTGGCACTCCCTGGTCTGGAGATGGGGCCAGAGGAAAAAAGGTTACTTTTCTCTCTGTTCAAGTTTCGGTTACTTTGCTGGGGTGGAACTATTTGCAGGAATGCAAATTACAGTGGTGAATTTTGAATTTGGTGAGAGCTGCACTAAGCCTGACAAATCAATTTATGAAAGCCAGAGCTGTCGGATAGTAATAGCTTCCTTTGTTACCAACCAGTTTAGTTTTGAACCAGTGACCTAGAGGTGAAAAGCTCATCATTCCATTACCCGCCCTTTGATCTATCCATGTGTTCTCTTGTTTAAACTCCCTGTAGTCCTCTTAAACACAACGTGCAGTAAATATCGAGCATCCTTTGCACTTGTAAATTATGGAACACTGTCTGTTCCAATTGTCTGCTGTGCATGTGAGGACACTGAAGTTAAATATAGCAACAATTTCTTACACTCTCTAGCTTTTCATGAGAAACCCTCGTACAAACCCAACCATATGGTAAAATCCAGCATTATCTTAAAACCATTAACAAGGAACCCATTGCTACCATTAACAGGAAAATGAATCCACAGTGCTAAGTAGCATCCTGGGAGTTATTAATAACCGTAATAATGAACGTAAATGAAATACATTAGCAGCTGAGTCATCACACCAACACTTCTGCATGCTGTATACAGGTTTGTTTGTATTTATCTGTGGAGGCTTTTTTCAGGATGTGTTATTGTTGTATATCAACTTTTTTTATTCTCCATTGAGTATCTACAGTGTGCTCAATGCTGTAAAAGCATAATGGGGAAATGACTTCTATTCCATAGATCTCGTGAAATAAATTCTACAAAATGTTTGAAATATGCGGATAGGAGAACATAATTCATTTCTCCATTCATTCTGAGGTAAGATGTTTCTAGGCAACCTACTTAACAGGCGGAGGTCAATAAATTTAATACTCGTCCATGTTATTCTCAATTTTTAAAGCTATTAAAACAAGTTACTGTTTGTGGGTCAGTTTCAGTGAACTGCAGAAAGAATGATATTACATTCCTGTGTATTTCAATTGTCTCTTTATCTCCTTATCCCTTTTCCTCCAGTCTTTAACCCCATTGTCTTCCATAACAAGAAACGTTGTGGACATTATGTATTGATTGAACTGCTGACAAACCAAATATGCAAGGGGTGAATTCTTCTACTTCCCCCTCACCAAAATTGCAAATTGGTTGTTTTTCCTTTACCTGATCATCAATTTTCACGTAATCTGTAGGAATGTAATTACTTTTGCTATCTCTTGTTTCTTATTTCAAAATGTTGGAAATTGGATAATGGATTAAAAAGGTGTTGGAAGAAAACTGATACTGGTCAGATGTTTCTGCAGGCGAGAAAAATGTAATTTGCTGCCTCATTTATTACTGAAATGAGGCTTATATGATCATGCTGTCTAACATTTCCTTTGTCCTATTTGTTTCCTCCCTCTTTTTTGGTTAGAGCACCCCACTTAGAGCAACATCTTCCTCTTTTGCACAGCATTTCTGGTCCACAGGCTGTGATTAGTATCTGTTCTGCCATTTTTGCCACTCCTTTGCATTTCACTGATTTTTCAAGGCTTCTGTCATTAAAAGCAAAATGTCGGATGTACTTTTTTTTTTTTTCAATCAGCAGAATAGGGTTTTTAAACCTTAGACTTAAAATTATGAATGGTTCCTTCTTCTGAACGTCTCTCCAAGCCTGAAATGATACCATTTTATGTTGTGAATGAAACTTCACTGAATTGTAGGTGGCTGTAAAAGTGTGACAGGACATGAACCACAGTGATCTTTTCTTTAATTATTGTGCAGTATGCCCTGGCTTGTTATATTCTGCCAGAATTCATTTGATGTGTGGATTTGGTCAAGCTTGCAGTCCTCAAATTTGAAGGCTGGAATTACTTTCCTGCTTTTGGAATTACTTTTTCCTGTCATCTCTAACAGTCTGAATTTTTGGAGCTATAAAGCTCAGCTGCTTTCCCAGCCTGCTTAAATCGGGACAGTGAATGTGGGTTTATTGTAGGCATCTATTTTTAAAAAGTAGTTAAGCTCACAAAATGGTATAAACACCTCTTAGCACAAAGACTGTTTTTTTTTTTTATGAGTGTGTACATTGCAAATAAGTAGTATGTAACTGCTGTTCCAAAGGTTAATTATACTAATGGCAGAAGCAGGTAGGATGATCTGTAATAAATAAAAAATGATCACGGATTAGTGTCTTGTCTAGAATTGTCTTTTATGGAACAGTTTGGCTCATTCACATTTATACAGAAGCACGCGTTGCATACTATGTGGGGGCAACAATTTGCAGATGAGATGTCTTTGGGAAGGAGGAAACTGGCTTTTATTTTTTTTTTTCTGTGTGCATGAAACTTGATTTGGCGTTTTACACTCTTGAGCAGAGACCAGCTAGCTTGCTAATTCTAGCAGTTGGTAAAATGTAAACTGGTATTTGTAGTAGACAATGTAATTCTTGTATGTTATGCTTGTATGTGATTTATTACAATTTGACTTTTGAAAGTAATGAATGGGCTAAAAATATGAGTGATTCAGATGTGGGAGACTGAAGAGGAGGATTCTCCTGTAAGTATTTCCACAAAATGTTAAAATATATTCTGGTTATATATATTACAGTTAACCAATGGAGTGTCGCAAAGCATAGCATAGCAAAATACTTTATAATCCTCCTGGTGGTATTCCCAGTGGAATGAATTCATAAATGGATCAATAAACAAGCTAATGCACATTGGTACACAAGCTTTGCTATGACATGGAAACAGGTTAATGTCCTCACTAGATCTGCATGTTATTCAAGAAAATAGGTCATGGAAGGGAAAGAAAATAGGAATAAAAAATGTTAATTGTATATTTTGCCTGTTCTCTAAAGCTTTTTGGTTATACTCTACCTGAGATGTGCAAATAAACACACAGCAAAGTTTCATAAAACTTGGAATTAATAAAGTATAATGCTCACTGTACTTTGTCTGTGTTCTCTATTATGAATATTATTATTGTTAGTAGCAAATCTATGCAGTCCTTATATCTTATATATAATAGATGATACCTGGAGAATTAATGTAAATATTTTTGAAGTATTTTTTTTCTAATAAAAAACTTAGGTCCTTTTGATTATGGATACTGTGTAGATTTGAAATACAGATTTAATTACTTTTTTTTTAAAAAGGGAAACAGTGAAGAATGTTGCAGTGTGAGCCTGACAGTGCTGCAGGATGAACAGTTTTCACTGAAATTGCTGTTTTTAAGGTCCTCCTAATTTGTTTAAATTCTCTAGACTAGACACTAATTTTTCTGGAAAGGCTTTTTAAAGCATTGTTTTAGATGCTTCTCTTAAAAATGCATCGGTTTAGGAAAGAATGGGCAGGTAGAGAATGTAACCTTCCTGTTAGCAGAAAGGTATTTATATTGTCTACTCCTTTCAGATGGGTAGGTTTCGGACTGTGGGTTTGATCTGGAAATAGTCATCTTTTGAGAAGAAATACATTTTGGTGTGTAAGTGCATTTTCTTAAAGCAAAGGACTTCCTTTCTGGGAGATATAGAAAGGTAGTTAAACTTGGTAATTTAGTTCTGCAATCAGTCCATTTACTGTTATTAATTTTTAGTTGTATTCAGCAATATCATTATCACATAAATCAACCTGTGCTACTTCTCCATTGCCTTTCTTTGCTTGCCTTTTGCTTGTAGTTAGTTCGCCTCTGCCTGTCTGTCAGGTGTCACAGAAGCAGCCTGGAAAGATACCTGGACAATTTCACTGTATGCATTCCCCTTTCTGGTAGGAACTGGCGGTGTTCAGAGACAAAAGATGGTGGAGTCCTGTCAGCTCTACCGAAACTGAGAGCTTTTCTATGCTAAGGGTAAAGAGTGACGTTTTCAAGTTGAAGTTGCTTTGTCTGACTGTGTAGCACTGGGAATGCTTCTAGGTAGAAGCAGCAGTACTGGCAAGATCTTGTTCAGGAAAGGTATACGTGAGGTTTTGGGGGAGAAAAGGTGGAAAATATGACTCCTGCAGTGTCATGCCCAACTGAATTGCTTCATTCTGCTGTAAAAAATACAGCAGAATTTTCAGCATCAGGTAATTTCAAGCATCAGTTACACATTTATATCACCTTTTTCCTCTGATAAAGGAGTTTGCGTACTGTTTGTATAGGAGTTAATCCATTGATAATGACATATCAGTCCTTTAACCTTTGAGATACTTTATCTCATGTACGCACAGTAAATCAAAAAGTACGTAAGATTGTTTGAACAGGAATCCAAGGCTTAAATACGATTTCTAGTTAAACGTAAAATCTTTAAACAGCCGTGGATGCTTTTGTCATTTGGATTTTCATAGTAGTAAACATGAAATATCAGTCTATATTGTTTTACCTCAGACTTAGCTATGTCTGGTTGGTTTGAAAATGGCTATGCTAGTTGTGGTGCTTTTTCCTCATGTCTCTACCCTTCCAGTTTATTTTGATGGTATCATTATAAAAGTATAACAATATTGCAGGTTGTTTGTGGGCTTCCCTTCCTCTTCTTATTCCTGCTTGTCTGGAATTAGTTTGAATAACGACATGAATGCTAAATGCCAGGGCCCATATTGTCATGCTAAGATGAGGATTAATGACTATGGCAATTCCACACAACATGTATAATGGTTGTGAATGACCTTAAGTATTTAATACACCCAAATTCCAACGCTTACTTCAATATAACAATGGTAATGCAGTTCTTGCTGCGTTCTGAGAGTTTTCAAAGGCAATTCCTGGTTTTCTGCATATCAGATTGTCACTACTGTGTGATCCCTGCCTCTAGAGCTGATATGGGAGTGCCAATAGGTCTCTATCCTAACTAGGACTCAGCAGTGTCTTCATTTGTCCAGTCACAGTGATAACCTCATTTGGTTTGAGAAAATCACTCCTAATTAGGCAGTAGGAACTTGTATCAGGAAGCTTGTGAAATATTTTACAAATTTATGGGCATAAACTAAAGCATGAGACGTTCCAAGTGGTTGTAAGAAACTTTTTTTTTCTCTTTTAAGACAATCTTGCATTTTACTGAGAGGTGGTACAGTCTCCATCCTTAGAGGATTTCAGGAACCAACTGGGTACAGCCCTGAGGAGCTTGATCTGATCTCATGCTCTGAGCATGAGCTTACACTAGACACTTCCTCTGAAGTCCTTTGTAGCCTTAATTGTTCTGTGATTGTGATTTACTTGTTCATCACATTCTTCTTTAGCTTTCTTATTACCGAACAGCATGAGCTGGTCAGTTTGAGCGCTTGTTAAATTCTTTCCTGAAGAACAGAATCATGTGAGACTGAAGAATTAGAGGCACTGGCTCGGGAAGAACAGAAGTGCTGAGAAAGTGCTGTCCAACTGTCCTGAGTGGTGGCTGAGGCCACAGACAGGTTAACTCCTGCCTTGAAGAATATTTCTGTGAGGATTTAATGTAGATTAAGCTGTTTTGCACACAGGATTTAACCAAACTATGAAGTTTCATGCTGTAGTTTTTAATAAATTACAGAGGAACCTGAGTGAGCAAATGGCACAATGCTTCTCCTAATAAAACTGAGACACAACTTCAGACCTATCTTAGGAGTTCAGCACAGCTTTTAAGCAGGGAGTCAGCAAAGTACTATAAATATGTGCCTGTTGCTGAGCTTGTTCCTTCCACTAACTTTTTTTGGTGTTACTGTTATAAACAAAGGCAAAAAGAGGCTAAAGATAATTTTTGTTTAATTGCAACCAGTTTATGGGGAGACTTAACTGTTCTGAACTGTTCAGAACTATGTTCTGAAAGCATAGCACTAGCGGTTGCTTTGCACACCTTTTCAGATGAAAGAATTTAGATTTGCATTTAGGAACTAACATAATTCGTGTCTTTATGGTGTAAGTATTATAGCTTTATGAAGAGGTTAATTCCAGCTGAAAGTTACAGAAGGGGTTTGGAAGGAAGAAATCTTACTTCTCCAGTAGTGATATTTTTCTTAATGAAACTTGTCCTAGACTCACCTGAGGTCAGTTTTGTTTTAAGTACCCATTTTACATTTCAGTGTTACCTGTTAGTGCTGGAGGCAGATCAGATAGTTGGTTTTCACTTGGGCATTTTTAAGGACACCTCCAGCTTCGGGGCCTGGTCTTAGCAGAGCTTTCGGTGCTGTGTGGCAGTATTCTGGATGGGCACTGCCAAGCGCATTGCTCTGAGATCGGAGCTGGTGAGGCTTCCTGCTGGGAATGCTTGGAACAGATCCTGTCGCTTGTTTTGGACTGCACCCAGTTGGTGACAATTATGAAGTTGTTCAAGGAATAGTTTGCCCCTCACTTCCCCTCCCGATGACTGTATCTACAACTCCCCTCCCTGTTGTGGACAGTGGTCAGGTAGGCAATAAATGGAATTTTAGTGTAGAAATTGTTGTTAGAAAGTTCCTGACTCTGCCTTTTCCTATTAATTAGGTGTGTAGTCATGTGGTTTTAATATTTCTGCCAATATTCTTTGTTCTTAAAATAAATAAATAAAAAAAATACAACAACCTAATGAATGTGGATGAGAGTATCATCAAACTAAATGACGACAACCTGTAAAGAGAATTTGGAAAAAATCCTGGTCTTTTTCAGAAGGATGGTAAACCCTCAGTCCATTTAATGAAAGACAGGATTTTACTTTGTCATAGGTTCCCTAGCTCAGGACTTGAAGGCTGTCTGTTACGCTGAGCAGATCTGTCTGTAATCTTTCATCTCACAAGCAGTTGTACTTTCTCGGAAGGAGCGCCGTGTGCCACAAGCTCCTCCATGAACAAGGAACCTGTTTGCAGCAGTAGCAGGAGATAGGTAGCACTTCCCATTGCCCTACAGAGGGATTTTCTGTCCACACGCTTCCTGAAAGCTGTTCTTTGTTTTTTCCAATCAGCTTCCAAAGATGATTTTATTATTGATCTAGTAAAAAAATAATAATATTAATGGAGCACTGCACATGTAAGTCTAGACAGAACTAATACTTCATCACTTGAATTCTGGCTTTTGAAACATGGGCAGTTGTACATTTCTATAATAGGATTTTCCCGAAGAAGCTAATGGTGAAATAGGTGCATGCATCAATTTTTTTCTCATGTCTTTGCTTTTCAGAATAAATTATACCTGCAAAATCTAATTACTTAGTAGTTCTTGAAGTGCTCAGCACTATTTGCATGCTATAATTATCCAAATCACTTTAGAGAGGGAAAACAATATTCTTTTGTCTCAACAGCATTTACTTATGTCTTGATTTCTGAATCTGAAGGGAGAGGGGGAATTTGAGCATCTGTGTCTGTTTGCCTGTTATCTGCATTTTTCTTGGAAAAAGCAATGTTAAATGCAGTGCCTTTCTCCAAGCTTACTTGGACTTAATGTCACAACTTGTTTATCTTCTTGCCCTGTTGGCAGATTGTTATCTTTGAAGTCATGGTTTTGTAAGTTGGAGAAAGAAAACTATACCAGTGCCAAAAACCTGTGTGACATTTTAGTAAAGAAACATGTCTTCCTGGAGGAAATACCAGTATCTTCATGTAGTTTCAAGGCAAAATGGTTTTGGAAATTCTTTTGTCATCAGGGATACTTTTCCTCTGTTGCTCTAGGATTTCATCAGTATATACTGGTACTGGAGAAATTATTTGGATTTTAGAGAAGGATGATGCAGAACAGCACTTGTTGTTGTCTTAATGATGTCTGTTCTTCTGCTTGCACAGCTGGAGTAGTCTCTCTTGCAGCCAGAAGTTTCTCTGGAGAGAATTCCTGTGACATCAGTGGCTGTTGCAGCCTCAGACTACAACACAAGACTGGAGAAAAGGGCATTTTTATGTCTGCAATCAGTCCTGTTTTCTTGTGCTTTGTGAGCTTCTGACTTGTGAATTGCCCACTGAATGAAGTAACAGGAAAATGTGTTTGCTGGTACCTTCTGATTTCTGGATGCAGCCAGGATGCCAGCATTGAAAGCTTTGTGTTCTGAGTGTTGTGGGTTTTATATGTCACTCAGCTGCATATGTAGCTGTTATGTTTTGGTCAGAAATATAACTCTGCCTAGTAGCAGACCAAATCAGGTAGAATTGCTAGGCAAAGTATTAGCATGCATCTTTGAAATGGCATAAATTTGCAAGATGTACTAATAAAAAGCAACAATACCTGTTACTTAAGTAATTGGGAGATAAATTTCCACACCTTGTGCGTTTGCACTTCATACAGGGTCTGCCTCTTTTATGAAGCACGATGACATAGCTTGCTTACTCAGCTCCTCCAGATTCTTTGAAGTGAGGTGAAGAAAAATGCAGGGAAAAACATAGAACAACTTGTGTGGTATTCTTATTCTGTATTCTTATTCTGGTAGTAATCAATAAGGGGTTTGGGATTCTCTTTCAGCTCACTTATTTTACATTTCTGAAGCTTTGAACTTTTACCATACCATTTTTTTTCCTGCTGGCTGCCTTCCAGTATCACTTAATTTTCTGCTTTTATGGGGTTCTGTCCTCCTCGCCCTTGGTTTTATGACAGAGTTGTAGCTGATTGTTCTCTTAGTTTAGGTTTATGCCTGTTGCTACCAGGGTCCATATACTTGAACTTCATTTCATACTTCCTTTATTGTCTTTCTGCATTGGTAGGCTGCTAGTTGGCAACAGGAAGAATGGTTAATAAATGCAGAAACTTTGCTTGGGGTCCCTGTCTGGTTGCCTCATTAAAAAATGTGTTCTTCACCTGAGTCAACTCTTTCTTATTCTTCGTCCCCAGAAATCAATTGACAATTAATTCGTTGTCTTAGCTTTTATGCCTTTTTGTTTGCTAGTTAGTTGTTTGTGTTTGTTTGTTTGGTGTTTTTTTTGTTTTTGTTTTTTTTTTCCAAGAAGGGCTTTTGGCTAGAGTTGCCTCATTCCTACTGGCCAAGCTGTATCAACTGTGACCTAAAGAAGTGCCTAGAGAAAGATTATAAAAACCAAGGCAAGTCTGGAACGTGTCTTCCATTGTGTTTTGTTGTTGTTTAACTTCTAATCTTTTCAATGGGCAGTAGTTTAGGGATATCCTGAACTGAAACCTGCATCTAGACAATAACTTGCAGTTGTTTCTGATGGGCCTGTGCTACATTAACAAGTCTAATCTTTTTGATCCAAATTGTGTTTTGACTTAGTCAACTTTCTGTGGTACAGAATTCCACAATTTGTGATGTATTGTAAAGCCGTTTCTCTATACTTGTTTTTAAACCTGTTACCTCATGACTTCTTTACTTTCCAGATTATTGTGAAATAATGCAGAATTGCTTGCAATTTCATAGGAAGGGAATCAGGAAAACAGGTCTAATTGTCTATTCTTTTCATTTTCTTTTGCTATGTATTTTTTGTCTCTACTTTAATATTTCTGGGCTGTGGTGGCAAGAATTACAAGAGAGCCAACCTTTAGAAGGATAATGGCTTTATGCACAAAACACTTGTTAATTTTCTGTGCTCCAGGAAGGTATCCGTAAGGTCTGTATACAGGACCGTGTGATCTACAGTCTTTGCATACAAATTTTCGCATGTTTATCAGAAGTGTTCGACTGCTTACTGGGAGTAAATTTGTGCCTAATGATCCTGCAGCGCTCTGTGGGTGGCACAGCTTTTTATGTTGCTGGTGGAAGGTGGTTTTAGTGAGACAGTATGTTGTCTAAGTTCTTCTGTCTTTGCTTGGGCTCCAGATTAATTCTTGCTGTGCCCAGTTAAGCAGGGATAACGAACATCCGTGTCTACAGAAGTAATAACATTGGCAAAAGTTGTTTACTCAGTAAAATATAAGCACATTTTTCAATAGGGCTATGGACATGATCTAATTTTCATAAATGTAATCAGTTTAAACTTTGCAGTTTCAAAGTATCCAGCTTTTAAGTTGCCAAACTGTTGACCCATCTAAGGGGAAGTAAATACAAATGAGAGCAGGTTGGCATCTTCGGTTCACTGGTAAGTGCAGGCTCTTGCATAAGATAGGAGTATGCACTTTTTTATTTTGCTTTGTAACGCCTTTAGGTTCAGCTTATCTGTTCAAAGAGCAAGTATGGGTGGGTTGATATTATGGAAAAGATGACAGCGCTTAAAATTTTAGAGGAATGAGAACTGGGCCACTACAGCATTAGTTTTCCACTGTGTCTTTATTACCTCAGCTTCCATTCCAGCCTTCACCGTAAAATTGTACGTTGCTGTTATGCAGGCTGAAATTTGATGGAATGAGAATCGGCTACTTTATATGGCACAGCAACGTTGTTTGTTGGGATGGATGTCCAGAAACAAGGCTTTCCCTGGTGAGCAAGTGGCTGAGGATTTATTCATCAACTTTGCTATGTAAGTAGGCAGTGTTCCTTTTACTGTTTGAAATTTCAAAGTAATTGAGATAAGCTAATTTCTCAGCATATTTTTCACCTTTTGTTTTTTTTTACTGTAATGCTGTTTTGAGTCTTTCAGTCCAGTGATTACAACAAATCTTCCCTTAGTACGGTGTTACAGGTAGGCAGAACGGATGGACACAGAGGCTTGTCAGAGGATGTTAGTGCTGAACCAGGAATAGAATTCAGGTGTTCTGGCTGTTCCAGTGCTGTCGCATTGCTGGTTCAGTGAGAACAGCAACCAGATCTTGCGCTGTCTGCCTTCTTACAGAAATAGTTCTAAAATCTGTTAATTTCTTCTTGTGGGGAAGAAAGAAGTTCTTGGAGGATGTGTGAAGTAACATAATGAAACTGCATTACAATGAGTTCTTATGACTTAGCAGATAATTCTGCTAATGTTTCTTAAGAGCATATCTATACACAAGACAAAATTAGATTTAATTCAGAAGCTGACCTGCATATTTCAGTCTTTTCAAGATTAATTTCAAGACTAATTTTCGTAGATTAATTAGCAGTGACTACTTCTTGTGATGCGTTCTGACTGCATAGACAGAATGAAACTGAGCTACAACCAAGTGTAATCAAGCATTGTGAATACAGCTGAATACAGATAGTAGTGCCCATTCCATTCCTGTTAGAGAATTGTTAAACTAAATGTGTATTTGGACTGAATTCCAGTGTGGTTATGAATACAGCAGAGAAGCTAATCATGAAGTAGGTAGTGAACTAGATAGGAAAGAGCTCTTATGTTTTTCCAAGTTTAAAGATAATGTTAGGAGCCTCCATCAGTGTCTTTTTTATTATTGTTATTGTTATTTTTAATGGATGGAAATAGGTGTGACATGAAGCAGCAGTGGGACTCAAATCTGTAAGGTATGCCTCTTACCATGTTAATTTGCCTCAACACATTAAGTTCTTGAGATCCTGGTTGAAATTATTATGTTATGGAAATAAGAGAAATTCATCTATTTCATTTAAAAGAAAATCTAAACCAGTTGTTATTTAGTGTCACACTGAATGACAGCCTAGTGCAAATTGGCCAGTACAGTGCTATCTAATAGTGATTAGTGTTCAGTGTTGCTAGCAGGATCCATAAAAAGAACTGTTTCATTTGTAACGTTCCCACTGGTTTCCAATACATTCATCTTTTTTTGTAGTGTGCCTCTAGCACAAAAGAAAAAAAAACAAAACACCAAATACCTCTAAAATCCTATCAGCTAAAGCCTGAATACTTGTCCTTATAACCTTGTCCTTATAACTTAAAGCTTCATTTGTCAAAATATGGTTAGCTGTAAATCAGTGAACTGTTGCAATGTAAATTGTCTTTGGTTAGTATATTATCCAAAACTTCCCTTGAGCATCTATGCTCAGTTCACTAGTAGTTTATACTAACACATTTTACTTCTCAGCATAATTGGAGTAGAACTGTGTTAGTCAGTTCATACACTTCAGCTGATGGTCAGTGTCATGTTAAGTCATGATAAATCACTGTTTTAGCATCATTCTTCTGTGGTGGGCAAAACAGTATGTCTGGAATGTCTTTTTCCTCTTTAAAAGCATCAGTATTTGTACTATTAACAGATTCAATGAGATAATTCTCAAAAGTTAAAGACTAAACTACTATCTTAGCCTACACAGGTAGTTTTTTCAGTCTTTTTCCTTTAATGTTAAACTTGTCAGATTTTTCTCTGCTTTTTATGAATTATTATTATAAAATTATACAGTGTGCCAGATGAACTTTGGACACACTTTAGGGGAACTAATTAATTTTGAGATGCTTTTGTTATCCTAACCATTTTTATTAATTTACAACTGTGTGAAGCTGTCGTACTTGTTTTGGTACATATGGCTAGATATGAGATTTTTTTTTCAGTAAGGGAAAGAACTAGAAGGTTATGAGTATGCTTAATGTACACAGAAGGTAACAAACAGTTTTCTGTTTTGTGTAATCGTTGTATAATTCTTGTGAGAAGGAAATAAACAATTTGGGTGTATGATAAATATCCTACAGTACGCTGAGGAGAACGTAGGTATTAGTCTTCCGGCAAAAATCAGCAGAGCTGCACCAGAGCTGCTGCCATCTTTAAACTTTTTTTCTTCTTGCTCTGTTGCTATTTTAAAATAATGAAATGAAACATGTAAATCTTAAGTTGCCACATAGCCATGTTCTATAATAAGACTCTATTATTATGTAGTTAGATTTTGGGCAATGACAGCAAGTAACATTTCTAAATGCAGTGGTGTAACAACGTAGGAATGTACTGAAGGCTCTCTGGTTTTGTGCACTGTGCTGTCAGAATAAATACATTGCTACAGCCAGAGTATCTGAAGTATCATCAGTGTCGGGTTGTAATCTGGTTTGTATTAGCAATCCTTGCTTTAGTATGTGTGTATGTGAAGAAAGTACCCACACTGGCACATCCAACCCGGCTGTGGGTGCCTAGTTGGGTGTACAGGGATGTTATAATGGACACAAGCTATGCTGCAAATGGTCTGCTAATTGGTCTGCCCTGTAATTGGGCTGATGTGATTGCAGCTCTGGATTGCAGAGCTCTGGTTCTGTTAGTTTTACTGTCTTAATACAGACTTTCTCTGTATGGCCTTTGAACTAGCAATTGCTAGTGGTTTTGCATGGGTTAGAAGTACCTGCTGCTTGTTTAAACCTTTGCGTGGGGCCCGCGCTGCCTGCAGACAGCTGTACAGCACTGGTGCTTTGTGAGCAATCCTTGCCACTTGGTGTTCCTAGCTGCCTAAATATGCATGCCTCCAATGTGACTTTTATTATTATTTTTTTGATAGGCAGCATAGTCATGTAAGATGAATTTGAAGTATGTACTATGAAAATGTTCTCAAAACATTAGCTGAAGAGGAACAGAAGTGAACGGCAGTTAGCACACGGAGAAAATAAAAAGCACGGAGTACATTTAAGATGGATGGCAAGTCTGAAGCTAGCCTTCTGCATACTTCCTAGTAGTTGGGTAGTTTATTAGGTTGTACCTGATGAAATTCATCCTTTGACATATTAAAAAACAAACAAAAAAAAACACACCACCCACCACCACCACCAAAACCATCTTCCCCTCTCAGTGCCCAGAGCTCCGTTAGTACCACTAGCTGTTATCTGAGATGCTGGAAGATTTGAAAATGAACAGGACTGGCAGGGAAGGAGGAGACAGGAGATCATAGATTATTCTGTCTTCAGTGTTTTGAACAAATCCTTGTACAGAATTCTTGCACACATTATCATGCTTTGAGAGACAGCAAGAACATGAATCACAACCACCACAAATTCAGGAGGAGTAGATAGTTGTGCCAGTTTAGTTTTCTTCTGTAATGTGATAATAAGATATGTGAATTAATGAGAAAAGAGCAAACATTAGTATTTTAATGTTTGTGAGGTCTCTGACATTGTTTCATGCAATATAAAGAAGTGAAGAAACATGTCCTGAAAGAAAGTATGGTAGGGTAGGTGCGAGACGTGGATGACTGTGCCCAGTGGGTGGTTATTAATGGCTGTCTGTCGGAATGAAATGGCTGTATTGAATGCGGATCCAGCACGGTCTGCTGGATCTGTTCTCATTCTGGTTCACTTCAGTGTTTTTGTTAATGACCTTGGTGATAGGATAGAGAGCGATTGTGCTTAAAAAATTCTTTCATTAAAAATGCCCCCTGAACTTGGAGGGAGTACAGATGTATAGGATACAAGTTTCTGAGTCAAAAATTGTTTGGAGAAAGTTGAGAAAATCTTAGGAAATAGATAGAGGCAATTTGAAATTCTACAGAAATTGTGAAATATGCAAAAACAGAGCAAGGAATAAGTAAATAGAAGACAACTGTCCATGATTCCTACTTATATAAGAGGACAAATGTTATATGAGGAGGGCTAAAAATAAGTACAGCCTGTAAAACATAGGAAATAAGCTTTTTATCTCAGAGAAGACCTCAGTTGAAGTATTGCATCTAGTTTGGGCAAACCCTTCAAGAAAATTCAGTTCAGCTTAACAGAAGCTGAGTAGTCAAATGATTTGAGGTTTGGAAAATGGGGCCTGATAGGAAAGACAGAAATAATTAGAGTGAGGGAGAGAGAGGTGTGCAAGCCCCAGGAAGAGAACTGCAAAGTGTTATTGTGTGTGTGTGTGTATAACATTATTTTTAAACCGAGGCACACTAGATATGGATGCTTCTTGACTATTTTTTCATATCAGTGATTTAAAAAAATATTTTGTAAGTGGAGATGACGTACGCTGAGTCAATATCCACCAGGGAAAGCTGTGGTGTAGCCAGCCTGCCTGCTGCCAGTCCTAACGCTTTGAAAGTCTCCCAAGTCAGTAGCCTTCATCTTGTTTGTGTTGGTACCTCATTCCATAAGTACAAGATATACCATACAAGATTTTCAGCTCACTATTCCTACATTATGCCCTTGACAGGCATAGTTAATAGTTTTGGTTTTTTTTCTTCCTCATTTTCATAATGACTTCAGTTGTCAGTCCAACACTCTGGGGACTCAATGTGTTATTGTCATAAGAAAACAAGGAGTGTACTGTAGGTAATTGTTTTGTTTATGACATCTTTCCCAATATCCATTGTATATTTCTCCACGGAGAAATGAGCGCAGCCTCAGTTACCTGAGGCTGTAACACATGTTGTTAGCATCCTTCAAGTCTGTATTTGCATTATTATACCCTAGAACACACTTCTTTAATCATCACGGTTGGAAATTACCTTGCTTTGCAATTTTAGTCCCTATTTTCTCAGAGAGGAATAAGCGATTGCATGAGTCAAAGCCAACAGCCTGTGTGCAGTGTAGCAAGCCAAACCTGAATTCTGTGCCTGAGAATGGAATTTGTCAGCTTCAAGCAATCTTTAATGGAGGTTTTTGTTTAAGTAAATATGAAGGAAATTCCATCATTTCAATGTTTCTTCTGTCTAATAACTTACTATGTGCTGCTTTCAGTTTACATTTTTGCCATTTTCATTTGTACTATTATTACTACATTGTCATTTTGAGATGTTTCTGTGTGGGAACGTGGAAGTTCAGACAGCTGGACAAGAGGTGATGAGCAGCCTTTAAATCACAGAATCGCAGAACCATCTAGGTTGGAAGAGACCTCCAAGATCACAGAGTGCAACCTCTGACCTAACACTAACAAGTCCTCCGCTAAACCATATCACTAAGGACTACATCTAAACGTCTTTTAAAGACCTCCAGGGATAGTGACTCAACCACTTCCCTGGGCAGCCCATTCCAATGCCTAACAACAAGGGAGGTGTCTGACAGGGAAGCTTTAGGGGCCCAGCATCTTGCAACATCCTCTAATGTTTTTCCTTATTCCCATATCTTGCTTTTCAAGCTGGATGTTTGTGTTCATGTTATCTACAAAGGAAGTTATAGGTAGTATTGATTATTTAAATATGTTCATAACTAGCTTTCAAATTTCCAGAAAAACTCACAAGTTTGTACTTGTCCAGGTTCTGGTCGCATTGAAATGGTATGCTTTTGAACCATGAAAACCAGCTTACTTTTAAGTCTTACTTTAAAAGTCTAACTTTAAATTAAAAATTTAGAGCTGGTTGTATGAATCTAGCAAGTGATGTAGATACTTGGAGTATGTGTGATCATTACTGTGATGGAATGCAAGGTAACACTGTTTGTTGCTGATGAACACTCGGTGATAAAAATTATCTTTGAAAAGTAAGCCAAAAAATGCTTAAGTCTCTGAGAATGCCAATAGTGTGTGCTGCTGGTACTGGAAGGATGAGACAACTATGTAGGAGGAGGAATGTATAATAAGGATATACCATACTGCAGAAAATGCAAGATGTTGCAACCTCATTAACCAGCTCTAAGCAGTGCTGATGCTTCTGGGTGTGCAATGGAAAAACATGGCTAATGGAGGGGCTCGCAACAGCAGCGAAGGGTTGGTGGTGTGGCAAAGTTGTTCCCTATGTTTCTGCCTCCCAAGCACATAAACCTAAGGGTAGGTTTCCATGGTTAATGTGTATTTTGGTGGATCAGTGAGGATATTAGACTGACAGAAAGGCTAGTTGGTCAGAAAAAATGTAACACTTTTTTTTTTCTAATAAAAAAAAAGGACTTAATGAGCAAATTCTTCTCCAGAACTCAGAATCCTTGCCATTGTGAAAGAACAAATACAGTATTAATTGGATCCCAGCCTCTAGTTCATTAAGCTGTATTTTGGAGACAGGACAAAAAATAATTTAAGCGTTTGAGTAGTGTGGGACACACATGGGAAAACCCAAGCTTTTATGTTACCGTGAAGATCTAAATGAGAAACATAATAATTTCATGTTGCATCTCACCTATTGCTTTTGAAAGCAGGAAGAAATGTTTGTTTTAGTAATAAGTAGGTCAGAAAACTCAGGGCTTTCTTTTCTCTTAAAGAGCTGGAATGCGGGTGCCTTAAATCATTTAGTTTTTCATGGATTTGGACTTGCACCTCGCTTTGCTGCTTTAGAAAATCTCCTGTGCAAACACAGACCATCTGCCTTATTGTTTGTGGTACATCATGTTGCACTTTCTGTGTTTAACTTAAGGAAAAGAAGGTAATTATTAACTTATGATTGACCAACTAAAGTTCCTTGCATCTCTCTTTGTTTCGTACAGGCAGGATGCTGCCCACAATGGGGTGCTGGGTTAGGCTGTTGGAGGTCCTTTTCAAGTGCCTAGCATTTTTCTTTCTCTTTGTAGAATTACAGCATTAAGATATGTAATAGAAGCTTTATTTGTAAGGGTAAGTTAAAGTATGGTGTTATGAAGTCTCTGTTAGTACAATTATAATCCAAAACCACAATGTGGTGATGGCACAAAAAAATCTCCTGTTCGAGCAATGAACTTGACTTATGAATAAAATAGAGGAAGGTCAATGCTTAGCAGAGCAGTGGGCGCTGATACACTTCCAAAATGAGTTGTAACTCGTCTTTGTTGTAAGATCGTTGTTGTTTGGAAACACTGTAGGTGATTGATGTGAAAAATGAAGGCTAATGAGCAAGTCCTGTGCAAATTGTTTAAATACTTGGAGTTTTCTAGTGCTGCCTGCTTCCTTGAGTACAGACCACCATGCTAACCTGTACTGCTCTGTTACTCCTCAGCAGCATTTCCATGCAAGGATTTTTATGTGCATAAGCATGGACTATGAAACAGATACACCCATTTTCACTGTAAAGTGGAGTTTGAACTGTCTCCTTGCAATAAAAGTAAATGGAACGTCTTATGTTAGAAACCTAGTAGCTAGTGTTCTGAAATGGCATCTACTTTATTTAGGCTACTGAAAGGTGGGGGGAAAAAATCCAACGTTATTTACATAAAATTAGAATAAGGTCTATCTAGAAGTGATTTTGTTGTGATCTTGCTGTGCAAAACAGAGCTGAACTGTAATTTTAATTATTAAGATTTTAATATTAACATTGCCAGTGGAAAGCTGTGTTGGATTAGAATATATGTAATGTTGGTTTAATTTAATAGCTGGTTCTAGGGGAAAGCAACAGGAAGGCAACACAATAGTCTGGATAAGCAAGAGCACTGCAAACATGCTGAAGACAATAGCTGAGCTGTCAGCTGTGAAGAGCCGACTTCCAGGCTCCAGCTCGACCTGCACAGCCGACTGGGAGGGTGGGAGCTTGGTGATCAAAAGGACACCAGACAGGATGGGTAACAATCAACTGAGGTGGTGGTGGTGTTTGTTTTTTTTTTTGTGACATTTTAAAGTGATTAAAATGTATTTTCATTGAGGGTTGTCCTGGTTTCAGGTAGGACAGAGTTAATTTTCCTCCTAGTAGCTGGCAGGGTGCTATGTTTTGGATTAGAATGAGAAGAGCGCTGATAACATGCTGATGTTTTAATTGTTGCAGAGCAGTGCTTACACCAAGCCAAGGACTTGTCAGCTTCTCGCTCTGTCCTGCTAGCGAGCAGGCTAGGGATGCAGCAGGAGCTGGGAGGGGACAGACCCAGGACAGCTGACCCAAACTGGCCAAAGGGGTATTCCATACCATCTGACGTCATGCTGAACAATATATAGGGGTGGCTAGCCGGGGGGAGGGGGGGGGCGGCTGCTCGGGGATAGGCTTGGCATCGGTCAACGGGTGGTGAGCAATTGCATTGTGCATCACTTATTTCGTACACATTATTACTATTAATACTATTATTATTATTATTATTATTATTGTTATTCTTTTCCCTGTCTTAATAAACTGTCTTTATCTCAACTCACAGGCTTCACTTTCCCGTTTCTCTCCCCCATCCCGGAGAGGGAGGGGGGAGGGTGAGCGAACGGCTGTGTGGTGTTTGGCTGCCAGCCGGGCTAAACCACAACAAGGGTGAAAAATACATTAATGTATTTAAATACGTTTTGGACTATATGATCTTCAGGGGTCCCTTCCAACCTTGGCCATTCTGTGTATATTCCACATTGAATGCTATCAATAATTAAGATAACTTGTTCTAAATATACTTTAAAATAAAACCTCACTGGTTGTTTGCCACTAGTATTTTAGACAGTGAGATGCTGAATTGAAACTAGCACTATCAAATTACTAGCCTAGCTTTTGATAAGTGTTGTTTCTTGTAATTGCAGCGTAGATAAAACAGTTTGTTCCATGCTGTTTCTCAGTTTAGAATGAAAGATGGAAAAGCAACTAAGGAAACTTTCTTTACTGTTTGAGTAATAGCTTAGAGAGCTGAGGATGATCTCCTAGTTCTAAAGGTGTTCAACATTTGGTGTTTACAAACACTATTTAATTCAGATGCTGTAACTACTTAAAAAAAATAATAGAGCATTATCATATGACTTCTGTCCATGTACAGTTTGAAATTAGTATGTATGTGAAATTCTAGTGTAGAAAGCGTCATATCACATTCACCATTTTCAGAAAGATGGTCCTGATCATTTAGTATAGTGGGCTTAGCTTTAGTATAGTGACCTTTGTAAAGCAGGAACACAGATATTACAAATACTGTGAAATGAGGAAAAAAATAGGAAGAATCTGAGCAAGAAAAAATGTTTAGACCTCTAAATGCCTAAAAATGTCAGGGAAAAAATGAATAATATTTGAGGGGGGGAAGAGAGTTCAATGTAATTGAGATATTTTAATAGATGTATCTCTTTACCTTCCCTATTACCAAAGCAAGAAGCCAAGTTTCAACGTGAGGCTCTAATACAGTGTCTCAAAGCGTAACTCTGCGTGTACCCACCTGTCTTCTGCTCTGCTAGCCTTCCAAAGGCCAGCACCGATCTTGATGAGTGCTGGTGTAATTGGTGGTGGAACCCAAGCATAGAAACAAATTAAGATGTGGGATGTCTGCAGAATCAAGTAATTGCTTGGAAATACCTGCAGAAGGCTAAGTAAAGCCTTTGTGAGATTAGGTGGACGGTGAGTGGCACTTTGTTCTGTTACGATTTCACCTTTGATACCTAAGTGTAAGGGCTGGCACTGAGAGCATGGGTGCAAATGGCGAAAGGAAGGCTGGACAGCTGATGTTTTACAGGTGAGGGGCTGCAGCAGACAGGGAGGAACTGATCTGTGCAAAGTTGCCCTGGAAGCTGGAGGACGTGGTGATTAATCCTGCTAGCCAGTATAGACCAGTGAGTCTGTGCTAGTGGTAATGGGGAGAAAGAGAAGCGCCGCAGTGGCTGCAGTTAGGGCCCCCAGCATCCCCTCTGAGCTTGCGGGGCTGGTATGTTTCGGTGGCGCGGTGCTTGCCGCGCGGTTGGGGTGCTGGCAGGAAGGTGGCGGAGCCCAACGGCGCCGGGACGCGATCGGCCGCGGCTCCCCGGGCTCGGCACGCAGCGCCCCGCTCCCCCCCGCCGCCACTTTAAGGCGCGACCTGCCCACGCCGTTCAGGTGCGCGGCGGTGACGTCACGGGGCAGGAGGCGGGGCTTGGGCTGCTGCTCCCGCGCTCAGCGCGCCGCGGGAAACGGCGGCGGCTGCGCACGTGGGTGCGGGGCGGCCCGGCCCGGCCGCGGTGAGTGCGGGGCGACCGGGGCGGCACTGGGACGGGAAGCCCGGCTGGGGGCTGCTGGCGGCAGGGCGCGGGAGGTCCCCGTGTAGCTGCGGGTCCGCTGCAGCCTGGGTGGGTTTTCTCTGCGGCGTTACAGCGCCGTGCTTGCTGCCGTATCGCCACGCGAAGGATATGCTCCTTAGAACCACGCTTTATTATTTGCAAACATTTATTTATTTATTTTTTTTTAGCATTTTGCCTTCTACCCGCACCTCTACCTGTTTCTCTGTAATGCGCCGCTTACATATATTTGTTTAAGCTGTTGCTGAGTTAGCAGGTGTACGCCAGGCACTGCCTTCACGGCTGCTGTTTCTCCGGGTGATGAATCGTGCTGTGTACCTGCTGTCCTTGGTAGAGCTGCTGTTTTAAATACAGCTCAAGGTACTTCGGTGAGTGGAGGAAAATGCAGGAGTTTGGAGCACGAGGAGGGCTGTGAGGTGTTTTACAGCTGCCTTCCCCCCGTTGCCGATGGGAAGCTGGTAGGCTGTCTCTAGAGGAGGGTGACCCCTGGGCCCTCCACCAGCTAGGTGGGAATGCACAAGCTCATGCAGAATTCCCACCAAGGAAATCTTCCCGTGCTCAGGAGCTGCATTTGCTAGTTAAAGGCAAAGAATTGACAATGGCCTTTTTTGTGGTGTTTGCTTTTTCAATAAGGGTAGCAGGGACATTGAAATTTTTATTTTTAAAGATTCATTTAATCCCCACGCTAATCAGACTTCCATATTTGCAGTTTTCATTTCTGACCTCATGTGTTCGCTTTTCACTAGATATGTTTAAATTGTTGGAAAGGAATACTAGAAAAAAATCTGCTTGGGGAAATAATGAAGATAAGGTTGGCAGAAGGACCTCTCATTGTCTTGTGTAGCAGAAGGATGTGACAAAGTAAAGCAAGGCTTTCACAGGTTTGTCTCTTGGCTAGCTGAAGGTATCTCTGGTATTCTTATGCTAAAAATGTAGGCTAAGACTTCTCTTTAAATCTTAAATGGGAAAGGCACAGGTCAGGTCCTAATCTCTTACCACATCTAATTTATTCCAAAGCAGACTTAATGGCTAAATCTGCAGAGCAGGGTTCTGGAGCAAGCCCTTATTAAAAAAAAAAATACTTCAATGTATGGCCATATCTAATTGTTGTGATACCTGCTATTTTTAGCTTTGGATATATACCTAGGAATTCATCTTTTCTGCAGGTTTCTTTCAGTAGCTGCCTTGCCAGTGTTTCAATCTAATCAGTATGCAACAGAAGATGTTTTTAGTGTCTATGTTTAGCTGCTGATGTTCATACTCTGCTTGGTATTGTGTATTGCTCTTTGCAGTGGGCATCCTGCATGGATAGATCAGCCTCATCCTGAGATCTACGTTGTCCCAGTTGACTTGTATCAATAGTGGGCTTTTTAAGGGGCTAAGCGTGTTAATCTGTCATGGTTTAAGACCAATGGAGTCTTTTTATTTAGATACATTAATGCATACTTGTGATTTGTGTGCTCCTCACATATGGGGGAGAGGAACCTCTGAGTGTCACATTGCTTTAGTGTTTAATTAATAATAATTTTTTTACGCTACCTATGTAGAGAATACCAGTGTTCTGTCAGAAGCAGATTTGCAGTCTGAAGAGGTGATGTAATTTAGGTTGCCAGGCAAAGGTGAACAAATAAGTCATGCAGGACATGGGAGGATTAGCCTACGGAGTGAAATCTGGTCAATTACTCTTCTACCTGAAAATCTCCTTAACTGTTAAGTATATTTTTTTTCACTACAGCACCTATTACTGTGATAGATGTGACTTTCCATAGAAATTTTGCAAGTGGCATATTGTTTTTTCTGGAAGTCCTTAGCCATTTCCCACCCTCCTTGAAAATGTTACTTTAAAGCTTGTTGATATTTCAGCATCTTAAGCCAATTTCATTTCACTAGCTGTGAAACAAACAGTAAAACTCATATGTGTGGTTGTATATGCAATTGGAAAAATCACTGGATTTTAAGCATCTGCAGAAGCTTTTGTAGGTACATACAAATTTATGAGATAGTGGCTGTTCTAATGAAACACACAAAGTATTTCAAGATGGAAAGAAAGATAACTTAAGAAATGCTGTTATTCCCCCTCTTTATAATAGCTGATTTTTTTTTTATAGAGGAATTTTATGAGTTGCAAATTACAATTTGTTTTAAAATATTTATTCAGTGATTGGAGTGATTCCTGGAGTTGTATGTGTCATTGACTTTTGTTTTCAGCCCTTCAAATATCGCGTTATGGATTTGAATGCTTTTGGGAGTTCTGTGCCATACATCCTGACTGTGTGTCAGTCTGCCAAGGTTCAATTATAGGACAAACACTAAAAATAAGACACAAAGGAAAATAATTAGGGCAGGAAATGTAAAACAATCTAAGATAAAATTTTATGAGTCTGATTGTCTTCTTTGCTGCCATGTCTTTGTGATCTTTTTTTGTAGTTAAATTAAGTGATACAAAAGTAAACTAATAAAGCCGAGGAACTAAAATATCAAAAGGAACAAACAAGGAGGGTTTGCTGGAGAGCTTACTTTCTTTTTTGGTGTCATACGGATGTAAGTAAGTTCCCAAAGTGAATCTTCCACCTCCAATCAGTCATCTCCTTTTTTTGTGTCAGAAAAGAGCCTGAAAAGCATCAGTTTGAGTTGATGGAAGTGCTGAAACAATCTTGCGCAGTCGTCTTTCCTAAGACATTTTCGCAAGCCTCAGTCAAGGACCATACCGCTGCAGAGATCCTGGTGTATCAAAGTCGGGTGCCTCAATTTCGGGTCACAAACATATCTAAGAACTTGATGCTGGGAAAAGCAGATACGGCTTTATTGCTCCATTTACACTGAACCAATGCCATGTGCGTGTTTTATGTGAGGAAAGGTATTTTCTGATTCCAGACCTGGTTAAACTGTAAATTAGTTCTTCTGTGTCTCAGGGTCTTATCTAAACCACGGGAAATTCCTTTTCCTATGAGGTAACAAGTTTTGTGCCATGTCTTTTAGGTTGTAAAACAGTGGTTCTTGTCTGCTCCACCTGTGCAGGTGACAGGAAGCTTGTCTGTGGCTTTGGTGTGGCAGAGCATCACACTCACTGAAATGATTTGCTTGTGTTTTGACAAAAAATAAAAGTAAATGGTTTGTTTGGTTAACAGGCATCTGTGAGCTAGTGTGTTGCTTGTTGTCAAGAAGACCTTTTACCATCCCTTCTTGACAGGATATTTATAAAATACTCTTTTGGCTCTGGTCCACATACTGAAGTGGAAATCACAAAACCCAGGGTGGATTAAATGTAGCGCACTGCATTTTGCAGTCACTTAAGTGTGCAATGCAGCTGCTTTTTTTTTGGTTTGGATTTGTTTTTGAGTGTAGTAGCAAGAAGAATGTAGTTATTTGTAGTATTTGTGGGGGTTCCTTGGTATCATAAAGAGTGGTATTTTGGTTCCTGCATGTGTTTCTTTAATCTTTGAACCGTGGCTGTTTCGTGGCCTCCCATACCTCCCAGCACTGTAGTTTGAATTACTGTGGAGCACTGGGTAGGAGTTCCTAGATCTAAGGAGTCAAAGGATCTGCCAGCAGGGTCTGTTTGCTCAGAATGAAGTGCTCAGGCTTTGCTGCTTTCTCCTGGTATTTCTTTTTTCTTTTGAGTCATCTGCCAAAAGGAAGACTGGTCTCAATGAGGAGCTCTCTGCCTTCAAAACATACGTAAGAAAGATGAGAAGAGGAAAATACTAAGTATATACAGACTGTTTTTACGTTTAAAGTTGTAAATGGGCCAGATTCATTAATCAAACCATAAGGATCTGACAAGGAGTTGCAGTGATAGTGCTCTTGGTAGCCAAGGATTGGACTTGAGATATTAAGGAATCTTTCCGACTTCAGTGCTCCCAAGTAGATTTTTAAAGCTAGTTTAGGTTTTGCCTTAGACTGCAGACCACAGTTTCTCAAACAATTCAGCTGGTACTACCTCTTTGAGGCATCCTACACAGATACTTGTGGGGCAACATAGGGAGTGCTGAAGAACAGATGCGACTTAAAACTGCCGTGGCCTGTATTTCCACCCACTCAGTGCTTTCCCTGACCTGGTTGACTCTGGCCGCTCGAATGCTTGTGTTGCCACATGGGAACGGCTTGTGGAAGGATCAGAATGAATGCTTGGGAGGCTGAGGGAAAGCGGAGGGCATAAAAAGTACAGCCACACCTTCGCCAGTCTCTGTATAACATGGTAGTCTTGAAAACTTTGATTGTTGATAACTAGCAAGGCAATAGTATGTTTGATTATTCTTTAGAAATACTGAGAAACAGCAGAAAAGCTTTTTGCTCATCTTGCAATTTACAAGTGAC
Organism: Cygnus atratus; assembly: GCF_013377495.2. Taxonomy (NCBI): domain Eukaryota; kingdom Metazoa; phylum Chordata; class Aves; order Anseriformes; family Anatidae; genus Cygnus; species Cygnus atratus. The sequence goes on from NC_066368.1 coordinate 37,920,624, forward strand.
TTTAATAGCTCTAGGTAATCTGTTCTTAATAAAAGAATTGCTAAAATGGCAAGGCAGAAAGCCATATGGGTTTTTATCAGTGGCTCCATTTGGCTTTAAGGCTATCTAACAGAGTAAACCATGCTTTTTTTTTTTCCCCCTCAGACAGTATTGAAACAGTTGTCCTGCCATGTGGAGAAGGTCAGCTGAGTACAGCTTATGTGTTTGCCTAATATTTTTGAACACATTGCCCTGAAGTTTGTTCGATTGCTGTAGATTTTTCATTGGCTTTTTTCCCTCCTCTTGAAAAATGTACCGCTGATGCGGCAACACCAGCTTCCCTGCCTCAACCAGCCCTCCTCCCACCCCAAATAAATGAATAAAGAATTCTTGGTGGTTGCTGCTTTGTGTCCACTTCACCGAATTAACCTTCTTGACCTCAACATTTTTCAATGAAGGGGGCAATCAGATTTCTTAAAATTCCAGGGGATGTGTCCTGGAAGTCAACAAAATGTTGGCTTGCTTACAACAAGGAGGCTAGATAAGATTAACCGGGGGTTTCATTTACAGCAGTATTTATGAACTGATTTTTCCTCAAGAGCAGCTTGTTGCTAACCTGATGCAGTTTTGCTGTGGCTGCTTTGGGAAGGGGCTGGGCTGAGTGCTCCCCTCCCTCCTTAGCTGGTGCCAGGCTTCTTGCCCTGCAGGTGGCTCACAGCACGGCTCACAGCACGGCTCCCTGATGGTGCTGTGCTGGGAAGCAGTGGGAGTGAGAGGCTGGGGAAGGTAAACAGGTTGACACTGCCTGGTGTTTCCTACATTGCATGAAACCACCACACCTGTTGTCCATGTCGCTGACTGCTGTGCAGGCATCTGAAAGCAGATTGAGGGGCACCTTTGTTATCTGGGTAAGGGAATTTGACTTCAGGCCATTGCTTCCCAGGTCTGCTTGCTGAATTCTGAGTGAGCTAGCTGATGGAGGGGAAAATAAAAAACCTATCATTCCTTTGGTAGTTATTTTTTTTCCCAGATTTTCTCTGTACTAGCTTGTTCTGTGGACTGCTTAGTCCGAGCGTAAGGGGAGCAGAAGGGTCACGTGATGGGAATGGATCCATCCTGGTAGCAGCTGTGGGGTTGGCACAGCTGTATCATGAAAACATGCTGTGAGTTACCTATGCAAGAAATTAGCACATCTCTGCAGTATCTTGACTTTGGTAGCAAAGATGATATGAGAAGCTGCACTAACTCTTCTTTCTCTGTCTCTGTTGGGTTAGTTAAAGCTGCTTACTGTAGGGCTGCTCTGTGTTGTGAATAACAGAGATCATAAAGGTAGACCCCTTCAACGTTTTATTTTCTAGTTATTTTTAACCCAGAGTGTTCTCATGAAGCAATTTGTAATGTGGTCCTACACAGGTTGCCATCTGCAGAACAGCAATGCATGAGACCAGGAATGAGAGCTGTGAAAGGTGGTCAGGAACTTCTGGAACCAGCTCGTTGAAACCAGTCAGAAACTACATCTGCATGGTGGTGTAGAGTTCGCCCCTTATCGTTTGTTCCTGACAAAAGTCTCCATGTAGACAAACTTACGTTACTTAAACTATACTAAATGTGCTGACATTTATAGCTCTACGAGTGGGAGTGCTACGGTGGAAAATTTTTCAGGGGTAAAGGGAATGGCTACCGTAGTCTTTGCTCGGTAGGAAGCTCCGTGATCTGCAATGGCAGAAGGGAGATGAAATCCAGAGAGTTTGCAGACATTGGGAAGAGGACTGTTGTCAGTATTCAAAATGAAAGCACATGCAGCTCTGTCATCTATACCTCATTTCTAAAGACTTTTTTTAACATATGCTTTTGTCATTTTCTTAGACAATATCTGTTTATCTTGCCAACTGTGAATGGATGCTGTAGGCACACACGCATTTAATAGATGAAATTGTCTGCAAATATGTTTGCTTCTCAGCTTATTGATCTTTAAAACAAACAGAAAAGCAAGGAATGGGGAGAGAGATTCCATGCTTGTTTCTGTTGCTTTATCTTCACTCGTTTTCCTGCCTTATTTCAGTCTGAGGCAACTATGTGATTGACTGCATAATAGCTAGCATTGCTATCAGGTCTTAATAGCCCTAGGGTCTGCTGTACTTGACTAGAGCTGTTTGAGGGTTGCTGTACTGTCCTAATTTAGGTGAAATGACATTGGAAGAGTGGGAACACTTTTTTTTTTTCCCCCCTGTTCTGTGCAGAAATACGATAATTGCTATGAGTTCTTTCTTCGTTTGGTGGCAGTGAGTCAGATGCTTAGATAGGGTGTTTGGCAGAGCTCTTTTGTAAGCTCAGAGAGCTCTTGCACTCCAGCGAGGGAAGTGTCCCTTGGCTTCTGGTGGGGCGTGGAACCCTGCTTGCTGCCTTAACTGTTTGGCCTTTGGTGGTAGGGAGTGAAGTCCTGGTTTCTGCCTGATGCAGAGGGATTTGTTTTAGCAGGAAAAGTCTTACCTGTTCCTTGCTGCTGTGTGATTTTTCAAGTTTGAGTTTTAGGTGTGACGGAAGCAGAAAGCAGGACCAGTTCCAGAAATACTTCTCGTGCTTTCTTTAGTCACTGAAATATTGAAGAACCGGATATTGTTCAGACGGTAACTGCAAGTTTCTGTGTAAAATGGCATAAAAGTGGGTGTTTGAAAAGGTCCTCAGTTTGATCCATACTTGTAGTTGTTACTCAAGGATGTCTGGTTGCCTGAAGCATTTTAGGAGGAGCTGAGAAGGGAGTTCTGAAATGATGGAAACTGAGGCTGAAGCAAACTTGTAAAGATTGGTACTGCAAATCCTTTGGTATTACAGATTTAGGTGCTCCTGCCATGCTTTTTTGCCCACACCACCTCAGCGAGGAAATGAGTGGAGTCACATGAGGCTCTCTGTGGTCCCTGCGTGTCTGAGGAGGAATAGGCAAATGCTTCCTTCTGTGGGATAAGGAGGAGGAAGGGAACATGGAGACCAGTGTTTTCTCTGCAAGGGTGCTTGCCAACTGAAGGTCATTGAGCCCTCAACATAATGCTGCTTAAACGGATGGACTTGCTAACTCTTAGTAAGGAAACCTGCATATCCAAGTAATGGTGCAAGACACCAGGGAGGCTCAGTTGTTCTTCCTGTGTGATAAAAATGAGGATTTCTGGCTGGAAAAGGTCTGTGTTGATATTATAATCTGTACTTTTAAGTGGTTTGGCTTCTTTGAAACAAGCTGTTTGAGGAACAAGTGCTATTGAGTTAACATGACGTATGCAACTGTAGAACGTATTCAATAATCATGCTGGGCTCAAAATATTGTACTAGGTTTTGTTCACAGTTGTGCCACTATTAGGACACTTCAAAAATGATTTGAGATTTGCGTGGGCAAATCTAAAATCTGGGGTTAAGGGGAGTATACAGAAGTATCACAAGATAAAACACTGCTTAGAGTATTGTGCTTTGCCACATATTTTTCCTTTCTTGCTCTTAATCCTGTTTTTGTCTGACCAAAACTGCATCATTATGGAAAGACATGGTTAAAACTTGGCTGAGCCTCTTCTATCCTGCAAGACTGGATTGTTTTTAAGGTGAAATGACTGAATTGTATTCCAACTGCTTCCTTTGTACATTTTTTGTTTTTGTTAGGTAAATGGTCGTGGTGGGAATAGTATCTTCAATACCTTGTATGGTCCAAGGCGTTATTATATTTCAATCTGATTCTGTTTGTTAGCATTGTATTGTGCTAGGACAGAAAGACAATGGGGTGCATTGCTTTTTTGTAACACAACCAAAGTTTTGTTTTAAGTTATTTTGGTCTTGGATATGCACTGTAACTCCTCTTATCTGTGCTGTGAATGTGACCATGTTAGAAGAAGAAATGGATGCTGAATGTGGATGGCATCAGTGTCCCAGGAGCTGCACTGTAAGAGTTTGAGAATAATCATGTAGTAATGCTGATTCAAAGCTTAAATAACTGAGTCTGTGGTAGGTTTCTGGGATAGAAAGCTGATAGGAAGCTGGACAAGCTTCCTTTTTTTTCTTGAATAACATCACTAGTTTTGAAACATATGAGATGGTTCCAGGAATTCTACTGCAATAATTGTTCTTTAAAAGACTGATTTTACGTTTGCATTGGAACCACGGTGCTCTAAACCGAGGGAACAAAACTGATGCAACCTTTGAGTCCTCTCATTTGTTCTGTTCAGTGGTTTCATGTCAATCCTGGTTATCAACCCTTCTTGTAAGAAATCGTCCTTCGTGTTTAACTAAACAATTTGCAGGAACTTTGCCAGTTCACTTGTCACGCTTGGTTGAGGTGAGCCCTGCTTTGCAGAGGGTGCTGTAAATAGAAGTAATCCATTACAGCCCAGTCTCCTCTGCCTCCTCCCAGCCACATCTCTTTTATGAAGGGGGTTGTAAAACTTTACTCCCTCTTTCATGGCCCTGTTTCCAAAGTGAATTGTTAGTAAGCAGGCTCTGGTCTTATCTCTGTTGGCAGAGCTGCCTGCCTGGTAGGTGGCAGCGGGGGGCAATGCTTTTCAAATGGGACTTTCCTGTGTTGACGGAGGCCCTTGGGTTTTTATGTTTTGTTTTAACAGCTTCCTATTGTTTGAATCTGCAGGTTGTCCCCTCCCACACTGTTCTAGCTCTTTCCTCCTCCCTTAAATAATTTTTCCTTGTAAGTATTACTCAGAGCAGTTACTCTAACAGAATGTCCTCTGAGAATTTTTTCAGCCTGCTCTGATCTCCAGTTTGTGTTGCAATACCAATGTGGAGTTTACACAATAGAAACTGGCTTCTAAAGGTAGGTCTTAGTAATTTTGAAATCTGTTGTTTAAATTCAGTGTCACCACTGTTGTGACTACTTTTTCTGATTAAATCTAAGTTGTCACAGGAATGCTCATCTATATATGGTACTGAAAAGTAGAAAATGCTGCTTTTCAGTGTGGATTGTCTTATTTCTGAGATGCAAAGTAGTAGTGTTACTTCAGTTTGTCATTAATTTGCATTTGAATGTTCAGGCCCTACTTCCTAATGCTGTTTCGTATGTGTAAATCTTATATATCTTCTTGTGTGCGTGTCTGAAATGCACTTTCTAAGCCATAAGCTGCCTTGGGTCCATTGTACCAGAGCTTCTGCTGACTAGTACTATCCATAATAAATGCAAAGATGAAGCCAGTCAAAATCTCTCTGCACCTCAATGTTTGTGACAACTGGAAGGGATATTGGCAATTTGTTTCCCATAGTTATTTTATAGTATAACTATACGTAGTCAGAAGCTCTTAAGACTGCTTTTTTCATAATATGGATACAGTTTTGTTTCCCACTAGTTGTTAGCTTGAATTCTGTTTGAAAGAAAATTGGTAATAAAATGAGGTATTAAATATAGGTAGGGCTCTTAAAATTATTTTTAATGTGTTGATTTGTGAAAGTAAGGACTTACTTTGGCAGCTTTCCTGATTCCCTGCCTTTTATAGAAGTGCCTCGTTTCCAAAATAAACAGTAATTATTATGTGAATTTTGGAACTCTACCATGACTGTTCCATACTTCTCATTGCTGAAGCTTTTAGCATGAGATGCATCTTTGTTCAAATCTGTAGATTTGGAAAATACACAAACCATTTTCATAAATTTGGTGACAGTAAACAGGCTTTAATTGCACCAAATGATAAATCCAGTTCTAAAATCTGTCACTGGAGGTGGGGGGAACAGGGAAAAAAAGCTATATATCATTTCCACTGCTCATCATTCTTTATAATAAAAAAAAATTCTGCTTGTTCAAATGCATCCCAGACTTTTTTGAAGGAATACCTTTTGTATAATCCCTGCATGTTTTAGGCTGCCAGACATAGATTGTAGCTGCCGAGGTGGCTCTCAGTTGGGTGGGCTGAGCTGATGCGGAGCCGAGCATGGAAGCCTGCGCTCCTGCACACTGCTATCTTCCCTTGTCCCCAGCTCCAACTTCTTGGCAAGTTAATTCACCTCATGAAACTCGTAGGAAATAAAACAAGCCCTTCTCCTCTTTTCCCATTCTCCTCAAAGTGCTAATTCTTTGAGCTGAATTTGTTCTTGCGATCCAGAGGGCAGGGATGTGGCCTGCCTGCCCACAAGCACTGGGGTGGAGAGGGAAGTGCTCTCCCCGCTTTGGTGGCAGTGGGATTTCTGGTTCATTTGTCGATAGACAATGTCACCCCCAGAAATCGCCTGTCGTCCCACAGATAGCAAGAACGCTGTATCACAACCTCTGGCTAATTGTACAGGAAGACAAGCATGAACTTGCGTTTGATACAAGGTCAGATTTCCATTGCGTGATGAGCTGGTGAATGTGGAATTAGCCTGAAAGGACAGAGGCCAGCCCATCTGACAATTTGCAAACTGAAGCACATCAGGGAGCTACTTGCATTCATCTGCATTATTAGAAAGTTCAGTGGGTATTTCTTCCTAGCATGTTGTACTTCATGGGAGTTACAGAAGCCTTAGGAACGTCGTCATCGCTAATTATGCTTTTTTGTTAAAACAAAACAACAAAACTCCCCAAAAATTCAGTTCAATAATTTTGTGCTTTAATGGAAAAGCATTCTGGACATAGTGTTTTATGTGTTTTGTGTTCATTTGTAATGTAGTTACACCTACAGGCTCAAGTCTCTGATTTAGGTGCCTTACAAAACAGAACAGGCTGATTCCAGCTTAGAGAGTTCCCACTCTAAGGCCAGAGAAACATGATAAACAGCTAGAGAAGTAAAGGAAACAGACTGTGGTGGCTGTCAGGATGAACAATGGCTTTGGCACACCTGCTGCCTAACTGCTGAGCTTTTCTATGCTTTGCAGGAAAGGAATGATTTGGAGGATAACAGAATAGCTTTGTAGATGTTTTTGGTATGTTTCCATCTTCTCCGGGGGAGAGAAAACAGAAGCACTTGCTTTAAAGTCGAACAAATGGCTAGTGAAGGCTGGCATCATCAAATATGGGGGCAGAATTTAATCATGCACTTAAAAATTGAGAAGTCAAGATTATGCTAGATCCAAAGGCCCTTAGAAGTGAATGCAGGGAGTGGTGTACCAAATACTGCAATATAGTCAGAGCAATGCAATGGAGAAAACTGTACTCTTACGGCACTTCTGAATAGATATAAACAGAAGTAAACTACTTTTATGTGAGAAAAAAAGAGTAGGTTTTCTTAGTAATCGGGAAGCAAAATGAAGAGAGCTGGAACAAATATATACGTGGGAAAGTTTTTCAGTATGGCAGTTTTCAACTCCACCAAGAGCTAAGTGATGTTAATCAGTTGCTGTTAACTCCTGGGAGTTGTCACAGATGTGAGCTCTGGGACGAGATGTGTCACAGCCATGGCATTTCACCCATTTTCCAGTTGCATCTTTTCAGGTTTGGATGTTTTGAATCACAATAACGATCTTTTAATTGAAGAATTAATACATGTATATTTCCACAAGTCTTCTTGAAGTTTATAATGTACTTGGTTCCATAAGAGGATGTATATTTCAATTCCTGTCCTAATCAGTGAGTACCTGCGTCACCATAGTATATTAGAATTGGGGAACTTGAGGGGACTGGGAAGAAATGAGTGCTAAAAAGACAGAAGGATTTCTTTCTAGGCTAACAGACAGAATGTACCCAACATCACACGTTTTGGATCAAGCTCAGAGTAGTTTAGCTTCAAATGGAGTGCCTTTAGGCCTGATTGGCCAGAAGTGTAAGATTTTTCCAGGTCAGCCACTTGGTTGTGTGTGCGCGTGCATATGTATGTGTGATTTATTAATCACAGAGGAAGGATGCACAAGCTCTTAATCTGGATAGAATATTCGTATTTTTTCCTGTCTCCCTTACAGGTGTGCATAAGGAAGCGGGATATGTTGTAATGCTGGTTAAGCAATGCCTAATAAGAATAATGTTAAGTAACAGCGCATGTTAATGCTTTCTTCTAGTACTGAAGGGCAATTTAGTAGTTGTGATTTCTCAACACAGCATTTATTGTGGTGTAATGTGGTGACTGAAAATACCATCATGGCGTGCTAACTCCTTGATAAAGATAGCTTTTAGTGATGTTGCTTTTCCAGATGTCAGGTGATTGTTCTGTGAAGGCTGGTTATTCTGAGGGAGAGGACTTGTAACAGAACAGTATTTGTTTTTGCCTTTTCGCTGTCTCGCTGGTGTTCTGGATCTGCATTTGTTGTCGTATCGAGTTGCTAATCTTCCTCACACCCTGTTCTGGCAAGTGTGGGAGCTTCGTCCCCTCAGCAGCTTTTCCTGTTGCCAGCGTATTGTCTGGGGAATCATGGGGAAACAAAGTTGCATTGTGCGGGTTACAATGCTTGGAGACCTGGGCCTGGAGCGTATTGACGGGTCTTGTCTTAACGGGATTTGGCAAGAGTAGGTGTGGGCAACGTGAGGCTGAGCTGTTTGTGCAGTTGTGACTGGAAGGAGAAGGCTGCGCCCCATGCTGGCTGCAGGCTGTGGGGCTGCGGGGCTGCTGTGGGCCGCAGCGAGCCCCAGAGACCACCATGGGTAGCTGTAGCAGCACGTGGACTCCTCCACAGGTTTGAGGGGCCTAAGCCTTCTGTGAAGAGCCCCCAAAAGGATTTTAAGATTGACAAGGCCAAATTTTATTTAAATAAGAACTAGAAACTTAGCTTTTTTAAGAGAAAATTCTGGGGAACTACAGGGTGTAAAACAGAGCTGTGCTTATTGTATACAACTTCCTTGTTGCCCACTGGCTCTGTTTCCCAGTCTGTCAGTCACTGAGTAGCCCCATATGCCTGTAAGAAATGCTGTGCTATGTCTGAGGCCAGCTCAGGCATCTCTGTGCCCTGTGGTACCTGCAGCCCCTGGAACCCCCTCTCCGCTGAGCATCCTTGGTACCTCTCTCAGGGGGACAGGGCAGGATGGGGCTCTGTCCCTGCCCCAAAGGGTGCTGCATGGCACAGCCGTACTCTTCAAAGATCACAGGCACAGTTAGAAGCAAAAAAGTGAACACTTACATAAACGGTGTCATCCTGAGACCAGCCACATCCGTGTCCCTTGCTGTGTGTGGTGGAGCAGGAGAGCCCTTAGAGCTGCTGTCATGTCTTGCCTGAGCCCTTTCCCCAAAGCGTCTCATTCCCTGGGGTGCTCTGAAGGAATGAGATGCTGGTTTAGGCTGGGTACTTCACTCTACAGGGGAGAAAAAAGATGAACCCAGCACATAGAATAACATAGGAAGGCACAGAGCTTTAAACTCTATATTTCACCCATTCTGGGGTGCACAAAGTTGGAAACTGCAATCCTCTGTGCTTAACTTTACAGCAAGGATAGTGGTCACTGGAAAGTTAGGAGGTTTCAGCCAGGGGTGTTTTGTTTTCAGTTTGAAAGTGATTTCATCAGTTGGTGTGAGATCAGTCTGAGGATATAACAGAAGTAACTGTTTGCTTTTCACGAAAAAACCTGCAGCAGCGTTGAAATGCTCTAACCTCTGCTGAAAGAAGTTAAACTATAACTCTTAAGGTCAGCATCCTTTTGTTTATAGTCCAGGCTGCAATCTTGCCTGAAGTTCAGCAAGGCTGCAGTTCCCTCTAGCTACTTTTTCAGTGTTGAATTCAGTGGCTTAAAAACTTGTTGCCTGGGTACTTTGCAGGCCTGTTGGGCCAGGCCTCCCTTCTTTGTATGGGGGGACATAATGTATCCTCAAGCTTGTTCTTTCTCATTCTGTTTTAAAATAACAATGACAAAGTTATTTAAGGGTGTCTTTCCACACCTGTTGGTTGGTTAAAAGTATAACTTCTCAGGGTACCCACAGAATTCTGTTTAAATTTCATATTTAACAGTTGTCTTTTAATTGCAAATGCAGGAACTTTTTAAACTGCCTCTTCACTTTCTTCTACCAGTGAGCAATCCACAAATAATGTGCAGAGATTCCTTTTGTGGTATCTACCTCCTCTTGAGCCCTTTATGTTTTTCTGTAGAGAGCTTCTGGTGCCGCTCAGCAGTGTCATTTCGTTGCCAGGCAGAGCAAAAATAAATCAAAGCTGTTGACATCATTCTTCTTTTTCTTACCCCAACACCCAACTAGTCTGTTCAGCTTGTGTTATAGTGCATTTGCACAGCTTCTGCGATCCATTAGGACAGAGCCTGCTTGTATTTTACAAGAGTCTCTTTCATGCTTTGTGGATCTCTCCAGGCCACAGCAGGACACAGAATAATCCCTTTTGCATTTGGTAGTGTCACAGTATTTCTCTGGTAAAGATGAAATAATCTTTCCAAATGAAAACAATAACAACATCTTCATGAGTCTGTATTTGATGCAAGGTAATTCTCTCATGGTTTTTGTGTTTTAGAGAATGAACAGCTGCTTTTCTTTTTTTTTTTTTTTCCCCCCAGCAGATCCCAAGATTTTAAGATGTTAAAATCTACAAGGAAAGAGTTGTATAGGTTTTTAAAATTAGCATGGAAGTAGTTGCATAAATAGTAGCATCTGGTAAGGATAATACAGATGTTCTTAAAATTATATTAGAAACTTGAATTCAGATTTTGCATTGAAGGAGGTCGGAGTTCTGTACAAGTTTGTTTTGAAATCTTACAGCTTTTCCTTGCTTCCAGTTCTAACATAAAATAAAGGAGTTGTATGTCAGAAATCTTGTTTGTAGGATATAATCTGTTTTGCACACACAAAACCTTCCATCAATGTGTGCTATTCATATTATGCAATATTTTAGTTCCTGAAATGTATTTCTGACTAATATACTATATATGAAAGTTGAAGAAAATATTTTGCCTGTTTGTTAGCCATCTCCTGCAAATTTCACAAAATGAAGTAGGTTAAACTGGATTTGAAGTTGTGTGTTTGATTTTGTTTTGCTTTTTTTTTTTTTTTAACAACTGCTTAAGAAATAGATACTGGGACTTCTTGTCTTCCAAATATTTATTTTACTACATCTGTCAGAATGTCTTTTACCAGCATAAAAATGTTTGCTTACAAGAAGAAACTACTGTAGGTATTATGGTCCAGATTGTCTTTCATTAGCAGAATGGTCATGTTTTAAATGTGTTATGATTGTGTTTATAGATTAGAAGATTTATACTAAGAATGCTTAGGTCTGTTTTTATTGACCAGTTTATTAACAATCTATTATTTAAATTAATAGAAAATCAGAATTTAGGCAAAATAAATTGTCTATTTGTAGGGCTTCTCAATGAGAGAAAAATTCCCAGTATTGGACATAGTAGTGCATCGTATTATACAGGGGCTCCTTTTCTGGGTTTGTGGGTATAATTGCGTGACTTTGTCTGCATTTAATATTCAGCTGTGAGTTCAGGGCTGTTGTGCATTCATTTGTCATTTATCCTCTTCTTTAAAACACAGATTTGTACAAAGTGGGCGCTTGCTTTGAAACAGTAACGGGCAGGACTGCAGCTGAAGAGAGGCACCATACGTCCATGACTGTCCGCTCAGGGGGCAGTGAGCTGGGCAGCTGGGCCTGATCCTGGGGTGCAAAGGCCTTGGAGAGAGGCTGTGGCAACGTATTGCAAATGCTCTGTTTGCCAGGCGGAGACCAGAGTCCTATGTGCGAGTTCTGAATGTGAAGTTTGGAGGCCTGGTTATGTCTATTTGTTTCCTATTTACAAAAGGAAGAAGTCACCAGCTTGCAAAAAGTGTCTTTTCCTCTGTAAATCCACTAATCAGATGTGTTACTTTGCTAGTTTATAGAAAACAGTGAATCAGGTCTCTTTGATAGAAAACAGTGAATCAGTCTGATTTCTACTCCCTCTCTTTGCCTGTTCCAGACTGCTGGTAAGGTACAGGACATTGTCATATGTTGCCCCCAACCTTTTTTTTGCTTTACTTTTCCCATATGTTAATTGCCACTGTTGGGAGACAGGATGTTTTGATTCAGTAAAAGCTTTTTCTTGTGATCCGTTCAAGTGTTGTTCCTATCCAGGTTCTGAAGGTTTCGGTGTTTTTTGCAGAAAAACACTTCCATATACAAGGCGAAATCAAGCAAAAATGAGTTTCTCTATTCTTGTTAGTTATGCTTATTTTTCTAAACTAACAAATAATGATTTTAAAACCAAGTTAAGATTAAGTGCTTATGCATGTGCATGCACACTCGTGATTCTGCTCAAGTGTTATTTATAGTTGTACAGCACAGATGACTGCTTTAAAAAATAGGAAAAAGCAGCATATTGTGGATGTCGGGTGCATTGTTTTATATCTTTAGGTGGAACTACTAATCCATGTAATGCTCTGCAGTGCGGGAGCGCTCCTGCTTGTCAGTTTTAGCAAGGCAGGAAAAAAGATTTAAATGTTTAAGGTGTTTATGGCTTGTTGCAGTATTAAACTGCTGTTCTTTTTCTTCGCTCTGCCTATGCTTTGTCTTCATGAGTTCCTCTGAACTGCTTCAGTTTGGCACCTTGGTACATTACTAGTCCGGCAAGAAAGTGAGTGTTAGAAGCCATCCTGATAAGTGGTGATGGTGGGATGATTCACTGCATTTTGTTTCATCTAATAGGTTGAGAATAAGTATTACTTTAATACTCCAAGCTATCCTGACCTTAAGAAAAAATAGGGAGTAATTTCCTAAATGCGTTTACTGTAAAGTGTGCTGTCTGGCCCCCACCTGTTGATCATGACAGAGGTGGGCATCGTGTCTGCCCACCCTCTGGAGATGTCTTCTGTAGGCAGTGGTGTCAGAAAGTCCATTGTGCCTCTGTACAGAGGAAGCTCTGTTCTTCCCTGGGTGTCGTTTTGCCCTTCAACGCTACCTGGGGAAGACAGTGCCTTGCGGTGTTTAACTTTGAGGTTCTTAATACGTCACTGCAAAGACTAATTTCCACCCAAAGGCTGTCCATCTGTCTGGTCAAAGTCTGTTGCTGCTGTCTGCATGTTTGTGCCTTTGCTTATTACATTTTCTCTTTCCTTCGAAATTCAGCTACTGATGGTGCTGGAGTTTTTCTGTTTGCCTGTTTCCCTGGGAAGTACGTACCTTGCTTACCTGTGTTGGTTATTCTTTGTGAATGTGTATGTATTAAGGCATTCAGCTGTTTCAAACATTACTGGAATAGAGGTATAATGAAACAGGTTAGTGAAGTAGAGGGATTCGTGGTGCTGTAATGTGAACAGAACATGATTTGGGATTGATAGCTAATGGCTTTTCCTTTAAGGAAGGAAAGGGATATGAAGATTGACAGGAGAATTCTTAGTTATAGCATGGTAGCTGTTCTAGAAGAGGCTGATTTTTTTTTTTTCCTGCAAATTTTTGTGGTGCTGCCTAGCAGGAAAAGTCTGCAAGGTCAGGAAAAGAGTGGCAGCAGGACTTTAAGATTTGAAGTTCTCAGTCATGAAGCCTTGTGTTACTGAATACCATTGTAGGCGCTCTTTAGTCATTCTCGAGCTAGAATTTGCAAGTCAAAGCAGAAAATAATTGTTTTCCTGGGTCAGTAATATTATTGGAAGAAGAATGAGATTATTTGCTTGTGAATAAAGGTGCCACAAGAAAAAGCCTTGAAATCTTGCTGCTCAGGCATATGGCTGTAAAACGCAGAATTTTGCAAAGAAAATTATTGTACTTGGAGTTTGAATTAAATACTGAATTAGTCTTGAAGCTCCCCTTTGGAAAGCCTAGGTGAAGTTTTAGGAGGGAAATAGCTGGCAGGAGGAGGCTGTCTGGGCATCCGCTAGAATAAAACCAGAACTTTCCATTTCACCGTATGGTTGACAGCTGTCCTGTTCCTATTTGTCATCATTTCCTATGTTAGACAGGATTGAATGGTGATGTTTTACTGATTTTGAGCACTTGCATAACATTTGAAGCTGCTGCATTTTCCCTGCTTATCTTAACAGATTCCATATGGAGTGGGATGAGAAGCTGGTTTCACTCTCCCCTTCCTGTTATGAAACGTCCAGCACCAAGTCTAACATGGATAATACAGGGCTTTTTTTTTTAATTCAATCTTTGGAGAGTAAACTTCCATGTCATTTAGAAGGTGATATGAAACTTAGGGTAAGTACTTCAGAAATCCTCTTCCACGCAGTTGTATTCAGATGCCTGCTTCTATTACCATGTGCAGCAGTCTTAAAGAGCTGGGCAACTGCGGAGTGAGGATCTGAAGGGAATGCAAATTATTCTGGAGTCCTATTTTGAAATTCTTTGGGTTTACTTCTGGCTAGATGACTTTCTTACCTATGTCTGTTCCTTCCCACTTCAAGTGTCAGAGAAAAGCTGTTGAGATAACAGCTCCTTTGGGTTGCATAAGAGAAGGGGGGGGCAAGATGCTTCCAAAGGGGCTGGGGAGGAGGATACCAAGCTGGGATCCGCCTGCCTCCATTCTCATTGACTCTGCAGCAAACGCATGTGCTGGAAGTCCTGTGATGCATGAGATCACTGGTTATTAATATAGTGTTTTTGATATGAGTAAGGGTTTTATCTAGGGAGTGAAGTGTGTTTTGGCAATAAGCCCACACAAAGTAAATAACATGGCCTTTGCGTCTCTGGTTATGACCTCTCATCTCTTGTTGTTTGTCTTCCAACAGAAGCCCTTTATTGTTCAGTTATCCCACATTGCGTTCTTAAAAACTGCAGTCTCTAATGTGAGGTAGTCCTGAAACTTCTAGATCATCTTGCAGGTGAAGTTATATTTGATCAGAAAAGGCTGTAATGCTGATCTTTATAAATAAACTCACAGCTCTGAATACCTTTTTTATTACAATATGCCTTTTAATGGTTGTCATTGTCGTTACTGGAAGGTTTTTAATAGCTTGTCCAATTGAGAGCCACTGATACTTTGGGTCCAGTTAACTGCCTTATGAAAGTCTGGACCTGGCTACCCTATTTTTCTCTCTCTGTAGCTATATGGGATAGATACATACTTTTTCTCTATTTTGAACAGAAGTCTGCATGTTCCCAGGTTTGAACAGAAGAGAGGTGTTTCTCAGCTGATGTACTGCTTCCAGGAAGGACTGCAGAAATGACCACCAAGCCTCTATAACCCCGCAGAAGCATCCCCAGACAGCTGGGGACAAGCAGAGGATGGCTTCTGTTGAGCTACAGCAGGGGGAGGTTTCTAGCCATCCACCATCACTGAGCCATCTGCAGTTCAAAGCCCATGGCATTCTGCCACTTTTTTTTTTAAACTGAGAGAGAGATGCTCTTCAAAAAGATTTGGCTGACTGTTGGGCTTAAAATCAAATGGTTCGGATTAGATGAGTGTTCACAGTATTTCTTTAGACTGTATTAAGACACAGTTCACTATAATTTTCTAAAATGCTGGCAAGCAGTGCTGCTCGCTGCAAAGAATAAACCACCTTCATGCAGTGTAAAGCTGTGCTTGACCTCAGCAGCTTGCAGAGTCTCACTTTTGGGTGTTTCTGCAGCACACGGTCTCTCCACACCCCTTGTTGGTCTCAGCTGTTAACAGGAACATGGAGTGGGTTTGTTTTTTCCTGTTATTTGCTGGTTTGGAAAGTCAGTACAAGAATATTCTTCATTTAAAAAGAGCGCTCAGTTTTCTCTCTCTGTAGAAATATTAAGCTGTATTGCAGTGCAGAAATGGCAACGGTTCTGCTTCAGGGAGTGGTAATCCCAAGAAGCTTGGGCCCTTTCAGTGTCCTGCCTACAGTTTCTTCTAGCGGTTCGTAGGCTGTACAAATACAAGTGGTAGTGCTTGAAATTACTGCAGTTTTCATCAAGGACACGTGCCAGCCTGGTTTGCTCGCTGTTCTGTTGAGACCCTTTCCCATTGGCTTCCATTATCTTGAGACAGGCTCTCAGAGAAATGTCCTTCGCTGTGTCTGCAGTGTTTGTCATGGCTCGTCATGCCCTCATGCTGTAACGGATCCAGCTTTGGATCTGGGGAAGCTTTTTTTTTTTTTTTTGTCTTTACTTGGAGATCATTTTGATACCATTTACTAGCAAATTGTAGCCTAGCATTTGGATAATTGCTGTGTATCTGGTAAGTGAACCACTTCCCTGGTGTCTGAAAGAGCACTCATCTGAACTTCACAGAAACTCCCCATGTGTTTTCTCATGTCATTCCTGGGAGCCAGCTGATACTCAGAGCTTTGTAAAGGTATGACAATGCTTTGCAGACAAGGAATTGTGCAACAGCAGAATGAAGGATAAGAAAGAGCAGTATGATTATGTCCTGGGCGTCAGCTGTGCTGTCAGTTCCCAGTTCCACCCTGTAGGCAGAAGTAAAGGTAAAGCCTTTTAATTAAGTTATCTGTTTAAGCGGAAGACTAAAAAGTGGGTGTAAGCTTGACAGCAAAAGCATTGCAGGCTTTTTTCCTCTCTCCCGGCACAGCAATCAAGACTGAGGAAAAAGCATACATAAAGCAGAAAGGTTTTTCTCTGTCCCATTTGTGCTATCAGAAAGTTCTTGGGGATGGAGATGAATGGAAATGATTGCACTTACTTCTCAGTAGTTATAGTATGTCTTCTAGGTGCACAGAGAGATCTGCCCAGTATTTCCAACTAGTTGCAGAACTCAAAAAGACAAGAGGTTCTCCAGAGGACGTGATCTCCTCTTGGTACTGAGGCAGCTGGCTTCTGTCAAGGATATTTACTATAAGATCTCTGCATTGCTCACTCTTTACTTCATCCAGCCTTATGGCTATTAGGTAATGAGTACTTATTCTATCCCTCTTTTATCTCATCACCTTCGAGATTGAGCATAGACTGAGATACCAGGCTGGATATTTTGGGAGGTCTGAACTGTAAATGAAGGTCTTAACGTTGATGAGCGATTAAATATAATTTAATTCATGCAGAAATTAGCAAATGCTTTCATCGTTTCAGTTAAACAGAAAATTGCCAAGCCTCTGGTTGTGAGAGCGCTCTCCCTCAAACCTTGGGATGGGGCTGGGGACAGAAGGCTGTTCCCCTGCATCCATGCTGAAAGGGGACCCTGCTGGGAGCCAGCTGGGTGAGAGCTTCCACCAAAATGCATCATCTTGGACAATTCTCTTCTTTGTTATGAAAACTATCAAAATAGGGGATTTCCATGCCATTTCTCATCTGTTTATGCTTTCATTGTTGTTTTTACTGTGTGAAAGGACAATTTACTCTCAACACCAGTAATCCGGTCTCTACTGCCTGAAAAGTTGGTAGGATCACAGGGGTGGGGAGCACGTTCTTTTCTGAAAACACCAATGTAGAAACATAAGTCACTGAAAATAAATTCTGGACCTCTGATCTTACTTAAGTGTGATAAATACTTAATTGGTGGCTTCAGCCATACCTAGAACTAAATGGAAGCATCTCCTTTCCTAATTTGGCTGTTTTAATTCAGCCTTGTGCCTGGAATGATTCATCGAGCAGTAGCCTAAAACGTATGGAGAGATATGAAGCTGAAATAAAAGGAACGTGGCAATTTTTTTGCCTTAAAACGAAGTAGAATAGTGGAACCTCACCAGAGAAGGAAGGATACAACTTGAGATGCTACATTTGTGTGATGTGCAAATAAATATAAGAACGAATCGGGACCTGAACTCTTCTTTGGCACATCTGTGAGAGCTCTGTGCCCTGTTGTCCCAAGGACAGACTGTCAGGTTTCTTCAGGCCAGGGGTACGTGCTGAGCTGTGGCCAGCACTGCTCCAGGGGTGCACTGCTGGAGAGGTGACACGAGTGCTGCTCCCATGCACTGCTCTTGTCTGTTGAGCCTGCTGCTGTCTGGGAGATACAGATTTGAGGGATCTATATAATCTTCATGAATGATATGTGATATTTATAAATGATTTACTCTTTATTATAACAATTTTATTATGTCTGTGCAACTTTTCAGGGATCTAGTTAGATTTACTTAATCATGCTGGCTGGATTACTTTTGTGCTTTATTCCAGTGAATGGTGTTCTTCACATGATAAATAAAACTCAAGTGCATTAGAAGCTTTTTAGGCTGTCTGCCTCCATTTATTGTGTCTCTAAGATAACATTTTGAGTAATGAACCAAGAGCATCGTTTATGTTTTTGCATCTGGCACTCCTGTTTTGGTCATATTTCTGTACTAGTAAAATTTCCAGCAATGAGAATCATCTCTGAGAATCATCTGTCTTCTGTAGGAACAGTTTTCTCAGATCTGATAATGCTGTTCTCCTTTACTTCAAACTCACTTGCTTGGGGTTATGCCAATATGCCACATGGAGCTATAGTACAGGAGCTACAGGTTTTGAGTAACTTTCATTTGTAATGTAAGAGCTATATGGAGCTGCACGTGTTGTGCCCTAATGTTAAAATGCTAGAGAAAGCTGGGAAACCTCAGTAGCAATTGAATTATAGGGGTTTTCCTTGTCCTATTAAAAAAAAAACTTCTTTTTTTTTTTGTGTCCTTAGTGGGAGAACAGTCTGGCTCAAAAACTTCTTTAATCAGAAATAATATGTGAAAGTATTTTCTTCTCACTTAACTATTCAGTTCTCTGAAACATGTCATGTATATCATTGTGTTATTGTGATCTCATTTCAGAGAGTAAATTTGTTTTTCTTTAGTTTTGTGGTTGGGATCGTTTTCAAGCTCACACAGTATCAGGGAGAAGTAGCATGTTTAGAGAGCACCTCTGCCTGCGGACAAGCTTGTGTGGCAGTGCCCTTCCATTTCCTTACAAACCACTGGTGGTTTGTTTGTTTTCTTTTCTTTTTTTTTTTTGGAATTGTCTATTGTGAGGTGAAAATACAAGAGGCTTAGCTTTTTTTCTGGTGGTGGCTGTGTCATTGGTGAAAGCAAAGCAGAATATTTTAATAGTGATGCTTGCTCTTTTCCTTAAGTTCTTTTTTCCTGCTTTTTTTGTTATCCTTCTTGTGATTTCCATGATAGAACAGAGGCTAAGTGGATCCGTAAATAATACATATGAATATTGTCATACATATATTTCAGACTAATTAGGCTTCCATTTTGTAGCTCTTGTATAATGTTGGTAAGTTTACAGTGTTTGGTCAAGTGTGAAGCTGCCATTAATCTCCAGAGATGTGGTTCTGTCCTAACTGGGTGGTTACTGGATTGAATGTTTTCTGCTTATTCTCTTATCTCTGCAACAGCCATCTAGCTAAATGAGCAGACTGAACTTCTCCCTATAAAAGACCATGGAGAATGTAGGCTAAGAAGTCAGTTCTGCTAAGCCTGTACAAATGCAAGAAGTTTGGACGATTACTACCAGAGTCCTGCCAGCTTGCAATACTCCCCTTGTGATTACAGGCAAAACAAAAAGCTTCTAATTTGTTTCTGGTCCCAAGACAATAAAAATCAATAGAAAAATGTATTAATTCTGTAATAACTGGGCCATTTTGGCTTGAAGGTTTATAGCCCAGCTTGAGAGCAGAATCTTGATTTGCAGTTCATGAATATTTACTCAGTGCTGCTCACTCCTGTGCTGCTGGGGCATGTTGTGGATTTTATTTTCCATCTTCCTGTAGGTGCTGTGGAAAGGGGATGGAAGAGTGCTTGGCTCAGGGACTTTCTGTGAGTTAGCACAGAGTCTGCGTACCTCAGCCCATTCCCATGGCATCCTGCTCCTGGCTCTTGCAGCTCAAGCTTAGTGCTGCACCTATTGCAAGTAGCATTGGTTTACAGACGTTCTTAAATGGTTGCTTGAAAGTCAATTACCTCACACAGTGTGTTTGGCTTGTGATTCATTAAGGGATTGAGCAAAGAAAAGGGGGGTTGAGGATGAAATTGCTTTGAAATGAAACCTGTATATGTTCAGTGCTCAGGAATGTTGCACGACTGGCATGATAATGGACTGTGTCTGCAGGCTTGCAAGCACATCTGAAAATTTTGCATGGCATATTGGCGACTGGGAAGAGTATTCATCTGTATGTAGATGTTTGCCTGCCTTACAGCAACACTGAGACTTCATTAATATTTGTAGAATTTGCTTAATACAAGTACAAACAAAATATTACTAGAAGGGAGTGGGTTAGGCTACTGTAAGACATCCGTGGATGTTAAGGAAATTCTGTGTTTTGACAGAAGATGGATGACTTATCATTGTGGTGAAGGTGAAAAATGTGCCTTCACAGATACCCAGGATATCTCTGTAAGGAGTTATACTCTTAGTTAATTTTTGCTGATGCACAAATTTTGCATGCACTTATTTTGTGGTGCGATTACTTCAGAACATGTGGAATAGAGCTGTCTTGTTCATGCTAGGTATATTCAATTGTTGTTCTGTTATCAATAATGGTGTAATCCTAAACCTCATTGGCAGTGTCCCATAAAAATGCTACACTATTGGCTGTAAAGTAAATAGAGGTGGGAAAGAGGTGGGATACTCTTTCAAGAAGTTTTTTTTTTAAATTACCATAAATTCTTGCAGTTCGTTTATAGGATTTTTTTAGAACAAATTCTTTTTTTATATTCCCTGCAAGACAAGGGCAAAAGTGAGCTTAGGGTAGGAAGAGCAATTTCTATTGAATGATGCTTATTTCTTTATAAGCATCAGTGTGTCTTGGAAGACATTGTGTATTCAGTGTACCTCGGTTAAGCAACTTGTGTGTGTGTGTGCATATATATATATATATATATATATATATAAATAAAAATCACTGTCTATGGTTAATAAATCATGGAGAGTATTTTGTTCTGAACACAGCTCTGGTCTTCTGAGTCAGTGCGGAGACTTGTCTTCATCTCAGTGTTCTAACATCGGTGGAAAATTCCAATTCTAGTATGGACAGTATATTAACATCTATTCACAAAATCCTCCCACTACTATTTGAAATACTAAGATCTTAAAGATATGTAATATTTAAGGATTGCAAAGGATATGTATAAACACTAGCATGATGTTTGTGTGAATGTTTTCTCTCTTCTTAAATCTAACTTCCTTCTTAACTCTACTGACATAGTTCAGCCCTCTTGCTCTAACATACTTTACTCATAAATCTGCGTTCTTTTCCTTGTTATTTTATTTTTTGGGTGGAGGAGGACTTATATTTTTTGCTTTGTCTCAGAAGATTCAGTGTATTGTGGGAGGTGAGGCAACACTGGTCTTGGCAGAACACCACAAAACCAAGAGAATAATTAAATGACGCAAGCCTTCGATTATTTTTCTCTCTCAAGCTTTCTGGCACGGCTGGGCATTCCGATTGCAAAAGGAGGATCAGGAGGAGGAACTTCTAAAGATCGCACTCAGAATTAGAGAACTGTATCAGGCTCCTCGCTACTCTAAAGCTCGTCGCTCTCAAGTTCTGGAGTTGCTGTGAGGATAATGTCTCTTTCATCACCCAAGACAGAAGTAACTGAATGGGGGCTACAAAGACTTTGTTATGGTTTTGGTTTCAGTGCTCTCTTACTAATTGGATTTTTCCCATCTTCTGTGGGAGGATTATAAAAGAATTAGAAAAAGTGCTTTTTGGGGGGAGGGTGGAGGGGGGTGGGAGGTAGCTGTTGTTTTTCTCCTCTTGATTCAGGGACCTCTTTAATCTGCCATTTGTTCCTTGAAGTTACTACCCACTTGGAAAAGAGAGAAACAGCATAACAGATGAACTTGAAAGACAATGGAATCCTTCCCTCTGCAAACTTTGTACATGGCTTCTTGTAAAAGAGGGTTTAGTATACATAAGCATCAAATGAAGAATAGCATCCTGGGCTGGATTTAAAAGAAACAAACTGCTTCTGTGCTGAAGAAAAGATAAATTCCATTTAAACCATAAATTATAGAATATTGGATGTTGTTCCAGTTCTGAATTTTGGTGAAAGAAAGGGAAGATCTTATCAAGTAAAACACTGTACCAGCCAAAACCTACATGTTCTACAGCTAAAACTGGAAGATGTCTTGGAAGAGAAGTTACTTTTCTGTGGGTCGGGGGAATGTCCAGGGGATGTTTACTCCACGAAATACAACCTCAATAGCACCCAGTAAAGGTCTGAGCAATGAACCGGGACAGAACAGTTGCTTCCTGAATAGCGCACTACAGGTAAGATCACAGAATGCAAAGTGGTTTTGTCATCTCTTTCTGTCTATTGCAATATTTTCTGTGCTGTGCAATGCGTACAGCCAGGCTTGACTATGTAATTGTTTGTGAGTCTAGGTAGAAGAAAGCTAAGTTGGGAAATGCAGATTAGTTGTGTTACAGAACAGCTCTGGTAATTTTCAGTTTTTCTTGGTGAAATTAACAGTGTTTGCACAATCACGTAGTACACAGAGTCATTTCTGTGCAAACTTGTAATATATCAACCAAAGGTGAGAATGTGTAGAAAATTTATTTTAAAATAGGAGAATATTGCATAGGTTTCAGTATGTCTACTCCTTAAAGTAATTTTTGGTGATCCAAACAAGTTCAAGGGTTGATGATATTTGTACAGGATATTTTTACGCAGTCCAGTTTTCTTTTTAATTGCTAATTTGTAGTTTAGTTTAGATGTTTGAGTACTTACCTTTTGATTTAGAAAAAAATAATTTTCCTTTGTCAAAATGTGGTGGAGTGGCTGCTCTGCTTCTGTTGTCACTGTTTGCATATTTGGAATGTATGTTTGAGTTTCGGCCCTTCTAGCTGAAGGGTTTCAATCCCTTTCTCCACTTCAGGCTCCTTCCCTTCCTATGGCTTGTTTGTGTAGTACAGACTGCGTCACTGTCTTTTTCCATGGGAAAAATTAGCTTCTCAGCTAGCTTCAGGCTTCAAGGTACCCTGGTGATACAAATACAAATGGAAACTCTCGTGACCCTCAAACAGCTTAATATGCCAGGAAATACAGGACTGGGTACAAAGGAAAGTGCTCACAAGAAAAGTGGAGTTTCCAGTGATGTGCTGTATTGTTCTGTGAAGCTGTAAGGTGTAATCACTGGCTGCCTCCTAACATTGAGTTATTAAGCCTATGTCAGAACTAAGTGGAGCCTAATGGCAGCCACACAGCGTACATAAAATAGCGAAGTGTGCGACCTGGCCTGTAGTGTGCTACAGAAGCTGTTTCCTTCTGAAGCTCAAGAGAGATAGTACACCAGAAATATTTATAGTTAAAGCCGAATACAAATAAAACAGAAAAAAGATGATTATCATTTTGTAATAATATATACTTCTATTTTTCATCTTATTTTTTTAACGTTGTGCGAGTCTGAGAGACTCTTGAATGTTGTTGCTCCTTACTATTAAGTATTTCTATAAACATTCAAGATAAACTACAGAGGCAATTACATTGAAAAATTGGGCTCGTTCCTAAATGTATTATTTTTTCTTTTTGTGAAGTCTGTAGTAGCTCTTCAGGAATGTTGTATGTGATCAGATGCTTCAAAGGTTTACATTGCCTCCCAGGCCCTTAAGTATTGGGAGAGTTTGAGTATAAACATACCCCTCACAACTCAGAAAGTTTGGGAAAGTTGACAGATTAAATATTCACTAAATGGATTGATTTCATAATACAGTTGAAGGTAACATTTGGGTGCTATGGTTTAGTTAACAAATTGTTAAAGCTAGCAACACTTTTCGAAAGCAGTACAATTTTTTGTAGAACAGTACATTTTTCTAGTGCATTGTACTGGACCAGTTAATCAGAATTAGCTGTTTGGTCCCTCTGCTCATGCTAACGAAGTGTTTAGTCAGTCACATGCCAGCCTCAACCTTCCCGTTCCGTCTGGAGCCTGGCACAGACGGTCAGGGCTTCTTTCAACACAAGCCTCTGCCCCTGCCAGGCTGTTGGTACTGAGGGCAGGGCTTGCAGGAGAGCCCAGTTGCTGTTAGCTGAAGTTGAAAGAGCTAGCAGCAACCACGAAGAGCTGACTGTGAAGCACCTCAGATCAGTAGTGTCGCTGCTGTACATGTGGAAATTTAGATGGTTGCACAGGTTTGGTGGTAAAACAGTGATAAAGCTTGGTGCTATCACAGCAAACTTTGCCTTGCGCTGGTGCTAGAAGGGCGTACGAAGCCTGCTTGTTTTTATGTGCTGTGATCAGTTACCACAATAACTACCCATACTACTTAGGGTTAGAAATCCACCAGTCATCACAGGATGTAAAAGCACTTAGTAACGATAATAATGAGCACAGAGGATTTTAGTAATTTATTGTTTTGACTTTCAAGATCTTGTGCAGATATGCACTGCTGGTGTGCTCCTTCTGACATGTGGCCTTTCTGCTCAGAACATTGAGGCTGATAGGGAGGAGGAGTGAAGTGCAAGGAGCTTACCTGCATGGCTGCTGGGGCTTCTGACACCTCTGCTGAGGTTCGCAGTGTGGCCATGCAACTGCTCAATGTGGCCCAAGCACCAGGGAGCAGTCAGGGCACCTGCAGTTGGAGCTGGCAATGCCACACAGGCAAAGCAGCGTGTCTTTAGTCTAAAAGCACGTGAAAAGAAATTGACAAGTATGTCCTGCTCTAAATTAATTCCCAAGTGCTACAGTTCTTGAGAAAGAAAGGTGAAAATACCAGCTTGCAGATAGCTAAGAGGCACACTGTGTTAAAAGTGACATTCGTTAACACTAATGTGCTTCAGAATTATTTAACATGCATTTTTAGTCAAAGCTTTATGCAGCATATTCATAAAATCATTTGTGTTCCTCTTTGTGTTTCAGGTTCTCTGGCACCTGGACATTTTTCGCCGCAGTTTCCGACAAATCACGACGCACAAGTGTATGGGTGATTCTTGCATCTTCTGTGCTCTCAAGGTAAAGGTTGGAAATAAATTTCGTTTATTAAAAAAAAAAAGTGTAACATATCACCAATATTTAATTAACATGCATCTGGAAATCGGTGAGAGCAAAGGTAAATCTGGTTAGTGGCTGGGTGCTGATACTCATAGTGCTGTTGTTAAAGTGTGTTCCACTACATTGTGAAAATACTGTAGGTGAAGTTACAGATAAAAAGGACTCTCATCAGTGAAGTGTGGATCATCATGAGCCTCTGTTTGAAATTATCACTTCAGGCAGTAAAACATCTATTTTCTTTGTGCTTTTTTCTAATTTGTCATTTGGTTTATATATATTTTATTGCATATGGTTAATATGCTCTTCAGAATTTATCTTTCCTTTAGAGCTGCTTTAAATGTCAGCATGGAAGGCCTTTCTGTTCAAAGCTGTTGATTATGTAAGACTAAAAGGTATTTTCTACTGTAAATATTGATGTCTGCATCAAAAGGCGCAACTCTTTGTGGTCTCTGTTTTAGAAAACTTCAATTCTGGTTTTAGATGCTGATACAGTAGCTGTCACATATGCTGCATGGACAGTCAGATATAGATAATAGTTCTGATTCGAAGTACTGTTGTGTACTTCCTACATCTCCCTTCGTTTCTACCCATTAATTTTTAGTGCTTCTGTTGGTTTGGTTTGGTTTGTGTTCTCTTCCTTAAATTCTGTAAACCCAGTGCTGCCTCTTACCTGGTGAGAGAAACAGACATAATCAAAACAGGATGAAAAAACTACCTTTGATGTTCCTGAGCAGTGATTTCTCTCTCTGAAATTGGTACTGAAACATTTTCTTTGATCACAAACGGGTGGTAAAATTTAAGTAAATATTTAAATTCATTGTGGGAGAATTTATTGTGCTATGAATTCTGTGTGCAGAAATGAAAAAGAGACAGCATGTCTTACCATATGGCAAAATAGAGAGTGCAAGGTTTAAATTAAGATCATTTGAAGTTCACAGGTGATGTACTATAACAGCTGTCTTGTTCCTTATAAGTGACTGTGAAGGTGAGAGACAGACTTGAAATGAGTTAGCCAGGAAGGTTTTTGATTGTTCTGAAGGGATTTTCCATTGCAAAAGAACAGCAAAGAGGAGACTCTTAAGGCATGAAAGAGATAAGTAATTTCCTTTTGGAGGGGAATCTATATCAACGCATCTATTGAAATGAAGAGACAGGATGATATTTACAGTGGTATCTTCAGAAGAGGATGTTGTGGTAAGTAAGGAGCAGGATAGCACATCCAAAGTGAGAAATACAGCTATGCAGACAAAAGATAGGTATTGAGTATATACTCTTCCTTGTAGTGAAATGGCCAAGACAGACATGATCTGGTTTGAGTTCATGAAGTGCAGTGGGATAAATGATTTGAAGCTCGTTTTTGGATCACTTCCTCAAGTATTGCCAGGTGATTGCTGGCATTCTTTGGTAGCTGAGGGCAGAAAGAAGAGGATTTGGGAAATGATCGTCTATGTAAGTTTTTGCTATTCTGGTGTTTAACCTAACAGCAGGATATGGCAAGGAGATAGCAAAAGTCCGACAGGTTCTGCCATTTGACTGAAAGTCAAGTGAACTCTGAGGTGGAGTTGCTTGGGCTAATAGAGATAGTAGCTGAAGTCTTAATCGACATGAGAGCACTGAAAAAGGAGGGGAAAAAAAAGCCATGTGAAAGAGGAGAGTATGAACATTTATTTATCTAGCTGGTACAGAAAGGTGAACTGTGAAACAAGATGCTTCTGGATTAGCAGTACCAGTACAAAAGGGCAAAGCGCTTCCGTAAGACTGGAAGGTGGCAGAATCTCTGGAATATGTATTAAAAGCACGCATTGGGTCAGAGAGTGTTTAGTTTTGTTGATAAAATTCTTACTGCACATTTCAGCAAGACAGCAAAAGTACGTCATTATAAACTTCTAAGTGACAGGTAGAGTGGTAGAATTCACAAATCGCATGCCAGCAGCCATATGCCTACTTTTAAATTATGCAGCCTTTGAAAAAAATGCTGCTCTCTCTTCTTGCTCACAAGCATCTTTGAGGACTTTGGTTTGTTTCCTTTCTGAAGTTCCTACCAATGCCATCTTCAGCCACAAGGTGTTACAACGCTAAGTTTTCAGCAAAGCCCTTGCATTGTGCTAAATCCTGAAGGTGTTTTGCACATTTTAGACAACTTAAATCTGGCTGCGTGTGGAATTGTAATAGCTCACAAAACTCAGTGTACAATGAAAAATTTTGAAGAAATGCATCAACAATCATCTGGACAAGTACTTCTGAATGTGGGCAGTAATGAGTACTTGACAAAGAAAAAAAATGAATACCAACAGGCTTTAATCCAAACCAAAATTATAATGTTTTCTACCTGCTTTCTGTTCTTTATGGGAAATACCAGTGTTCTACCCAAGTCTATTCTATAACCCTCAGAATGTTTACAGATACTTACTGTAAAACTATACAAGGGAAAAAAATGTGCAGAAATCTGCTTGTAAGAAGTCACAGAACTGTCTTACTCCTGGTTCCTGTATGTTTATTAGCATCTCACAGTTTTGTTTCTCTCTGAGTAATGTCAAGTTTCCACTGTAATTAAATTGTGTAAAATGTTGATACTTGTACATAAGTATTTGATAATTTTCCCTGATAATCAGTGTTACCAATTGGAATATTATAAAGGTGTGTAATAAAGAGTGTTACTTAACTTGATTTGAAATTGGGGATGTAGCCCTCCCTCCAGCAAGCAAAGAAAACAACTACAGAACAATGAAACCTCCACTAATACCAGAAATGTTGCTTGTCTCACAAGCATGCAACTGAAAACGTGGGGATACTAAGTAACAAAGGGATGTGCCAGGGATAGCCCCAGATGATTGCATTCATCTTCGTAAACTCCTTAAGCAAAGCAGTACATGAAAAACAAAAAGCAGT
Organism: Cygnus atratus; assembly: GCF_013377495.2. NCBI lineage: Eukaryota > Metazoa > Chordata > Aves > Anseriformes > Anatidae > Cygnus > Cygnus atratus. The sequence continues at coordinate 37,948,107 of NC_066368.1, forward strand.
ACATGAAAAACAAAAAATCCCAAAAGGCTGTTGAAAAGTACTTACTTGTCCTCTGCTGCCCTCTGGATAAGTGGTTCTCACTGTTCTCTTTTTCTCCTGAAAATGTCAACGCTGCCTGGCACACGCAGTATGTGTAAACTTGTATGTGACAAATGGGATAATGTGTGTAATACGCGCCTATTACTGCAGGCATCACCAGGAGTGTTTTGTGTCCTGCTGCAGCAGGATCAGCCCTTCCCATCCTTGCTCATCTCTTCCCATGCCCCGCTGTTCTTGTCTGCTCTGGAAGCCTCTAACTGTTGTCCTGCCAGGGTAATGTCAGCTTAGCCTCCAGCTCTTTGACGCCCTGTTTCTCTTGAATCTTGCCTTAGGCTTTGCTAAGATGAGGGAGAAGATATGGCTGGATCCAGTGGGAAGCCAAGAATTTGGATCTCTATACCATGCGCGAATGTCCCATTAGGGTCTGGGGAGAGGTAACTAGCCTTGCATGCTGTCAGGTGGAACTGCCGGAGATGCTGGCCAGAGCGAGCAAGGATGGAGTAGGATGCATTTGCTTTTCTCCAAAGCATGCTGGCATGTTCTGATTCCAGCCTAGCTTGTGAAGGGGTCAGGACCTGGGGAAAATAGTCTACTTGCCACTCCTCCTCTCCGTTTGCCTTCGCAGGATACCTTCTGTGTTGGTCAGAGGGGGTTTGTGCTCCTTCCGCGATTGGAATGATTGCTCTGAAGGAGACACTCTTCCCGTTGACTTCAGAGGAAGACAGTCTTCACCAGGCTAAATTTAGCCTTTGAATAACACTAAAGAAGTTATTTTTTTTGTGCTTGCTTGGCTTGCTGCAGCTATTTCTAGGGATTCTGATGTCATGCACAATATTTACTGTAAATGCTCAGCTAGCCCCATAAATATTATTTGTGATTTTAATTTACTTTATAAAATGAGGGATCACAGGACAGTGATATTTGTTATTGGATATCAAATCCCATTTTAGTTTTGTGCCACATTGAAGACATCTACTGCATAAATTCTTGAAGTAATTTTAAAACTTGCTAAGCTACCTGGCTGTTTGGTACTACAAAGTGAGCCTTGAAATCATTCCAGACATTCGTTTGTTGGCCATTTTGAAGGAACATTGCATCTACAGATGTAAAATACAAGGAAGAGCTGCAGAGACTGTACTGGAATCCCACACACTGTTCCTTGAGATGTTGTGGTGTTATTCAAGGTTGTTTGTTTAGTACGCTAGCTGTTCTTACCGCTGTGTGGTTTGCCTGCTGTAACACTGGAACAGCTTTTTAATTTATTATTAATGTTGAAATCTGCTGTGTTCTGTTTTGTTTTCCTTTTTCTAGAACATTACTTTGCTGCGGTGTTTGTTCATTACAGCTGGAAGGGGGCAGGAAGGGGGAAATCCGTCCACTGTGCTGAGCATGCTACAGAGTTTGTTCTCCTTCCAGGGATTGTGCTGGGAGCTCTATAGTGCCAGGATATAGGACAGAGTGTTTTTTGTAGTTTGCAAGAAAGAATGCTCTATTGATTGATAAATTCCAACAGGGCTGTTCTTTTTGGAATTCTGTCATGCAACAAAAACAGGAAGAATATGAATTTTCTGCTTAGAAACGATTGTTTTCAGAGGTGAAAACTGAGAACAATAGGATATTAGAATGCTTAAAGAATTGGAATTGCAGTAATTCATGGGTCTGATTAGGCACCTATTTTGAAGGATTTGTTTTGAAAAGTTCATGACATGGTTGAGACAATAATAAGTTGGCTGCAAAAATCTTGTACTCTTCTTTTGTGCTTTTTTAGTATATCTTGGGCTACAACACTATCAGAAATATAGGAAATACTTCCAGTAATGATTGCTTATTTTTATCTTAAGCAGTTTTTTTAAATCTTCGTCAATTGTCACCTAGTTATTGTGAATACTCTGTGACTTGGGTGGCTTTTCCTGGCGTCCTCTTAAACAAAACTTGATGAAAGTATATTTTTTATTTGATCTTATTAGTAGCCAGGGGATGCATGACTTTGCAGTCCATACTGGGGGGTGGTATGTTAATATTTAGGGCATGGTGTGAGTAAAAATGTAGAATAGACATGGTGTGAGTAAAAATGTAGAAAAAACTGTAAAAGAAAGGAATAAAAGGAGGTCTAGGTTGATAGACTTGGAGGTTTAGAAAGTGATCCAGAGACAAATAGGCTCAGAATTATTTGCGCTCTTGAAGGCAAATATAAGGAAACAATGAGGAAGAAGTCTGAGCTAGTGAAAATAACGTAGGTGGAAGTTGATGTGGTTGGATGGGAGAAGAGTGGGTTTAGCAGCCAGAATTTCTATTGAAACAGGTTGCTGTACTGAGCAGGAGGAGAGTGATGCTCTACATGTGAGGTTAGGTATTGTAGACAAAAAAAATTTAAAACAAAGAACTTTCAATTGAGTTAGAGCAAGAATAATATTGATATGTTGAGCAATGAGATAAGGATTGGCCATGTTAATATTTGTTAATATTTGTAACTTTTGCTAAAACGCAGAAACTTACCATAGGCAATACTAAAGCATTTGGAGAGAATGTGTTTTTTTCTTTGAAACAAATGCATGCTGCTAGATCTGGAATGCTGTCCACATCCAGAAGTAACTTCTGCTCAATGCTGGAAGAGAATAATTGATTCTCAGAAGGCTGCCAAGGACAGGACTCAAATTTACAGTGCATGGACACTGATCTGATTCAGTAGCTGTTGCCTCTTGTCTTCAGTCATCAATTTATTTTTACACCAGGCTGCTTCTGCGTGCTGGATTAAAAAGTCACTTGTACATGTGCATCAAGTGGAGGTTTTGTTCCATTAGTCTGGTCAGATACATAGTGCAGATGTCAGTGTACCCCCAAATTGAATACTTTTTTTCATAGGGATACAGTGGATTGCAAGCACTGTTAGAGATGATTTGGTGCAGATCTCTTAGAATGGGGGGAGGTGGCAGGATTCACAGGTATTTCAGCTTCACAACTTTAAAAATAAGTCTGAAACTTCAATCCCATGGATTATCTTGAAGACTAATTACTGTCTTGTTTTCTAACCAAATGAAGCACAACTCGTTTTATGATCTTGCATGTGAATTTCAAGCAGTCATAAACAGAAAGGCAAGTTTTAATTTCAGCCTTTCCATAATATTGTGTTCCTTATCTCAAGCCATAAGTTGTTCTCCTTTGAAGCTTTAGAAAGTTGGCATTGATCCCCATACTTCCCAAAGTGGAGGAGGTGATTCTGGGAGAACACTGACTTTGCAAGCCCTTGTTCAGACAGGTTCCAGCAGCCCAAAGCTGTAGTAAAAAGGACAAGAAGCTTCCAGTTAGAAACCAGAAAAAAAGCCTTTTGAATGGCAATAAATCAAGTGAGGCCCTAGAATAGATTGCCTGGAATGGTTAAGGAATTTCCAGATTTGGATGCATCTGACAGCAAGCTGGCCTAAGATCAGCTATGTGAAGAATATAGTTGATCTTGACTTAGTACTTGGGCATGGACCAGATGCAACTAGATGGGCTTCAGCAATTTATTTCTGTAAGGAACAGTTGTGCTTCCCAATTCTGCTGTCTGCGCTGTCCTTTCCAGACCTTTGCAGATCTGTAGCGAAGGAAATATGGAGAGACACAGGCATCTTTTTTTTTTCTTTTCTTTATAGAGATGTCAGGAACGCAATGTTACTAGAATGCAAACTTCTTGGCTGACACATCCCTTTCTCATGCTCTTCTGTATTGGCTTGTCTCATGCCAAGAACAGATCATCAGTATAAAAATCAACGAACTGCTGTTAATTCAATATTACGAATTGTTCATGTTCTATTTAAGCCAGTATATTTTTCTCTTTCAGTTCTGATGACTTGATTTGTTTTAATGAAAAATAGTAAAAATAGGAAAAACTTATGAATAAGCTAAGGCATTTAGTGGTGTTTCTTCATATTGTGGCTGCAAAGGATACTCTCAGCTGTATTGGAATGTAGCCATTGCAAGAGAACTTCAGTGCAGTGAATATGCTAGTGGGGTTTTCGCTATCAGGCAAAGAAGTTTTTGAAAGAGAATTAAGTTTGAATGTTTTATATATGAAGCTATCATTAAGTTCCAGAAGCACTTGAAGAAGAGGTGTCATCCAAACTTCTGTAGGAGGACCAGCAGTGCTTTCCTGGTCTGCACCCAGACTGTATATGGAGCAAATATAAGCGGTTAACAGTGTAACTCGAGGGCAAGATCTGAAGTTAAGGAGAGAGATCCAACTTAATTAACTTAAAATGATGAAACATCAGGAAATGACACACCTGTCCATCTAAGGCTGAGACAAGACTGACCTGTTCTGAAGAAAAGGGGAGCGAAGAGCCTATCTTGAGAAATGAAAACAAAGGGAAACAACTCCCCTGTCTCCCTCTGCACCTCTCCAAGCAGAAAACAAACAAGAAAAAAAAAACACAAACCCACCAAACCTTGTGCTCAAAGTGAGTTTGACTCCATTGCAGGTGCATTTAGGGCTTCCTACAAGCTGCTGTGCTGTGTTTCAAAGTGTTTTAAACTGCTGTGCAATGGTACAGTAAGATTTGATCTTTATTAGAATAAAATGCTCAATTACTCACTGTTTTAAAAAATATTTTAGTCCTCAAAATTTGAAGAAGACTATACCATTGTGTTCTATGTCATTACAAATCATGAAAGACATTCTTCTATATCGTATTGTGAACTTCTGCTGCTTGGTTTTACATATTAAAATTCTTTACAGCATTCTTTGTTACTGAATTATTTCTGTTCTCTGGTGGTGGTAACAGATTTCACAATTTTCTGCTATTGTATTTAATGAAAGTCTTTGTTTTTATAATCTTTATTTTTAATCGTGAAGGCTGCAATTTTGCAGTGAAAAAAAAACACCACAAAAAGTAAAACTGCAGGATCTTGTGGAATAACTCTAAAACAGTTGCTTATAAGCATCAGGATCACATTCTCTTTACTGAATCTCTGTGTTAACTACAGGGTACGTTGCAGGTAAAAGTAGAGTATGCATTATTTTCTCAAAGATGATTTTAGTCTGCTTGCTTGTTGGTTTATGCTTTTCCCTTGTTAGAAGCCTGGGCTGATTCTCCCCCTGCCAAGTGTTCAGAGCTATTTCAGATCTCTCATTGGAGCAAACGGGTACTGTCCATCAGCTCCCAGCAGTTAGGTTGCGTGCCAGCCACTAGACAAGTGCATCAGTTTCCAGTTCTGTGAAGTGAGACTGATGATAAACAGAATGAATGTGTTTCTAAAGCACAGTCATGAATATTTTCAAGTGCTTTTAAATTGCTTAATGAAAAGTGTTCCAGTAGGATGGAACTATTTTTCACTGTTTTTGAGGTCCACTGAAATGAGAAAATTCCTTAAGGAAAGGTGAAACTTGCTCTTATCAGTGTGACAGAAATTGGAGTCAGGATTGTTACGGACAGAGACTTTGTCATTCTTCCCATTTTTGTATATGTATGTATATATGAAAGGTAGCTGAGGAAAGGAATTGTCTGTAACACATGAAGTGTGAGACTTCATTGCCTCATAGCCTTCTCTTTATTACCATTTTCCAATTTCATTTTCCACTAATAAATGCAGTATTAGAAGAGCAACAGTCTTCAGCACAATGGTCCCTCACCTATGAATAAGCACCATAAGCACTGCCAAAATAAAATTAAAAAAATAAGAAGCAGTAAAGAGAGACGTGGGTTTTATCTTTATGTCAGTGCTATAAATTCTGTGATTTCTACAGCCAGAGATGGAGCAGACACCGAGGTTGGTTTGTTTGGGCTGTGCAATGACTGACGTGTTCTGCACTTTTTCAGCTTTTTCAAAGCAGATGAGGTGGCAGAGCGTGGCAAACCTTCTCACAGTTTACTATTCACTTTCTGATAAGAAACAAATACAAATAGTTAGTTAAAGGAGAAAAAGGTTGAGGTTTATTTCCAATGAATGTTAGTTCTCAGTATGTTGGGGAGAAGCTTTCAGTAATTTAGGGAAATCCCACAGGAATGAACATCGCTACAGATTCTTGTGATCGATTTGAGAGAAAAATAAATCCTCAAACTGGTTTGAGGCTAACTTTCTCATTTTTGTTTGATTTGTTTAGAAGGCAGAAAAGCCAAGTAGTGTATAATTGAAGATTATTTTTCTTTTTACTGGAGTAAGAGCAGTCTTTTTCTGCAGTCTTCAGGGAAGTCCTGAGGGAAATTTTATAGGGAAATAGATGCAGAATTTTGATACTGACTCTGAAAATATTTGCTTGTCATATGAAATGAGGTAGAAGGAATAGTGTGTTGTAAGAGTAAGAATTGTCTGAAAATAAGGGCTAGAATTTTTTTTTACTTAAACTGAGGATATTGCATAGAGAATCTTTCTGTTCTTTTAGGATGGTGAAACAAAAATGAAATAACTGTTCAGAAGATCTCTTGGAGATTACACACGCACACAATAAAAGTGGGATTTTAGTCAGTTGGGAATATGTGCTGGACTTTGTGTATGACCTGCATTTCAGCTGCTAATGCATCTCTATTAAACCACTTGTCCTTGCAAGTGATTACCCAGATGAGCTGCGAGTTACAGGTATGAAAATGCAGGTGTATGGCAGCAAGAGAACAGCTGGCCACACACTGGAGCTGCTATTCAGGTCGTGCCTTTTCTCCTCCTGTGTGCTGACCCAGGCATCATCTGATTCTTACTCACTTGGGTAAGAATTTACTGGAAAGTAAATTCCTGCAGGATTACAAGCAACATATTGTGGGTGGGCTGAGAAGTTTGGAAAAAGTTGACTGAGAGGAAAATAGAAGTTATGTATAAGAAAGCCATTGGTGTGGAATGAAAGAATCAAGAGGAAGAAATAAGAATAAAAAGTGTGGATGTTTTGATGTCTGTTGTATTTGCTTTGGGAGAAGGTCCAAGGGTGATGAACATAGAGGAAAATTTGCCCCTAGGCTCCCAACCCGTAGTTCTTTGCATATGTGCCCTTCGAAATGAAAGGAAGGGAAACACCACAAAGATAGATATGGTTTCCAAGGAGAAACTCCTAGTATTGTCTCTTGTAGTCCCTGTACAATACAAACGTGTGTTGCTTAATCAAAGTGAGTTCAAGATTTCTTGTTTCTTTTCAAATAACTTATTGGTCATGTGTTTGAAAAATACAGTGACAACTATTTTTTGGTGTTCTTATTAGGGTATCTTCAACCAGTTTCAATGTAGCAGTGAGAAGGTACTGCCTTCTGATGCCCTGCGCACTGCTCTTGCGAAGACGTTTCAGGATGAGCAACGGTTCCAGCTGGGCATCATGGATGATGCTGCTGAATGTTTTGTGAGTACGGTTGAAAGATGGTCTGAAGGCGTTGATGCTAACCCGCACTACACAGTCAGTCCACTCCCCATCCCAATTCCAACAGACCTAGTTTATGCGGCGTGGAAAAGACAGAGATCACCAAGCTTGAAGTGTTTCAGTGGGGAAACAAACTATGTTTTAAGAATTATCGCTAATGATTTTGTAATAGAAATAAGAGTGTTATAATCTTTATATTTAAACTTTTGCGTATGTACTGCTTGCTGTCTCAAGCATATATTTTTGATAAGAATGGTGTGTGTGGTTTTTTGTTGTTGTTTTCAGTCTCTTCAGTGCTTTGCAAAACTCTCATATGGGGAATGATGCGAAAACCTCACAAATAGTGTTCTTGCTCAAAGAAAACAATCCAGTTTTCTCATGTGTAAACACTTAAGGGAGTGATCCAGGATGTTAGTTTTAAGGATCACCTCAAAAGGATGAAAGGATATTTTGTTTACTGGTTATCCTGAAATCATGTTTTCACAAACTCTAACTAATGGAAAGTGTTAAAAACAAACAAACAAACAAAAAAAAACCAGACAATGTAACACAATTGCTTGTCTGTTGCTTGGTTTGTAAACCTTCTGACAATATTTTTTTAAGTTGTTTATCTCACTGTTGTACTTAGGACTTTTATGCCAATCTTATGTCTTTCAGTTTACCCACCTGCATTTTTTTAATACTGAAACTTTCTTCTCAACTCTTGTGTTCAGGTTTTATTCTTACCCACACTTCCTCTTTCTTTCTTTAGTCTCCTAAATTTCTGTAACTTAAGTAGGAGGTATTTTTGTCATGCTGACCTATTGACTGCCCTCTTTCTCTGAAATGGTGTTTGTGGGGTGCCGCAAGTGTGTTTTTATCCTCCCAGTTGTTAACAAAGATTCTTAATCAAATTGATTCTTAACCAAATCAATTCTTAATCCATGTACAAGCATGCTAGATTTACTACTGCAATATTTAACTCCTCTCAGGCAAAGCACCATTCAGAGTGGAGTCCTTTCTATATGTTACATCTTTCATTTCCTGTACCTACCCAATTTGACAGTAGCACTGGAGGAAATTATAGAAATGATAAATTCATATAGCTGTTGTAGGTCTTCTCCTCGCCCTCTAAATGGGCTTATGATAACCCAAGCTATCCTGTGTTTGTAGAATACCATGACAGAGAATGTTTATTTAGAAAAACAGTATAGTTTAATAGGCCTATTTAAAATGGAAATAGATCATACCAATGCAGCCTCGAAGTGAAATAAGGGAGGTCAGCCTATACAGGAGCCCCTGTCAACACAGCGATGTCAAATCTTTGTGTGTAGCCCAGCACATTAACAGAGGTCTATACAGTAGTAGAACATGGGAACTTCAGATTCAGTTCCTTTCTTGAGAAATCTAAATAGTCCATCTATTTCTATAGGAAGAGTCCCCACAAGCATGTTAGGTTAACCATACTGGTACAAAGACACTTAAGAGTGGTAAGAGTTCCATTTTGAAGTTAAACTTCAAGGCAGGGAATTCCATAGATTTTCACTTGGTTAACGTTTTCAGCCCTAAAGGCAGAGATTTAATTTAAATGGCAGAGGAAGAGCTTATGTATTGAAGTTCAAAGGAAACAGTACTGGGTCAGAGCTATTTTGCCTACCAATTAATTTTGACCTGGTTATTGAAGGCCAATCAACCATCCAGGCAACTTATGCCAGTGGTGGAAACTGCTGCTGGAGGAGGTGGCAGCAGCCTGCTGTCACCAGCAGATAAATGTTGGCAACAACAGGAGGAGCGGAGGTCTTAAGACAAGAACTCTTGGGAGCTTTAAAACAGATGGAGTTATCTAGAAAATGTTCAAAGCTTTTGTTTCGTGTAGAAATTAGTCTCCCTCTTCATTTATTAGTTGCCCTTCACTTTTACAGAATGTGGATTTACCGTATTTCAAACCCCTTGTGGAATATGGAAATTGGCTAGAGTTATTTGGTGTTGATGGGAAGTTAGTTGTAACCAACTGATTTTAAAACTGCAGAGCTGCTGTACCTGTTATATTTGGTCAAATCAATTGATTTTGAGAATTGGACAGAATAATCAATGACAGAATCCTCAGAGGTACCTGTAAATAAAATAAATGGTTAACTGATAGAGCATTTAAAATCAGATGTGGTAGCCGTTTTCTCTTATAGCAAAGAAATGCCAACTCCCTTGTTTTCTAAGCGGTTTCAAAAATTTGCAGTAGTCTTCTGTCTCTGTAAATGGTACTTAAGCATGTCAGATGCAATGAATAATGTCCTTTGTGATTTATATTCTACTTTTGTCTACATTTGAAATGATTTAATGCTTTTTCACTTCTCTCTTGGACTAGGAAAACCTGCTAATGCGAATTCACTTCCACATTGCGGATGAGACAAAGGAAGATATTTGCACTGCACCACATTGTGTTTCCCATCAGAAGTTTGCAATGACCTTGTTTGAACAGGTGAGGTGATGATGCATGTTGTATACAAATCATAAATTCTCAGTTTCACATTTTTCAATCCAAAGATATGCATTGCCATGGTTTAAAAAAAAATAAATACAAGTGGGAGCATTTCTGTGAAAATGCGTGTTTAATCTTGTCAATATACTACATTTTCATTCTCTTTAGTGTGTTTGTACCAGCTGTGGTGCCACCTCCGACCCATTACCTTTCATCCAGATGGTACATTATATCTCCACAACCTCACTTTGGTGAGTTGAGATTTTTTTACATGGAAAATAGTTTCTTATTTATACTGGCATTGTGATTTGATCTTTACCTTCAACACTAAATGTCAGGAATGTGGTTTGTTCGAAGTTGGGGGATATTTTATAACCATGATAAAGAGCATGAGGGCTTAGTGGAGCAGAAGATATCAACTTAGGCATGGATCAGTGTGTCTTCTTGTTTATGATTCTGAATCTGACAACTGTAGTGCCAAGGACTCATGTATGTTTTAAAAGACCTAAGTATGTGAACAGGTGAGTTATGATAAGTGGGGGAAAAAAGCTGGAGAGGACCTTCAGATGCTTAGTCTATCTTCCCATTCAAAACAGGGATAATCTCAAAGCCAAATCAGGCTGTTCAGGGTTTTGTGCAACTGAGTTTTGGAAATGTTCAAGGACGAATTCCGTGGTCTCTCCAGACTACCTGTTCCAGAATTTAACCATTCTGTGAAACTTTTTCACTACTTTTCCCTTATCAACAGAGACAGTCTTTTTATGATAGGAGATAATCAACTTGATCACGTGTGGTTTGCCATTGGTAAATCCATGCTGACCGCTTTGACTCACCTTGTTTGTCTTATGCCTGGAGATGATTTCCGAGGGCATTTGGTCCATCTTTTCCCCAGGTAGTAGAGCAAGATTGACCAGCCTTATTTAGTTTCTCGACTCCTCTTTCTAATTAATGTTGAAGATGGATATAACACTTGCTTTTTACTAGTTGTTGGCCCTCGTGACCTTTCATTAAAGGAGCTTCTGCCCTAGCTCTGTTAGAGTTCTGTTGAATGAGTGCTAGAGGAGGTAAGTTGATTTTTCTCTTCCTTTAGTAAGCTGCTCTTCAGTTAAAAATCTGCCTAAACCTGATAGAGGCAGGATCCTGTTGTTCGTTTCCATCTCTAAATTTTGATTGGGATGAAAAACTGTGTGTGTTGGCCACCTTGAGAGAGCGAGACTGAAAAGCTTGTCTTAAACTGCTAGTTGCTCTTCTCATTCAGATCTCTGTTAAAGGCTACTGCTAGCAGTGTATTAGGGGTAATGTAAAGCTAGGTTTCATTCTCCCTTGTGGCTGCTACTGGCCCTTCCACCGTGCTGTGGTTCTTTAAGTTACAGGCAGAGACTGTGTATTAGAATATTATTTATTAGAATTGCATGAAAACAATGATGTAAATGTTATTCAGTGTTTTATATATATATGCATATATATATATATATATATATATATACACATATATAAATAAAAATCTCAGTAACTCTTGAGTTGGATATTATTTTAAAAATACCAAGAAAAAATGCTATGTTTATCTACATCTTAAACTATGTTAAGTTTTAACGTCCTTTAACTGTTAGTCTTTTTATGTATTTAACTTTCTTTTAAATTGGATAGTGAAATCAATTGAATACTGTGCTATTTTGCTATAACTGTCTAGTTATCTCAGTAGGGATGTGCTTTACTGTGCTAACATCACTGTTATGGTAGCCAAAGGGAAGCATTTTGAAACAAATGCTTCATTTTGAAATTAAGTATTTCTCAAAATGGTAAAGCTTGTTTTTAAGGTGTAAGTTTTAAGCCAAATTAGAAACCTTTTCTATTTTTTTACTTGGTCTATTTCTTCCATATTACTATAGCAGGTGACGTAATCCACAGTTAATAACGGTGTTTTTTGTACTACATTAAATATAAAAAGTGTTGTGTATTTTAAGGTTCTTAACTTCTTACATAATTTAAAGGCAACATTCTTGCTTAATGTGCTTTTTTGTTCGTTTTTATATTTTTGTTAACCTTTTGTTTCCCGTCCTTTTTCTATACTGAAGCAATCAAGCTATTTGTATGCTGGAGAGACGAGAGAAACCCACTCCAGATATGTTCGGAGAGCTTCTGCAGAATGCCAGCACTATGGGAGACCTGAGAAACTGTCCGGTTAGTATGCTTAATTTTCTTATGAGGACAACAGACAGGACAGAAGAGAGTTAATAGATTACACTGACATACCTTTTAATTCATGAGCATTTTCAAGATTTAGTTCATTGTAGTGATTGGGCTTGATTTTGGTACCTCTCAGTTACTCAACGAAGGAAAGAAAAAACTGCTGATGCTGAGTGTTTTCTTGACTAGAGGTAAGTGCTAAGAATAGGCAAGGATATAGTGCCTGGATGGAGAATAAAGATAAATGTTTTTATTGAGCTAGAATCCACACAAAAAGGTGGTGAGAAGGAATAAATTGGAAATGTTTACATTGCCCACAGGGAATGTGCACACAGTCTACTCCTGTTCAAGTCTGTGTGGCTGCTAGAGGTACCTATCATATGTTTCCATTCAATCTCACTGAAAATTGGTGAGGACTCCAACACTAACATGAAGCAGCAATTGTCTGCTTTTATTTTATGAAGAAAGTTCTGGCATCTTATCTAAAGAAACAGAAATGACAAAGAATTTGGAAGCTGTATCTTTATATAGGAGTTGTCTCTATGTTGACAGTAGTTTAGATTATCTAGCTTTTTAGTAGTGTTCCCAAAATCCGTCCAGGTACTCTGGTGTTATTTTTTTCTGTGAAAGTAGTGTGTACCATCTGTAATAAGAGCATGGGAAAGGAAGTACTTATTTCTTGTAGAGTCATCTCAGTAATACATGCTATGACACAAATATTACTACTCTTGCACCAGTTGTTGTAATTACATGTACAAGATCCATTGTTTTGCCTGGATAAGATTCCATTCAACTTCATCACTGCTATTCAGCTGGAATAAATTATACTGTTGACCACACTGTTGTTCTTGCATCATATAGCCAAAATGTTGGTCAGAGGCGAAGAGAAAAGAACAGCCACTTCTCACTGCCAGAGGATATTCCAACAGCAAAGGCTTGTAGGCTACGCAGCGTATTTGTAAGAGCTATGTGAAAGGCAAGAATTATCACAGAAAACTTGAGGGTGTACTGTTTTGGAATTCTGGCTGACATACTGTTCAGAGTATGGAGAAACTGACCAGAAAGTGTAGGTTATAGTCATTATGAGTGATGATTGGAATTTAACTGACATATAACCTCTTAGAATATGCCTAATTGATAGTCATAGGTTACTGTTCTTAAAATGCTCCATTCTGCTATGCAGTAAAAGTCTGACAAAGTTTGGCTGACCTAAGTCCTTATATCAGTTGGGTTGAGAAAAATACAATTAGTTTCATGTAAGCATGAAGACATTCTTGTTTTTAAATCATAAGGGCTTGGTTTCTAAAACAGGAGTTTGATATCTTGTTCTACCTTTTAATTTAGGTATATTCAGATCTAGAGCATTAGGTAGTTATGCAAAAATAGTGATCATCAAACTTTTTTTACATATTGATTAATAGGTAGGGCAGGAAACAGCTGCATAATTGCTGCTTTGTGTAGTGCTACTGTTTGACATCTCATGAGCCTGAAGTGAAGCAATACCAGGCTCTAACAGGAATAGCTTGTGTGCCTATTCCCTGGGGGTGGTATAAGCATTTCCATTTTATGCCTGCCTGCCTCCCCCTTAGCCTTCTGTAGCTTGTAACTTTGAAACATTCACTTTTAGTCTCTATCTAAATGTTAAATTATTTTTTGGCTATTGGCAAATCGTGGTTTACTTATGATTTAAAAAACAAAACACATAGATATTGTTTTATTGTTTAAGAGATTCAAAAGTCTAGCTATTTAATAACTAAAACAAGGAAAATTTACCAGAAGAACTTCCTTTGTCAAGGTGAGCTGCTTTGTATCTGAAATAATCAGCTGGGTAAAATTGCTTGTCGGCCCTTTCTGCCTCCTTTCTTTGTTTGGGAAATCTTACTGAGGCTTAGCTAAGGCTGGACTAATAAAGCTTCACTTGCATGACTTATTGGGATTACATATTAATCCTGTCTTACAAAAATTGCTTATGTTAACTAGTTGAAGCAACGGTGACAATTTGAGAGTAAAAGAGATGTTTTTTTTTTGTTGTTGTTGGTTGGTTTTGGTGAGATAATCCACAGGAGTGCTTGTACTTTGTGTGTGTGAATATGTCATAATAAAATATGTCATAATAAAATGTGTGTGAATATAGTCATCTTAATATTAAAGCCTGATATATACATGTAAACATCAGTCTTCTACCCATAAAACAAATGAACAAAAAAAACAACCACACGAAACAAACCAAAAAACCTCTAGCCTACTTTCTCATCATTGACTTGTCACTAAACTGAAGCTTTTTCCTTTTATTTTCTTTGTTTTTTTCTGGATGTTTTTTCTGGAATCTTTTTCTAGAGGTGCATATATGACCTGCTGTGGGGGGAAAGTGAGTTCTAAGAGATTTTTTCATAGTTGTCCTCAAAAATAAAAAGATGATGCGATCTTTGCTAAAATTACTGTGATAATTTCTTAATTCAGTAGGTGAACTTTTTTCATGATGCTTTAAAGATGCTGACAGTTCCAACAGATAATGGATAGGAAGAATCACTGAAAAATTTGTTAGCTTTAAAAGCAGATTTGTTAGCTTTAAAAGCAAGTTTCTCTTTGAAGATTATAACTAATGTTATAAGAAATAATGAGAATAAAAAAAATATTATTTATAATAAATAATTATTATAACATTATAATAAATAGAGAATGTTTATTTTCAATGTGTGTTTTGTTTTAAATCCTCAGAGTAATTGTGGGGAAAAGATACGTATTCGTCGTGTGCTGATGAACTCTCCACAGATCATCACCATTGGCTTGGTTTGGGACTCGGACCACTCTGATCTGGCTGAGGATGTTATACACAGCCTGGGCACTTGCCTTAAGTTGGGAGATGTGAGTTTTTTGTAATTTGACAGTACCTAAAAGCATGCAACCTTTCTAATGATAGTCTGTAGTGCTGGGTTGAGAAAAATAAGTCACCACCTCTACCTTTTCAGCCTCTGAATAGAGGGCATACCCAAAGATCTGGTCTGATTCTGAATTCTTCACAAAAACTGTGAAAGTACTAGTGTAATCATGTGTTTTCAGCTATATGAAATGACTGTATAAGGTGCTTGAAAATAAGAGAAAATTACTTCAGAAAACAGTTTGTCTGAATTAAAAGGAATACGTAGAAGTGCAAGGGAATTTTAGATTGGGGTTTGTGCTGGTTTCTATTAAAATACATTTGTACACTTTCCAGTTCAAAGAACAGAAGTTTATTACTTTTGAAGATAAAATACAGTTTCTGGTTGTTGTTTAAATCCTCTTTTCATTTACACCTGTAGTTGTAACAAGTAGACGTTACTTATAACTGAGCAACTTAAAACTGAGCAGTCTCTGAGAAATGGTGGCTTGCATTGTGTGACTGACTGATAAGTTAAATTAACTTGTGTATAGGATACGGAGGTTTGTATATCAGAGGATGCATTTATTCTATATCAGTTTGTTTTAGAGCTGAGTAATTCATATACTCAGTCTTGGCTGTGCCATATTCTAGCACTGAGGTATTACATTAAAATACTGAAGAAGAAAAATAATCTAGTGCATAGTGAACTAAAATCAGATCAAGTTAATGGAAGTGTGGTTAAGAATGCATGGTACCTGCATAGTAAAGCAGTAACACACTAAAAAATGAATCCAGTGCATTTTTAAATAAAACATGGTCAATTAAATTCAGAAAATGTTGCGTGTGCCAAATTTTTCTGACCTACTGTTATCTTCATTTCATCTTCTTAGCTTAAATTAAAATAAATGCCAGTTGTTTACTGTCAGAACTGCATTACTTCTACAAAGTGATGAGGAATGAGTAACAGTTTTTAAATAGTATTTCATATAATCAACAAGCATAACAGAGTATATGGAGAATTTTTTTCAGTGCAAAGTAGTTTTGCTTGTATTCATTTTTAGAGTAGAACCACACTTCAAATTCTGAGAAGGTGTTACGTATTACTGTTGTAAACATCTTTAAAGCATGGGCACAGTCTCCAAGACTGACTTGATTCTTGGGCATTTGGTGAGTTAACAACAGCCTGTACCTGGTCTGCGTCTCTGGGTTTGCTTAAACATTTGTCAATTACCTTAGTCTTTGACCTGTTTTCTTAATCTCAGCTAAAACAACTGCTGCCTCTCTTGTAGTACTTTGAGGCCTTCAGACTCGAAGCAGTATATAAAATGCTGGGTATTTTATTGATTTCTGCTTTCATTTTTTTTTATTTCCCTTCTTGAAGCTCTTCTTCAGAGTAACTGATGACAGAGCAAAACACTCAGAGCTGTATTTGGTGGGAATGATTTGTTACTATGGAAAGCATTATTCTACCTTCTTCTTCCAAACAAAAATCCGCAAATGGATGTACTTTGATGATGCTCATGTCAAGGAGGTAAGAAAGTAATGCTCAACAAATTTCTAAGATTTTTTTTCTAACTACTTATATACAAATCCATACTGTTCTTCAAAGATTTTGAGAAATTGTGTGTGTTTTCCTACTCAAGTTCCGTAGCTCTGTACCTTTTTGTGAGCAAAGTAAAGCATTCACAGGAAAGCGTACCAGAAATCTCAGAAGTCCTATTCTTAGTTGTTGGCTGCCAATCTTGCTTTCACATTGTTGTTTGAATCCCTATTGTTTGTTTGTGCACACAGCTGACGTGCTTCTCTTTCCCTTACTGATGAGTGGTGTTGCTATTTAGCCTGCTTTTGGAGTTGCTTGTTGAAGTATCTAGATGCCAGACTTCCCTGATGGTTGCTTCCAACAACCAATTTTCCACTTGTTTGTCCTTTTTTTTAATTCTCACCAAGCATGATGAGTTCCTTGACATTACAGATACCAGTGCTGGAATCTTGGCACACTGTTCCTATATCCCGTTAGTTTGTTTTGCTTTATTTCCCACTACTTTCCTTTTATTCCTTCTAGTCATGGAGGCACAAACACAAGAGAGGAAAACTCTCTGCTAATTTTGCCAAGCAGAATCTCAAAGGGAAAACTAATCTTTCCATTTGTTCAGTCACATTTGTCTGCAGCAAAACTGCCAAGGATAGGTACTGCAGTGCTTTAGTTGAATAATTGTGTATGGAGTAGATTTGTTAGAGCAGATATTTAGCGTATTAAGTGAAACCCATATTAGTATATGGGGAAGATTTTTGAGATGTATATGGCTATAATAATTGTTGCCTGGCCTATCAAAATGCTTGATTTTAGTTGAGTTGGTTCCTCTGTGTTCCAAATGTGTTCTTAGCTGGTGTCATAAACGGTGCCTTTTTTTCTTAGATAAGGTGAGTCTCAGAGGAATGGAAATGCCTATTTTTAAGAGACAGTTTTGAAGTGTTTTCCAACGTGTGACCAGTGGTTAGAGCTTTCTTGATGATTCCTGTTCAATACTGGTTATGGAAGGAATTAACGAAAGTCAGAGGAAAAAAATTGAACTCTGAAATAAGGGGGGGGGGGGGTAGACATTGTTACAGAAGATGATGACAGTCTTTTTCTTGTGTTATTTTGTTCTTGTTGTCAAATCAGATTGGTCCAAAATGGAAAGATGTTGTGACAAAATGCATTAAGGGTCATTATCAGCCTTTGCTGCTGCTGTATGCAGATCCAAGAGGAACTCCAGTGTCAACACAAGACTTGCCCCCCCAAGTGGATTTACAGCAATATAGCAGGACTTGCTATGATAGTGAAGACTCAGGTAAGCAATCTGGACTGCAAGCTTATGCCTTATGCTGTAGTGTTGTGTGATTTTTTTTATGTTGCTCTGTGTGTGTTTTTGTTAGGGGGGGTCTTTGGTTGTCAGAGCTGATCTAGAGAACTTCCAGTATTTCACCTTTGAACTTCTCTTCCAGTCCAAGACTCTGTTGATTGTTTGGGTAGTAAACTTTTCCAAAAAATGTTGGAGAAAGAAACTAAAGAAAAAAGCAGTGAAGGATCTGTTGTGGCGTGGAAGTAGAGAGGAACAATAAATAATGATTTCAAGGGCTGGTTTCATAAATTCGTCATCAGTTTTAACAGGAAGGGAATAATAGCTGAGTTGCACAAGCTCAGAAATGAAAGGAAGCTGCAGAATTAAACTCAGGAGTGAAGTTAGGGGTAAAGTAATCTATGAAACGTGAACTGATTTGTGGGAGACTAAAGGGAAAGGGATTGGTGAAGGCATATGCCTGTAGGTGATGATTACTTGTTAATTCTTCATGGTCTGTTTTGCATCAAAAAAAGATTACAGCTGCAGATATATAGTACTTTCTAGCAAAGAGGCCTTCAACATATCTCTGCTTCCTGAATCCTTTGTTTTGTAGGTAGTGCATTGAATCAGAAATGTGTGTCCTGCTAAGGTGCTTCAGAGCTTAGAACTTGGTCTGTTCAGCATGTTGGTAGTGGTCTGATGGGCTATTGGTTTACTGAATATCTGGGATAATTTTGGATATTAGATGTGGCCTCTGGATACATTCTGAGAAAGATGGGCAATTGCAATCTAGATGGAATGAAGAATAGAAACTGGGTGTAGGTTTATTATAATGGTTTAGCAAATGAAGATTGTTTCTATTTTTGTACATTTGGAGAAAATATCCTGTATTAGAGTTGGGTTTATAGGTTGCCAAGAACAGCAAGACAAGACTAAAACCAGAAATGCAGCATTTTTCCAGAATACTAGCCTATTTATACAACTGTAATTCCAGGAATATATTATGTTTTTTGTGGACAATAGTTGACCAGGAAACATAAAGTTAGCTAATCCATAGAGAACATCTGTTATCCCCTTAGTTGTGTGTTGACAATCTACTAGTAATGAAATAAATCTCCAACTCGTCTTAAAATAAATGCAAATAAAAACAGAAGGAAGAAAACCTTCACTTCTCACTTGACAAGATGCCTTAAAATTTAGAAACCTATCTTCCTGTTCTGAAGAAAACCAGGAAGTGGGGAGAGGGCCTTTGATGCTAGATGTTGTGAGCATCTCTACAAGTATCAGGTCAATATACGCTATATATAAACTGGCCTTGTGGTTCTGCTCTTTTTTTTTTCCCAGGAAATACATAGCTAACACTATTTCTCAGTGTCTCTTCAGTATCTAATATTATTGTGTTCTGAAATGACCTCAGGAAGCTGAACATAAAAATACATACATACAAAGAAATTTAAAAATGTGCTTTCTTTCAGATTAAACTCAGAAGGTTACAATGAGTAACCTGCTCTCTCATTTCAAAAACACTTGAGTTGCTCAGGCTTACTTATGTTGTCTGCAGCGTTCAACATTGATACAAAACTTTTGAAAGAATTTGTGAGATACTGTAGGTTGATGTGCCAGAAAAAATCATACTCTATCTATTTTCCGATCAAATATGAATGGATTGGTTTTTAGTCTTGTTGATATCCAGAGTTTTCTATCCTAATATAGCTTTTCGGAATGGCCTTTTTGTCTCTCACTGAGTGTAAATACTTGAGGACTACTCAGTGTTATCAGATATCCACAGCCCATAATTCAGAAATGAACTGAAACTGCTTATTCTTAAGCTGTTAATCACAATATCATACCTGAAGTGTTGTTGATAGGTTCAGATAAATGCATCTATTCACATCAAAATGTGATACCACAAATTATGGAGGAAAGATTGTCAAAAATGCTGGTACAAAATGTGGAGTGGAGTCCAAATGGTTCCTCTTAATGTTTTTGATTTTCTGTTGAATAGAGACTTCAGTTCATAAATTGTTCTTTACTACTCAGTTCCATAGCACTGATTCCTTTTTCCTATATTCACCTTTCTTTCTGAAACTGTCATTTCTTATAACAGCCCTATTCTGTATTTCCTTAGACTTTAAGATTTTTAACCAGTCAGGAGGTGGGGAGAATTTTCTGAGTGTAAAACCTTTTACATTGCCTGAAGTAGGACATCAGCTTACAGGACTTGGTCTCACCGAAAATATGAAGCAGTCTCAGGCTGTGTGCAAAATTAACCATAATTTTCTTCTTTATTTTTCTGCTTTTCTTTAGTTTGTCCACTGACAAACAAGTATGGAATGAACATTCCGTATATTCTGGAGTGTATACAAAACATATAAAATGGCCAACAGTCTCCCTACTGTTCAAATTTTTACTTTTGTATAATGAAAGTGTTGGGAGGAGGTTGTCCTTTTCTCTTGTTTTAATGAATTTAAGAAGTACTGTACTGAAATCGAATCATGGTGGTTCATCCATTTCAGTATCCCAGTCATGCAGTGGACCAGCACCAGCTTCTTTGGAAGAAACAGGTTACTTTGCTTTAGATATAATCTCAGTATGAAGTTTTAGATAGGCTTTTGCTTCATAATAGATAAAATATGTTGTTATTATGACTTTTGTTGTTATTGTTATCTTTATTAATATTTTGTTCTTGACTAGTTTTGTTAATTTTAGCGTGGTACTAATGTGTACTTTGGTATGCCAATTGACATAGTTTAATTTTGCATAATAAATAGATCTGATAAATTTGGAGTTACCAGAGAGAAAGAAATAAAGGTTTTAAGAAGGTATGACACCCCTTTATCTTCCCAAAGGATAGGACCTTTCCCGTAAGATTCGGTGTTCTTGGATTTGAATTTGCATATTTGGTACTCTGTTCTTCCACTTAACTTACATGTAGCTGCTTCCGTTCTATTCCTGTTTTTTTTTTAGCCTTTCATGACTCTTATAAAGGTCTAAAGAGATTGAAAATTGACATTACTTTCTTTACTAGGGAGAGAACCTTCCATCTCAAGCGATACCAGGACAGATTCCTCTACCGACAGCTATCCTTATAAACAGGCACACCATGAGTCTGTGGTCAGTCACTTCTCTTCCGACTCACAGGGGACGGTCATCTACAATGTGGAGAATGATGCAGATTCACAAAGCAGCAGGGATACAGGTAGCAGATACTGTTATATCTGAGTAGTCATTGTCATTAAATATGATGAATGCAGTGGAGCCCCATGAAAAATCTTTTTATGCAACCCGTAACAGAATAATGAGCAGTGTTTAGTATCCAGCATGGTTTTGGTTTGCAATGAACTGTAGTGTTGACAAAGATCTGCATAATTTTAACTGCTGTTGACCTTTGTAGACTAGCATCTAGCCAGGTAAAAATTTGAAGACACTATTTCTGTTATCCATTATCCACCTGCTCTTTCTGTCATACAAAATCCTGGAACCTCGAGTCTGTTTTGCAGTACCATTGTACAGTCTGGTAAGTGTTGTGTGTGCAGTTAGTTCATTTCAGGAGTTGAAGCTGTCTGGGAAAGGCACTTCTATCACCAGAATCTCCCATACATGGGTACTAAAGACTTCCTGTGTAAGTGGATGATGTTAGTATTTACTGCACTAAGGAGGAGCATAAGATGTTCCTGTTCTCCTGCCTGTGTTGTGGAGACAAATTAACTAAGCATTTGCAATGGGAAGGGAGTCTGTCTTTATATTCCTTCAAGCAGCTGAACAGTCGGCCCAAAGACTAGTTGAAAAGAGGTTAGCTGGAAGTCTGAAGGCTTAGATCTGTATTATTCATGCTTAGTGACCCCAGTCAGTCTGTTTCTGCATATAGTACTAACTTCAGTTCTGAAAAAGTAGTGCATGAGTCAAAGGCAGACTTCTCAAGCATCAGAAACATGACCTACTAAATTCATTTGAAGTTATTTTATTGTGCCTTAAAAAACTTTCTAAGATGACATAACTGTTGAATCAGCAACTGTTGGTTGCAGCAGTATCAACAGCTAACGCACCACTATGTCCTTTTAGTTGCAAAATAGTTGCTGTCTTGTGATAATGTATTCAACTTTAGTTCATTTGAAACCATCTATGTTACAAATATTTTTCACATATGAACCTGGAAGAAAATGGTTCAGGTACGTTTTCTTCACTGCTTTTACATTCTTCATCAAAAGTCTAAGCAATTGTAATCTATGGTTTTCGGTAACTTGAAGGTACTTTTAATGTTTTATGAAATACTTAGCACTGTAGGTTCTGGTATTAGTCCTCAGTAGAGTGTGAGAAAGAAGGGAAAGTTGGAGCAGAATTTGAGAGTGATCAGGAAACACAACTTATGTTGAACTGAAGAGTTCTGAGAAGCCAAAACTGAAAATGCTGGCAGGGTGTTACTTATATACAAAAAAGTCTACAAAAGTGGCAGGCAGTTGATTGAATTAGGTTCCTCCCTACAAAATTTGTCACATAAGTCTGCTTAAAAAAAAAAAAAAAGGAAGAGGATAGTGGGATAGCTGCCAACATATATGTTGAAATTCACCTGCTTATAACTTTTTGTTCTATAATTTTTTAGTAATATTCTCCTCTTTTTTCTTTTTTCTCCTACTGATTCTGTCCTATATTATTCCTCCAGCTCTAGCCCATCTCTCACTACCTAGTTTCAGTCATCCTCATCTTCCCTGATTCAACCCTAGCTATAGTCAGTCTGTCCCCTTAGCTAGTCACCTGTCTGGACATTTTCCCCTTTTATTTTTGCCTACCTAAAACCTTTCCAAAAAGCCAGTCTGCTGAATCATAAAACTGCTTAGTCATCAAATGCTGATCTGTGGGGCTATTAAGAAGCCATCCACATTGACCTGTCAACAGTTGCTGCTATTGAATAATTCTGGGCAAGAGCAGGATTATTCATGTAATGGCCATTTACCCCACTACTGCAGCCCAGAATTTTATGAACCCTATCCCACATCGCCCTCCTGGGAAGGACCACCATTGGGTCATATGACCTCAGACACCTGGGTTCTTCAGGATGAGGGCATGAAGAGTGGCTGCATGAGCACTCTCTTGCTCTTGCCAACCTGTGCTGCTGAGAAAAATGTGTGTATTCTGGCTGCCCTATTCATGCAACTGAGTTTTTCTTGGGAGGGAGTAGGGGACGTTCTGTCTTAACCTGTTTGATTTCATTCTTTTTGTTTAGCATATTCTGACCATCTTCCTCCTCCTCACCTTCCAAAAACCAGAGACCACTACCACCGAAAACCTTTCCTTTGTACGTTCCTTTGAATACCACTGTTTGCTTATAAAACCATCCCACCCATGGAGGATGAGGCATTTAGGAATGTATTCAGCAATGGACACCTTTTTAGGTGTGTGATTGGGCACTTGGAAATCCTGGCTTTTTATTTTAATAAAAGAAATAAAGTGTGAATTTTTAGCTCGTATATATGGTATTACAATTCCTCTATTCGTGCATTTCATTGGATTTAGTCTTTGTTCCAGAGCATCCAGGTAGAAACAACGTAGTCTGTGTCCTGCAGACTTGGGATTCTTGGTTTTCTTCTCTATGGCTATGAAATGTTCAGTGAGAATATGACAAAATTTACAGTTTATGAAATGAGAAGAAATATTTATGTACAGCTAGCAACCTTCATTCTACAATGCTAAGTTGTGTTCTTTTGTCTGTGCAGGCCCTAAGCTAACTCCAGCACCACTGAATATCTTTAAATAGTTTCTGTTACAGGACAGGAATACACTAACATGTTACTGTATGGTAGCCAGTCATTCCTATCAGGTTGCAAACTTCTGGGGAAAAATGTTTTGCTTCATAGTATACAATTTCTCTAGTGAAGCGTAAGCTCCTTTTACCTCCTAGTAGTTCCCCTCAAGATAAAAGATACTACTGTTCTTTCAGTCCCTAAAAGATGTATGACAGTACATGCTATTGGGGTAAATGATTTCTCCCAAAGTGCTGACTGACTCATGCTCAATCACCTAAATGCCGTACATCTTGTTTTCATTGCCAGTGTTTCTCTTCTATTCCCTTAGTTCTTTTATGTGTTCTTCTTTTTTTCTAAAGATTTAACTACAAAAATCACTCTCTAGTTTGCAAATGAATAGAAACATGAATCTTGTATAGCTTGCTTTTTGTTGTCTAGATTCCTTCCCACTCATATTACAGTATCTTCTTAGCAATTGTAGTTAAAGTGAATTATTTCTTCAACTGTTTAAAAGTGTGATTTCTACTTTTAAAATCCGCTTTGAATATTGTTGATTTTTGTGCTTATTTCTAGAGAAGGGGTAGGCTCAGAAATGCCAACTATGTAGTCTGGGGACTTCTAATCCACTGTTGAGTAGTAGGGATTTTTCTCTGCTGTCGTCCTATAGAAGGTGAAATTTGGTGATATAAAGGCCAGAGAAGTCTTTGTAGCTTATTCATAAATTCCCTTCTTACCCTGCATCTCTGCTTGGGACTGCTCACGTGAGTAAAGCCATGCGTGTGTTTGTGCTTGCAGGCTTAGGACTGTGTGTGAGAACCATAATGTTAAAAGAAATGGCAGTACAGAAAACTTGTAATGAACTGTCATATACACTTAACTCACCTTTTATGTGAGGAAAAGGAAAACATGTGTGCAAGAGAAAATGCTAGGACTTGGACACATGAGCAAGGGAGTAAGGGAACATTCTTGTGTGTAAGCTGATTCGTGCTGATAATTTGTGTGTATGCTCTTAGTTTGTGGCAGATGTGAATTAGCTGGTGTAGCTGTTGAGAGCCAACTGAGGCTTCTTCATTGTGGCCTAAGCTAACTCAAATTACTTCTGTAAAGAGAGTGCAGTTAGTGCAGAGCAACTGGTGATGTGCATTAATTTATTACTACATGCTGACTTGTTCATGTGTTTGAGCCTTCATTCAACAGACTAATGTTAAGCAAGCTGTCCTCAATTCTTTTGTTGGTGACTGTTAAAACTGACCAAGTATTCAGACAGCAAGAAAGCGACACCCTTAGAGTATTAGAAGACAAGGCACGCTCAACTTTTTCCACTTGCTTTGGATGATCTGTCATTAACCAGGGTCCTTGGAGGGGCTGTATTGCTTATGACCTTAAAATGAATGTACATCCCACCCACAGGACAAAACCAATAACTTCTGGAAACGAAAAGTTACCCAAACCTGCCAGTTAGCATTGGAGTGTCTGCAGCTCCTAAGGAGGAGAGCCCTACTGTTTTCAGCACAGAGAGCACTTGGTCCAAAGGCTCTTGTCATCTCAGATGTGTTCTTCTGTCCTTTCAGGGCACCTGACTGACAGTGAGTGTAATCAGAGGCATATTTCCAAAAAGGGCTCACTGGCAGACCGCAAAAGGAGTTCTAGCCGGTCTCGGCGAAAAGCAGATGAGGCTCAGTCATCAGGATACCACAGTGAAGGCAAGAAACATTATTTTATTTGAAATATCAATATCTTTCTGAATGCTTTTAAGATCCTCAGAGTGTATGTGTATTTCTTTCCTTGTTTCTTACATCTTAGCATTTTGTCTTGTCTTTGCTTTTGTGTTTGGGTTTTTGTTTTACTTTTCAAAGACTATATGAAGATGCTGTGAGTAGGGCTGCTGGCTTAACCTGGACTTATTTTTGTGGCTTTTGCCCTCTCTTTTATAAACTGCAGGAGAAACCTTGAAGGAGAAACAAGCTCCCAGAGCTGCCCCCAAACCATCCAGCAGCACGAGCCGACTGAGGGAATTTAAAGAAACAGTGAGCAATATGATCCACAGCAGACCACAGCAAGTTTCTCAAATCAACCAAAATTCCTCTCATGGAGGGAGTAATACAGATCAGACTGAAACACGGCCCTTAAAAAGCCTATCATCTGCACATTCTCGAGACTGGGAAGTGGAGAGTACCAGTAGTGAGTCTAAATCCAGTTCATGTAGCAGGTACCGGCCAACCTGGAAACCCAAAAGAGAATCTCTGAATATAGACAGCATCTTCAGTAAAGACAAAAGGAAACATTGTGGCTACACTCAGCTTAGTCCCTTCTCTGAAGAGGCAGGTAAGCAGTTGGAAAGAAAGATTTACTTACAAATATGTGGAATTTACAGTCGTCTTCTCTTCATTTTTAAGTTGAGAAGTGAAATTTTGAAGATGGCATATAGGTTGGTGGTGACTTGAGTCCTTGAAGGCTAATTTCTGTGTGTATTTATGTTGCATGTGTGATGTTTGTTTTGTTTGTTTTCTGTGTGTAAAATTTCACTTTTTGGGAAGTTACAAGGGAAACTTTACTGTTTTTGCTACTTAAACAGACCCAGTGCTAAACTGCTAAACATCTGGAAGTTCATTGCTTGGAGTAGCTTTTTTATTGGTTACTTTCTCTGGCTCCTGCTATTTTAGCATGATGGCTCAGACTGTGGTGCAGCAAGTACCTCATGCATTAGCATGGAGTTTCTCTTGTGAGTATAAGAGCAGCTAATGATGATTTATCTGGGACTGTTTTGCACTACAGCAGGCTGTGTAATTTGTACGTAAAGACTTTGTCCTAGGCTTTGCTGTTTTTTTGAAGGTAATAGAATCTTTTGTGAAACAACTTCAGGTATCTTTTGTTCCCCCTGCTTCCCTTTCCATGGTCTGCAAATGAATGTAACAGTTATTTTCCTCCTTTATCAAGAAATGGATGCTCCTGAAACTGTAAAGGGTGTGGAGAGCAGGTGTTTACCCATTCCCGTCTTTTATACTGTTATGCTACTGGAACTGCTACTCTCCTTTCTTAGGTGCTTAAAGGGGACAGTGTGTGGATGAGAAGGGAAAGATTTGTGTGACTGGCAGCAGGGTTGTGGTTAATGATGACACCTGCAGAAATTTTGGAGTCTTGAGAGGGATAGGGATAACTGGAAGGAACTAAAGGTTGAAAAGAATTGGGCAGCATGAAGGAACATACATTTATAGGGAAGATGAAGAGAGAAGAGAACACAGCTTCAGGAAAAGAAAACAAGGGGAGTAAACATGAGGCAAGTGGGAACGTAAAGTAAGATCAGTAAGGAAGAATTTAAGTTTTCCAGTTCTCCTGTCTTACATGAATGACACAATATATGAGCCTCATCAAATTGTAACTGGCAAAATAAACTAAAAAGTGCAGCATCTGAAGTAAATACAACAGTACAGTAACAGCTATGAAGTGGAAATACTAAAGGCACAGTTGGATATACTGTAAAATGGTTTTGCACAAATACAAATTGTTACAGGGAGGAAGGGAGTTTTCTTTCCACATCTGATTGTTACTTGGGGGGAATATGGTAGCATTAAATTGGAGAGATTTGAAGATGAATTTGCTGAATAGGTTGTTGCTTAATGTTATCAGAGATGATGTAAAATTTTTTTCTGCTTCCTATTGCTAATTTTAGGTGATATTAAAGGCAGTGCTTCTGGTTTAAGCATAATTGAGAAGCGAAAATGTGTCGATGATTTGCTGTTATGAAACTTGGACCTTCTCCTGGGCTATATTCTTTTATCTCAACAGGTAAAGAGCTTATGGAGAATGAGGTGAAGGAACGTGCTGTTCAAGAAACAAGATCAAGCCAATCAAACGTCAGATACAAGCGTGGTGTACTAGGCCGTGGCACCCAGCATATGGTGGATCAACATCCTCATCTAATACAGAGAATGGAGTCTGGGTATGAAAGCAGTGAGCGCAACAGCAACAGTCCAGTTAGTCTGGACATGCCCTTGTCTGAAAGCTCAAGCAACCACAGGTAGATTTTAACAAACTTCATTTTTAAAGTGAGGTCTTTGTTTCTTTTTTGTTGTTACATAATGATGTAGGACATGAAAAACAAAACAACAAAATCAGCACAAAAGAGCGGTCCTAGCTTATAGTGCAAATTTATTGAGGCAAGGAATTTCCCTTGTATCTGAGTGAGACTGATTCCTTTTCTTGTCGGTATATTGATAGCTTAGTGCAAGTAAGAAGGGGAAATAAATGGTGTTCAGTTGAATGAGAAGTGTTGATTAAAATGATGCATCTGAAATAGTCATACCTTTAGTCTATGATTTGAAAACTCAAATATCAAACTTTGCATGTGCTTTGAACAATATGATTGACCTTTTGATAAACCATTATTTGATTTTTTAAAATCTGTGTAGAAAATCAGAAATCAACAGTATTATGGCCCTGTCAGTTTGAGAAGTTCACTGAAATCTTGTAACATATTTGCAATATTTATATGCAAAAATAAATAGGCATCATAACGTGTTTCTCTCCTTGGCTTGGACAGCTGATGCAGTCACAAACCGAACATGTTTATAGCCAGAATAGGAGATTTTCAGCTGTTAAAACCAGTTGAGAACAGCTATCAGATCATGGTTTTAACATGCGTTGTGTGGTCTTTGGAGTAGATTAGAATTATTGTCCCTTCCCTTTGTTTGCTTTCTCTTCCTCTGTTTCTCCAAAGACTTTCCTGTGGTAGGCTTTTTTTTTCCCTGTGAGGACATAAAAGTGAAATGCGAGTAAATATTTTTGTGATCGTAGAAAATGTACACACAATTTCTCCTTAAGATAGTAGTAACATTGTGTACTGTAATTGTTCTCTTTTTGGAGGGACATTCATATGAAATGGGCAGGTGGATTGGTTCCTGCTTGGCGCAGTATTCCCAAGTCTCACAGTAGCAGCATCCTGGAAGTGGAGTCTAATTCTTCAACTGGGAGCTGGACAAACAGCCCACGCACCATTGGAAATGGTAGGATGTACTTCTCAGTAGTCATGGTTCCACAAGATAAATTGTATTGGAGTTGTTCTTTACTTTCTGGATGCTTTTCTTTACAGTGGTGTTCCGAGGAAGGGGAGATGAAACATTGAGCAATACAGCACAGTTTTACAAGATGTAACTTTGGTTTTCCAAAGGGGATTGTAAAAAAAAAAAAAAAAAACTTTATTGGAATATTACTTTGATCATGTTGTTCTGGTATCTTTTTCAACAAAGATTGACTTAACTGATTAAGTAAACTTTTTCTCCTATTCTTTCCCATAATTCAGTATTCTGCTGTCAGTGCAAAATGTCTTCCTGAGCATAACTGATAATAACTTACAGGATTGACTCCTGAAAAGAAGCTCATAATGGTATACAACATCGAAAATTGTCACAAATGAGAATGGGTATTTACAGGACGTTTGGGCTAAAGCTGAGCTTTTATGCAGATACACATTCTGATTATCCTTCTGAGCAAACGCTTTATTCCAGAGAATGTCTGGGGAAGGGAGGAAGGGAGATACTTTCTGAACACACTTCATAGTTGAAGTGAGAGTGAAGACTGATTTCTTCTGTGTTGAGTAGAACATTGATAAGCTTTTTCTTCCTCTCATTTTTATCTGCTTCTGCACCTGGATGAAAACTATCTCAGTTGGAATCTGTTTTACTTTCTAAAGCTAATGATCTGGCTACATTGTCATAGCATTGGTTACAAATTACAGGCACAATAAAAAGTCTCGATTTCAGCAGCAATTTACGGTTCTCTTCTGATGATTTGCTCTGTTCCATTTGCTGTTTCTTGGGTCAGTGGATTAAAGGATGGACTGTGTTACAGGGGATCATGAAGCAATACTGCAACGATTCTAACAGGCTCACTGACGCAGAGAGGGCAATTGGAAACCAAATAGCTTGGGCGGGGTTTTAAAACTAAAATTTAACAAAGCAGATTTTATCTGAAATTCTGTAGCCTTTGTTTGGTCAGTATGCTATTTGCTAATGGCAATTGTATTTTTCATTAACATTACTTGTCTTTTAATGGATACTTTGAGAGATTTTTACTATCAAAAATATTTTTTTTGAAGGTGGGGAGATCTTTGGCCCTTTAAAGAGTGAACTGGATGAATTGCAAGAGGAGGTGGCAAGGAGAGCACATGAACAGGAACTACGCAGGAAAAGAGAAAAGGAAATGGAGGCAGCAATGGGCTTTAACCCCCGTCCCAGCAGGTTCATGGATCTAGATGAACTGCAGAATCAGGGTAACCTTTCGAATGCAGTATATTTTGCAAGACTGTGGTGCTGATTTTTTTTGAACCTTTGAACTTAATTTTCTACTATATGTCTCTCCCCATTCACCCAGTTTTACAATTTTGTACCTTCAGTTAGTGAAAGACCATCAATTTCAAACCTGTTGAATACAGAAAAACAATTTGTTATTTTAAGCAAGTACTTTCTTGAATGTGAAAATAACAACAAGAAACTTCCTAATATATAGTGTTTGTATATATTTGGACCTTTACATTTTTATGTGGTTATATGTACTAGTGATACCTAGATTTAGCTATAAGGGTTCAACCAGCATCCTGGAATGAGCACCTTTCAGATGCCTCAGATCCACCTGCAGCACAACTTGTTCATTTAGACCACTGTTTTGTTCTCGTTTCTTTCTGGTAGCACCACTGACCTAAGCAATTCTGCCTGTTTCTGCCCTTATACTTTTCACTCTCCCTCCCTGCTCAGCTGTGCAGCCGCAGCACAGGGGTGGGAACAAGTACTGGGGCAAGCTTATCTGGTCTAGTGTTGAAAATCTGAGCAGGGTTTGGCATACATATCTTTCAGAAGGGACAAGAATTGAGAAAAAAAATAAAAATTAAAAAGCCAAATATTAACTCTTATTATATCTTTTCCAAGGCCCCTCATGTTTCTGGCTGGGGATGGCAATAGAAAAGGTTTAACTGGAATTTAATTGGAAGAATGGAACTGCAACAGAGGGAGCTTGGTGACAGGATTCACATGTAGCACCTTTGTTTTATTCCTAGTCTCCATCAGCCAGTAAGAGGAGTCAGAGATGGTGGGGTGACCCACTTAGTAGGGTTTGAATGAAACCAAGTAGAGCATGTAAGTGTGGGGCTCTTGGTGGCCATCAGAGGCAAGGAGTGTGGTAAAATGCCTAGGCTCTGCCCTCTCAAATGACTGGGGCAGTCCCACCAAGGCACTGTAGTCTCCTGTGTTGACAAGCCTCCTGGGACTCCTACGCTACTCTCTCCTACCTGGTGTAGGAGAGGAGAGCTAAGGTGCTGGTGTTGTACAGGACAGAAGTGAAGGATGGAGAGGGGCACCCCACAACAGTGCCAGCTGAGGGCACAATGCAGCCAGCATTCTGCAGCTCACAGCTGTGCCAGCTGCTCAGAGCCAGAATGTCACTGTATCAGTGGCAGCTGAAAAATAGGATCTTTATGAGAATGGCTGACTGTGAATGTTGTTACAGTTTGTGCTTTCAGTGAGCCGCTAGGTTATCCTTTGTGGTTCTGCTGTGACCTGCAAGTGTCCAGTTGACAAGTTCTGATCTAACATAATAGACAGATACCTTTTTATTAGTATTGTTGTTTATCTTCATAACACAAATGATAATGATGTAAAAATTGAAATGGGAACCTCTATTCTTGAGCACGAGGATGTTGTCTTCTCTGCTTTTCGTGCCCAAAGGGAATAGCATGGTTTTCCAAGAAATGACCCATCTTTGATCTGTTGTTGCATTAATTGGTAGAAGCAAAAATACCTTGGGTTTTCACTGTTAGGAAGAAAGCGAACTAGAATAACGCTTAATCCAAAAAGACTTCAGTGCAATTTTTGAGTTAGTTATTGACCTTAAAGCTGGGGAGGTATTCATTTGTTCCTTTTAAGCCTTTCCCCACCCCAGTCAGAGATGTAATGGCTTAACATTAACAGACTGCTTGATTGCCTGGAATGCTTGCTTGTACACAGAGCTCCAGAACACTTGTGACTCATTTTCCCCTTAAGTAAAATGCTAAACTCATGCAAAGAAAGCTAACTTTAGAATACTGGCCTTGCTTATGAGCCTTAGTAGCCTTGATTTTGAAACTGAATGTGCTGCTTGATTAACTCACTGCTCTAACAGATCTTACTTCTCTCAGCAGTAATTGCTTTTCATGAGTTCTTTGGGATTTGTGTGTTTACATTTGTGCACAAGGGTGCTGGGGAGCAGGTTGGGCCATAGTGTGTGCTATACAAGTTGGTCAAAAAAGATATTGATGTTCTGTGTCATAACGGAGACGTTCCAGAAAAGGAGCCCACCCCCAAATGAAACAGTCTATTTTTTTCTGTTTTCCCTGGCCTCATTTGAATGTGTACATTTTAGGATACAACTTGCATAATGTTTAATAGATGACACCAGCATGTCTGGGCATTTTCTCCTCTCAGGACTGGATGTTCTGATGCCAGGACATAGTGTTTCATCTTTTCCTGTTGCGTCCAAGAATGATTTATTCTTATTCCCTGGTGCTATTTTCTAAATTGGTGTAAAAAGAATTACTGACTGTTTTCCGTATCTTTCTGGTTCCTTCCACATGTTTTTCTTCTAAAGCTACAAGACAATTAGATTTTCGTGTTTTGTATGTCTCTTTCAGCAGTTGAGTGTATGCACTCAACACATTCATGGAACTAGTTCTTGCATTCATACACGCATTCAAGTCTGAGTGTTGTTCCATGGATATCTCAGTAGGTTCAGTTTGAAGACATTTTGTATGGAAGTAATTAGATACCTGAAGAAGAGACAGATGATTTCTGGCAGGGAACTTACGATAATGTAGTACAAGAAAAGCCCTGACCTGCTGTGTTTCCCGATTTAGACTTCCTAATTCAGACTGTTGAAAACAGCATGTTAGGCAAGTACAGCTCTCTGAAGTAAGCAAAATTTGAAGAAAAAATCTGGTTTACGAAGTTCTACTGTGTGTGCATCAAGTATATCAGGGTGCTCAAGTTATACTTCTGCTTAGGAAAGTTTAGGTGTTACTGTAGATGGTTTGGGATATGCGTAGCCTCTGCAAGAGGTCTGCTACCAATGAGTCAGTGTGTGGAACAATTTGGTGATCACAAATGGGGTGAGGGTAAACGAGGGTTCTGCACAGAATGAAACCAAAATGAAGGGTGCTGCCCGTTGCAGGGAGGAATGATGACTTTGAGAAGTCCATGCAGGAGGCAGACTCAATCTTTGAAGAGTCGCTGAATCAGGAGCAGAAGGGGGATTGTGCTGCAGCTTTGGCTCTCTGTAACGAAGCTATATGTAAGTAACTCTAACCACTTGAGCTATTGCGCTTTTGGCAGTGCTAATATCTTAGAAAACTGTGAAATATTTAATCATGTTAAATTGTCAGGTTGCAATACAGGGATCCAGATGGTCTTTAGAAAGTGCTGGGTGACAAAATCTTATTTTTTTCAAGCATTCTGTTTTTGGGGTTTTAGTCCTATTCTTCTTCATCTCTGTATTTTCGTGTTTGCATCTGTTTTTGTTGTTCTCTCCAGCGCTATGGCAATAACAGCACTGGGATATTGATGTGTCTTTTCTGGTGCTAAATGCTGCATTTCAGCAAGCACTTTGTAGGTAACTTTGTGCCACTTGGCCCTCGTTTAGCAATTTTTCCCAATCCTCAGGCCAAATTACAAAGGGTATTAAATTCCCCTGTTTCTCATGGAGGATGTAGCATACGGAAGAAAGCAGTAGCCTACTTTTTACATCCTTTGGGTTTAAAAAAAAAAACAACAAAACAAACAAAAAAAAAGCCTATGCTGTACCTAACACTCAGGAAGAAAAGCAATAGGACATAGAAGTGCTTAAATGCATTGTGACCTTTGAG
Organism: Cygnus atratus; assembly: GCF_013377495.2. NCBI lineage: Eukaryota > Metazoa > Chordata > Aves > Anseriformes > Anatidae > Cygnus > Cygnus atratus. Next base: position 37,981,406 of record NC_066368.1, read on the forward strand.
AATGCGTGCTATGTGATTTCTTTTTTTTGGTCTTTTTCTGTTATGACTGGCTGGCTGTCTCACCCCATGCTCTTCTCTGTCTGTATAGAATGGCTGCAGACAGGGTAGGCAGTTTCTGTGCATTTGTTGAAATTGAAATTGCCTCTTATGGGCTGCAGAATAAGGGGCAATATACAGCTATTGTGAAATCTCTTAGCTTCCATTCCAGCAAGGTATATGCTGACTTTCAGATCCCAGCTTGGTATTCCTGCACATAAAGGGAGTCCCAGGTATGGAGCATACAGAAGGAGGAAAGATGAATGAAGCAGCAATGTGGTAGGGTTGGAAAGAGCCTGTGTGAAGGGGATGAGAAGTTGGGCTAAAAACATGATTAATTTTTTCTTTCAACTTTATTTTGGTTTAGTTTCAATTAACTTGTTTGGACACCTGGCTAAGCTGAATGTGCATTAATGGAAACAGTAGCATCCTTGTTATCTCTTGTGTGGCAGTATTTGCATGGTCCATGTTTTATGTTCTTGCTGCATCTTTTTTTCTTTTTTTCTTTTTCAATTTTATTCCTTTTTTCTGTTTGTTTTTCTGCTATGTTTTCTTTTGCATTTTAGCTAAACTAAGACTTGCCATGCATGATGCCAGCTCTAGCACTCACAGCAGAGCCCTAGTCGATAAGAAGCTGCAAATCAGTATCCGAAAAGCCCGGAGCCTCCAGGATCGCATGCAGCACCAACAGCCATCGCAGCCGCTGCCGTCGCCAACCTGCCACCCACCACAGGGCGGCACCATGGCCCAGTCTACAAGGTAGTCCAAGTATATCACCTAGACCCAGATCTGAGCTGCGTCTGAGCAGTACAGTCTGAAAATAAGTAGCCAACTATATATATTCCCCTGGATAGTGCAAATCCTACAGTGATGCTCCTCATTACTTTCTTCTTTAGGTTAAATCATATTTTAAGAGGGTCAGCTACCTTTTTTTCTCCCCCTCCGCAATCTTTTTAGAATAGTTAACTGTGCATGTGTTCAAAATGTGGGCTGTGACAAAGAATTGTAGCAGTCAGTGCCTTGTAGCATTAATGTTTTGTGTACAGAGAGAAAGAATACGTTAGATGATAACCTAGCCAGAGGGGAGTCTTAGGATATAACGTGCAACTCTACTATCAGGAGCACTTTGAGGACTCAGTCAGTAAAAGACTGTACTATCATAAAAGTCTTGCTATAGCTGCTTTTATATTAGGAACAACAACCAACATGTTTTAGTGCACTGTAGTCTGAAAAGCATCAAGTACACTGGTCTCTTCTTTCTAGTCCACTTCTCTAGTGTTGCTGTGGTACAGCTCTTGGATCTAGATCCTGATCCTGTCACCTTGACTTACTCTCCCTGATGCTCTGTCATTCTTCATTTTCCTTCTGTGCTTCCCAGCTTCCTGTAGCCTGGTCTAGCAGGCTCTTCAACATCTCTTCATGATTTTTTTCTTCCATATGGATTCAACTCTAGCATAATTAACTCTGTGCTATAACTGATCCTTCTTACCCTCTCTAGCATGCAGTTTAACCCGTCTTTCTTCCCATGCCATTCCCTCCTAGCACTAGACCATCCCTGTCCAATTTCTAGGATGTTTCTTGAACTGTTACTTTCCTTTCCTTTCTCCTTTCTTATGTGCTGTATTATCTGAAACTTAGATGAAATCTCAGATGAGAATCCTTTTTCCTTTTTTTTTTAAATGCCACATACAGCTATATACTAAAACTCAATTAATTTACACACCAGACAAGCTAGAGCTCATAATGTTCTTTTCCTGCACTAGCTGGATTGTACGTAATGAGGGCTGATCATTTTGTCAATCGGGGTCCCTTGTATTCTCCTTTATAGGAAAAGTGCAGAGCCCCAGTTATGCATTTTGGCAGATTTTAAGAAAATGAAAAAACAGAACTTTCTAAACTAATTTTGTTCATGTTGTGCTTGCTCACTGCTGCTTTGTGAAAAGAACATTACTTTTACAAAAGTTGTGTTGAACCAAATATTAATATTGCAGCCAGTGAAAAGAATCTACTCATAGCCAGAGTTTTGAACTCTTACTTTGATTTAAAAAAAAAAAAAAAAAAAGTTGTAGACAGTGCAAACCTTGCCATTAGTCACATACAAGGTCATTCTGCTACACACATCAACTAGGTCCTCATAATGTTAACTTCCATTCTGTACATCTCAAGGAGGAAACAAAGCAATGATGTTACAGTTCCCTCAAGTTCTCTGTTGGATCTGTTTGTAGCCTGTTTTCTCCTCACAGGGACGTGAACTTGGAACTGCTTTTTAGGTCTGCATATTAAAATGCTGAACTAAATGCAGAAAAATGCCAAGGACGTGTATGACTTAAGGATGTAACTGTCTTATGTTGGAATATACGAATACAAATTATTATTTAGAAATATACATAGAATACAAATTTATTGCAAAATAATGGTTATATATTTAACATGAACTTTATTTAACTTGTTGGATAAATATCTCAAAGCTGAGAATACAGTGATAACATGAGTGAGATTTCAACCTGTTCCTTCCATTTATCAAGTTATTTTACGTGAAGTTACCTAGAGAGAGAGGATGTTATGGAAATATCAGTTCATATTCAGATCACGAACTTGTCCAAAGTATTTACCAAAAAAAAATCTAAGATGTTAACATTGGAAACAATTTTTATTTTATGTCAGTGCTATTTTTACTATTCTTAAAATTGTTCCTTCTCACACACTGTCTGCTGGTTAAAGTACCTAGGGTGCTGTACAAGAATACTGTGAAAGTTTCTATAAAACATAACTGTAGTAAAGTAATATTCAAAATATGAAATGGATTCAGCAGTTCAATTATAGTAGGAAATCAGACTTAGAAGCGAAGGACTAGCATGTATGTATCTACTGAATTTTAATACAAAGTCTTCATCAGAATTCAGTTAGCAAAAAGAAAGTGTGTTTTGAGGAGTATGTAGCATAGGGTAAGTTCTGCACCCTAGGGATAAATGTAAGCAATGACTGCTGCTAATCATTTACCCTTCTGTGTGTTTTAGTGAACAGACTGGCCCGCTCCAAGTACTGCTGAGCCAGGAGGTACCACTGGAACCCAACAAAGAAGTGGAATTTGGGTCCAGTTCTTTTTTCCACCCACCTGCTTCCTGCCATGAATTGCACTCATCATTATATCCAGAGTCTTCCTCCCTGTCCCCTACTGAAAGCAGTCCATCCAACAGGATCTCTCCAAACTTCCAGTCTGCTTCTGCTGATTTTCATGACCAAGTTCCCTCTTTTCCCTATAGGCAAGGGTTGGCAGAGAGCCCTGCAAGAACTGAGAATGATACCCACTATAGCGTGGAACTTATTGACGCTACAGCCGCAGGGCCAAAAGACTATAGGGAATGCTGCAGTAGCAGAAAGTTAGAAGAGGTTCATAGCATAACACCCATTCTCACACCTCAGTACAAATCCAAGGCTAACACAGTAAACTCTGGGTCTTTGCCTACACTGTTGCACTGTCCACATCCACCACAAGCAGCATCTCCTGAAAAGGACAACCAGCGCAGTCCTTGTTCCAAACTTGCAAGCTCTCCAGTGCGACCCAGAATTGATCATTTAGGGGGCTATCATGCAATGACCCCTGCAACTTCATCCCCTTCACAGCAATGCTCCCTGGATCCTTTGCAGAAAACAAATAAGTACTCCAGAGCATACAGCCATGAGATTTTATTACCCTCACAGGATGAACATGGCACAGCAGGAAGTTGCACATCTGAGGGTTTTAGTACAAAGGGACATGTTCGCTCCTTGGCAGAGCAGTTTCAGAGAATGCATGCAGTCTCCCAGAGAAAAGGTACTCATGAAAAAGGCTGGATTGCTGCAGTATGTCAGGATAAGAAGTCTCCAAAGTTAATACAAAAATCTTTCATCAACCCTTCACCCTCTGGTTACAGACAGCTAATCCATCAAAACCAAGAGAACAAAAACCAGTCTTCTGAAAAATTATATTCAACTGTGGATATTAGGGATGGGGTAGTTTCTTTGGAGGGTTTTAGTGCCCAGCATGTTGCTTCTAAGAGTGTTTGTGCTCACAGTGAAGAGCTGTGTAGAAGAGGTGGACAGAATATAGCAGACCCTGCATCCTACCTGGAAAGGCACTGTCATGATGGAGGAATGAAACAGGTGGATGATGGAGCTACTAGTAGCATGGTTGCCTCTATGCCTGTGGACCATTGGGTGGATAATGTTACTAGGTATTACAGTTCTCAGAAGGATAATAAGAACACTGAATGGCTTCCTGTACCTGGGAGAAGTCCATCCCTTTCTGATCAGAGAGCAGTTGGAGATGACTTGAGCAGGATCCCAGTACATCTGCATCCACAGTGGAATCAAGACACAGAACAGGAGCTCTCAGAACTGGAATCCCTCTATCAGACTAGTCTGCAGGCATCTCAGGCCACTAGGCCTTTCTTGGGAAGACAGGACAGTGCTAGGTATCCATTTGACCAATCAGGTAAGAATACTGCAGTTGTTTTTCTTGGTTGACCTGCCTATGTATTTCATTATAGGTGAAGGTGTATTTTCCAGTCAGTTTAATTAAATGGGCATGAATTTGTGCAAAGATGCAGAAAGATTCAGATTGAGGATTCTGAAACCATTCTAACCATAGAGGTAGAGAAGCACTGTGATCGTACTGTCTGGGGAGGCTGCAGTAGCTGTTGAGCTTGGCAAACAGCAATATCTGTTAATATCTTGTTATCTGGAAATAATTGATCCTTTTTTCAAGTAGGGAGACAGCTGTTTAGGTCAGGCTACTCAATTTTGCTGTTTGAAAGTTCTGCATCACCTCTGCAACTCATTAAACTGTTCCTATGCCTGGAATGAATGTTCTCCAAACTTGTGAATTTTAACTGTAATTGTATTGTATTTGAAAGTTTAGTCTGCACATGGTTGAGGGGAATAACTTTTAAAAGTGTTACTAGGTCTGTGAGAGTTGAATTTTTTTTGGCTAAGGAACATACACATTAAGTTCTGGAAAAGTACTTGTGAAAGTGGCACTGAGGGTACGTGGTCTGTGCTAAGATCCCTGAGAACTTGTAGATTAGTTGGTACCAAAAGTAAACTAAGAGATTCTGGTGCTGTTGGTGAGAACAGCTCTGACATTGCTGGAGATACCTGTTTGAGTGTGATGATAGCAGCCCACTTCCACTTAAGCTGTTCTAATCTCCTGCTGGGGTAGGACAACATTGTTTCATTTGTGCTAGGCAGAGAATCAAACTTCTTTTTGATGCATGTCTTTGTATTAGGGCTACGAATTTTCTGATCAAATGCAAAGCAGTCCAAAACTTGATGGATACCAAAGTATGTGCATGTGTGTATAAATAAAATACATAGCAATATATACACAAGATAGGTTTCCCCATGCCCTGCAACTGTGGGGGGTAGGAACCTCTGTTTTTCCTTGTAAATCAAGCCAGGCTGTGACCAGAGTGAATACCCTAGTAAGCTCTTGAACAGGTTTTTATACAACAGCTCAAATATTCCATGAAATTCTCATCTTATGCTTTCCTGGCAGACCTGATCCTAAATAAGCCATTTCCTTTTTTTTTTTTTTTTTTTCCAGAATTAGGCAAGATCTCCCCTCACAGATACTCTCTTGCATGGGCTTGGATCAGAAGGTCTTATGTGTTCCTTTTTAGCACACTCATTTGGGAACTTCTTTATGGAAACCTAGCAGGATAGAGCCCGCTTGCTTTAGTGTTAACCGGAGCCCCAGAGTTCTGTCATGTCCTATTTCTTATGCTAACACTTTTCTTGCCTGTTTTCCCACCACATCGTGAGGGATGAGATACAGATATCTTTTTAAAGTTTGTGTTTGAGATCTTTGCTTCTTATTTGCTGTGACTTTCAAATGCTTCTTCCTAAGCTTTGCAAACTCTGTTTAAAAACAAAATATCTATGTAATGAACTAGGTGAAAATCAACTGAGTAGATCTAGCACAGCTCTCTCTCTTTTAACTTGGATTACTTCTTCATTTGGAAATACAGTTTAAGCTTTCTGTACCTTATCAACTGTTTTTGTCAGACTTCTGCATCAAAATTCATGGTGAAAATGCCGCTGAAGCTTTACTGGAGCTTTATAATAGAGAGTAAAAGCCCAAAGACCCAATCCTCTAAGTGCCTCCCCAATGCAGAAGGGGTGTTGTTACCAGCCACCTCAATTTTCTTCCTTCATAGATAGATTCCCTGTGACCATTTTTATTAGGCCATTGATCTACCTGCATATTTCTTGAGAAATTTTAGGATTATATCTGGGTGGCGGCACACTAAAATAAAGTAACTGTGGTGATCTTTGTTAAAAATAGCACTTTCAGCTGCTTAGCCAGAAGAATGAATGGCTGGCGAACTCTAGCATTGGGTGGCCACAAGCAGGTGGACATGTGGGGATCTTAAAGGTGATGGGTCTTGTTTATCCCAAGTAACTTCAAGTAACTGGCTTGGTGGCTGATTTTCTGTCCATTGACAGAACCACAGAAAGGTTGAGGTGGGAAGAGATCTCTCTGGAGATCATTTAGTCCGACCCTCCTGCCAAGCAGGATCACCTTGAGCACATTGCGCAGGATGGCATCCAGGCAGGTTTTGAATATCTCCAGAGAAGGAGACTCCCCAGCCTCTTCGGGCAACCTGTTCCAGTGCTCTGTCACTCTGTCACCCTCACAGTAAAGAAGTGTTTTCTCATATTTAGCTGGAACTTCTTTAGCCCCCCTAAACCATCTTGCCTCTGTATCAACCAAGTACTGGTGTGCAGCTAAATCGTTAAATCTTAACTCTGTTAAATAGTTCAATTCCCTGTTCCCTAGAAACCCTGTAAAGGGGCAAGTGAAACAGGAGTGAGTGTCTTGGACTCTCCCTTTGACACTGTTGGGAGTTACCTTATGTATTGATCTTCCAGGAATTTGTAATTACTTCTCATTCTGTGTATTTAGCCTATCTTCTGCCAAGATAGGCAGAAATGTGACGTAATGTACAATTAAGCCCCGAGATTAACCATACCATTTTCTTTCCCAGTCTCTGCAAACCTGAATGTGAGGAAGCTGCATACTACAGCTGGCATGGGTCTCTCGAAAACCCCAACAGCAGAGATCGAGCGCAATCTGTATGGATCCACTGTCTCTTCTGTCTCCAAGGTGATGACGTTTACTAAGATGTGCTTAGGGAAGGGAAGGAAGCACTTTGTGCGAGTGAAAAAAGTTACAGTTGGGAGAAGTGGAATATATTTTTAAAAAGAAAGGTAGTGGAATCATTGATACTAATATTAGAGAATTTTAAGTTCAGTCTAGCTCAGAATTAATTAGTGAAAACATGAGCAATTCATGCTATGTGGAGCTTGCATGCAATCATGTTATCCAAATTCTGACTCTGAGATCACATACCCCCTGAAAACTTGAACATTTTGGCTTTGTGTTCCAACTTAGGATAACTGCTTCTGGATATTACCACTTACAGAGGCACAGATTTTTTTTCCCAGTTTTGACTGTGTCATTGCATCTTTTTGAAAGACAAGGGTTTAATGTTATATTTGCTGCAGTTGGTAGATGGTTACCTCAGAGGGGAAGAAGATGCTTTTTTCTTTTTTCTGAGGAGAACCTGTTTAAGTAACTGGCAGTTGCATATCAGTGTCTGTACATGAATATGTATTCATACAAGTATTTTGTGGGGAAATCATACTTTCTATAATACTTCCATACTCATTAAATGGTCTTGCTTATATAGAACAAGTGAAAAGAAAAAGAAAATTATCTCCTTGCTAACATAGGATCAGTAAGCTTCCAGCACTCATCAAATAATCCTGGTGTTTTTTAGTTATGAGAAGACTGTAGTACTTTATTGTATTTTGCTATAGAAAGAAATGGCTATAAGGGATAATACTTTTGATAATCAGATCCAGAAAGACCCATTTGCTTTAAGTTCTCAAGACTTGAATGAAGGATTTCAAAAGAGGAAAGTTCATGGAATTTCATTAAAGTATAAGCAGTCTGTTAGATGTATATTGATCAATTCCCTGTAATTATTATACAAAATTGATGTTAACAGAAAGCCTTTTCTGAACTGTGTGATATTGTCTGCAGGTCACGTATACCAGAGAACATAGCAGGGAACCAGAAGAGGAGGAAATGTACAGTGCAGAGAATTTTCGTCGCATTGCTCGCAGTCTCAGTGGGACAGTTGTCTCGAACAGAGAAGAGACCTTGGTCTCTTCTCACAGTCTTGTAAGTAGAATGATGTGTAGCTTTCCAAAGAGCCATTATCTGCATGTAGAGTTGCTGTTTTCTGTCCACATTTAGTAGCTAATGAACAAGATGGCAGGCAACTTGAACAATAAGCCAAGATGAAAGTTTGTCTTTGTGAATTTTGTTCTCCTTCTAGTAGAAGAATGAGCTTTTATTTAAATAACAAAGGCATTTTCTTCAGGAGTCATTGCAGAGTAATACCTGCTGTGGCTGGTAACCATGTGAGCTAATATTCCTTGCCCCGTATAAAAGGACATCCAGTATAATCTTTTCATTTGACTTAATTATTTTTCAATAACACTTCTAATACAGCTTTGATCTTAAAAAAAAAAAAAAAAAAAAAAAAAAAAGATTGCACTAGCCATATGAAAGTTTTTGCTCTCCTGTGTGCATATTCAGCAAGTGGCATTTTTAGCAAGAAAAGGTAAGCGTAAAGGCTAGATGATTCTAGAATTGGTACGTAACATGCAGCCGGTTACATACAGGAAGTAACTAAGAATAGGTAGGGTTGTTTTTTTCTCCTCCTTTATCTCTGTTGAAGTAGTATAAACCGGTATAAAGTAGCATAACCAGCTATAATGTGAAGGTTTAGCTTGGATCTATTTTTTGTTAAATACACTTAAATTTTTATTGCAAACCAACTGCAAAATAAGTGTAGAAGTCTTAGTTGCGAAATCAGTCGTGTAGACTGGCTGATGTGATTGTAACTTTCTGCTGTGTACAGTAAGTTAACAATATGTATGTAAACTTCTGAATGTTTGCTCCTCAGCATACTTTACTGAGGTCTTTAATGCATACCTGGAGGTGCTGGCAGAAGCAGTCAAAAACCTCTAGTTCTCCACCCCTCCCTCTGCTGAAGATTTTTGTCCCCACAACAGAAGCAACCAATAGGATGGCTGTCTGTCACCACTGTTCAGGTTAATCACTGGGCTCAAGTCAGTGATGGTTTGTTATCATGTTCAGTTATGCAATGATGGGGGAGAGGGTATGCATCCTATTTAGCCAGCACTGCTTTGGGGTGAGTAGCTTCTAACAGAGTGTACTGGTACAGTACTGGTAAATCCTTCAACTGCACCAGGTAAATCTCTTCAGTCTTCAATCAGAGCTCTCAGTAAAGCATGCTAGAAAATAAGAAGGATCAGAAATACCCCTATTTGATTTCATGGCTTGTGTAGTATGGCATTTCCAACTCTGACCTTCTGTTGATCTGTGGTTTCAATTTGTGAACCAGACCTTCATGATAAATTTGTGTGTTCTTTTTCTCCTTGGTGTATTTCAATCTTGGTATATACCAAGTTTCTTTGATGTATTTCTCCAGGTATATTCAAGTCGAACAATCCTCTTAAATAGCTCACCACTGCAGTAAAAGCCTTACTGGATTGATGCAGTTTTTATTTGTATTTCTTTTTCACATACAAATGCATGTCATCTTTTTCCCAGTAATTCATCCCTTTCCTTGGATCAGCACCATTGTTGCTTGATTCAACCCAACTCTGTGTTTACTCATCATTTTGTTTTTTCTTCTCCTTTCTCATTTGATAAAAGGAAGCACCAAATATGAGGAAAATGCCAATGGAAACCAGCCACCATTCTTCCAGCTCCACTTCCCTTCCTTTCCCCCACGATCCTCCTGTGTTTCCCTTTGATCCCCAGCACACCCCAAACCAGGTGCAGCACCTACCCCATGATGTACTGATGCCCAGCATGGTGGGCAAGGCACGTAAACCGTCAGGTAATCACAGGACTTTTCATCCTCCTTCATGATGAGAAATGTTGCTGAAATATGACTATGCAGGTCTTGTCTTTCATAATGATATTTCACCATCAGCCTGAATTCCTCCAGAAATTTGGAAGGATGAAACACATTCGTTTTCTCCTTCTCTGCCCTTTGGCATTGTCCACTTAGCACAGAATCACTGAACATAACAAAAGTGAATTATCTTCATGGAAACGTTATAGTTACTTTTTAATATTAAATCATATTCATGTTTTTGTGAGGTATTTTCTTTAGCACTAAAATAGCAGTAAACCCCACCACTTTTATGTCATGTATTAGAGTACTTCCACAAGCTGGTAGTTCCAGCAAATTACACATGTAGTTGTGCTAATAGAAATAACTAACTCCTGCATTTTTTTCCATATGAATTAATTTCCTTGTAAAAGACATCAGAACCAATTTAATCTACCAGCATTGAAATACTTTGATGTGTTTCTCCTTGGTGACACGAGAGATGGCTATTAAAGAAATCTTTTGCCTTGTGAAGTGTCTGACGCTAACTGAAGTAAAATAAGCAGGAAATGCAGAAAGGAAAGTGAATACTTAGAAAGGGTGCAATTAGCTTTTATTCAGAATTCCATGTCAACCAGTAACTGGATGTATTAGTGGTTTAGCTTATCTTTTGCTGCTGCATGTTGGCCACAGCTGAAAGTTCTGTGAGGAAGCAACAATACACAAAATGTAACTGAGCAACCTTTGTGTGTTGTGTTTTGTTTTTATTATCTTTCCCCAGGAGATCAGAAGAACATCATCCAGAAACTTTTGGTTGTGCCTGACAGGGGTGAAGCTTTCCAAGGTGAAAACTACCCAGGTGTGGCACTGAGCTATGGGAGTCTCCCTTGTGCACCCAGAGGCATCCTCTCCCAGGGGCAAAAGCCTCTTGTTAATTTGCCTTTAGGAGGTGGAGCATCAAATGTCTCTGGCCGTTGGCTGAACATGAGCTACCCCGCCAGACAAACAGGCACGTTACCAGATAAACGAACGATGCTCTGGGGGAAACATGCTGGCCAGCCAGGCAAGAGTTTACAGGAAGGCTTCCTCCAGCAGCCTTCACAACATCAAATGCATGAGTCTTATGCCATCGGTTGCAGGCTGCCAGCCAGCACAGACTACAGCACTTTAAGAATGCCACATGAGCCTTTATGGGACCCCAGTGCCCCTCAAGGCTGTCCTGTGCCCCCTTCCTGTGTTAAGGCCCCAGGTCCGAGGAGAGTTGATATGCCCCCAGATGAAGACTGGCGACAAAACAGCTACGTCCCTCAGCCGGGCAGAAGACAAATGCTGCCAGTGCACGTGAAAGATGGGACTTTTTCTTCTGCTTCGGAGACGCACAGAAATATGCTGGCTCGAGCAGCAACAGCTACTGGCACCATGCACAATAATGGCTGGTGAGGTCCTATCTACTCTGTGCACCCTGATAAGTCACTCTGAACAGTCTATAGCTGTTGCTATAGTGTGGATTATGTGGAGACAGCAAACTCTTTCAATCAGTATCTGCCAGTTTTGTCTTAAAATGTAGCTATACAATATGTGGAAACTAATTGCACTGTATTTCTGTTCTGACACTACTGAACTGCTGTCTGGATGGGGAATCTTAGCTATTATAGTCCTGGCCTCTCCTAGCAAAAAGTGCTGTAGGAATGGTAAATGTCAGGGGCACTGGTTTACGGGTAAGTTCAGAAGTATGTGCATGTTTTGAAGGAAGATGGCCATTAATGAGAAGACATTTTTAAGGACTTCATGAAATGTAGCTTTGGTAAATTCTTTGTGTACAAAGCTAATCCTTTTGTTTTCCTCTCCTTCCTCACCTTGTTCCTTCATAGTGGAAAAGAAACAAAAACTAACCAACCTTCCAGGTTCTAGTAAATCTATACTTCGTAGGCTGGCAGTTAGCAAACCAAACCCAATTTTCAGTGTGCTGAGATCTCAGGCAGAGATCACAGCTATAGTTGCTGCTGAGGGAGTGGTAGGGAAACATTGTTCATTGGTATACCAGAATTTTCCCCACTTCCTTAAGGCAAACTAACAATGCTTCAAACAGAAAAGACTGTTAATGCTGCATGCTTAATTACACCATTGTAAACACAGAATAAGTTTTAACTATTTTAGTGTCAAACATACTTGCTTTTGTAAGTATTTTTCAAATAAATCTATGAAAATAGTTCTGTTCACCTGTCTATGAGCTTTCTTTGCTATTTGCCTTTACTGATCAGTTGGCCTGAAATTGCCGATTGATTTTCTTACACACTGAGTTGTTTATTATACTTCATTTACAAAATGTATGTAATCAGTGCTTAGCTAGATTGAAGGACGTCATGAAGATGTAATTTTGTTCTGAATTTGATGTTTCACGCTACTGTGCTTAACTTTCCACTCATAACAGGCAGTAATTAACTGTCCTTTGAAATGTGTTTTTGAGACTTCTTGGGAGGAGTGTGGGGGCGATGACAGTATAGAATCTGTGCAAAATGAATGCACATAAGATTCTTAATCTTGTACAGAAGGGTCATTAGAAATTATTGGTGTAGTGAGAAATCTCATTGTAGTAAGAGTTGAAGTCATACTCTTGCAAATGCTTTCAGCTGTGGTGGTTACAAGTGATTAAAACTTGTACTGTTACATACTTAGATAAAAACTGGGACTGCAGACTGTGTCCTATCCCAGTCAGCCAGTGCAAGGTCTAGACTGCCCTCTAGTGCATGGTTTTGCTCATCTGTTCTCAGTGATGTTCTAGGTGAGTCTTTTAATCTTTTCCAGTTAATTTCATGATTTGCACCTTGATACTTAATGGAATTTCATGTCCTTGCTGTTTAGTCTGAGGTTGAGTTTCATTCATTTTACTGAATGTCACTTCTCAGTTTCTCATTTCTAAATAATAGCTGTGATGTCCGTTATGGTTACAATTTCATCTGAGTACATAGTGTTCAATTGTGTGTTACATTTGGGGTTATGTGGTGCATTTCTCTTTACATAACTGCTCCCCACTAGCTTGGGGGCAGGACACAAACTGTTCTTACATCCCATTATTCCTAAAAAAAAAAAAAATAAAAAAAAAAATAATTTTGACTTTTTCACAAAACGTTTTAGCTAGTTTAATATCATGAAACTTTTGATACTGCCACTGTTCTTTTTACTAATTCTTTAAACAAATGGAGTATTATTTTACTGAAACAGCTGTTAGATTAAGGTTTGTTTCCAAGCAGATGGAACTGTTCGTCTCTTTGGCTCGACGTGGACACATGATAATGAACTGCAAAGTTCCTAGCTGTAGAAGGTACAAGTCTGCTTATAGGAAGTAACTCCAGTGCAGAGGTGGATGGTTGCATCGCACACAACTGACAGAAACGTTCCTGTTGGAACTGCTGCTTTCTTGTTGTTAGAGTGATACAATTTGTGTAAAAGGAATCTAGACAGCAGTCCCTGTTTGTTTTTAGCTTTATTTATTAACCTTTAGTAGTCAAAATTACAGTAGCCCCAGGATCCAAATGAGGACATAGGTAGGTATTTGACATTTTGCATGTTAATACCTTTTTTTAAAAAAAAAAAAAATCAGGTCACAAAGTGAGGCTTACGTAGCTTTGAACTCAATAATTACCTAAAACAGAAGTCCACTGAAACAAATCACAAAATCACATGTTAAAGAAGCAAAATGTAGAATGAAACATTCGCAAATAAAGAAAATGTATATGCTTTTTTTATTATAATATTACAATCCTAGCTACTGGGAAGGAGGAAGTACACTTCCAGAAAGCTGTGCAGAATAATCCTGAGGTGAGGCAACTCATTTTAATCATACTACTACTGGTGTTATCTGTTTTTTCTTTAAAAGGGAATTGTTTATTTTTTTTACTGTCATCGTAGTTCTAGCTACCAGGTTTCAAAATTGATTTGTAAACCTCCTGTGTATATTAATTGCTTACTATGAAATTAATTGAACTAGAGGCCTGAAATGGACAAACTGGAACATAACCTCTGAAATATTTCCATATCGAGTGGTATGCTAATATATCAGAATAGAAACAAACTGAAGTAGATTCAGCAATACATTTAACCTGGGAGAAAACATGAACCTGAACAAATAACATCACTTCATCTGTAGCTCATGCCTGCAAGTCCTAGGGACACTAGTAAGTTAATTGCAATTTGACTAACTGGTAGCTTTTCACTTTCCTCAGTGATATTTATTGGCTATTTGAACCCTAGGAAATCAATTATATATTAGTTAAATAGCTCATTAAAAATCACTGTTGCCCATAAGAAGGGTGAGGAGGAAGCTTCCACTAGGAATTCAGCAGCTATTTTGGAACAGTCTCTTAAAGCTTGTAAACTTTGATGCAACATAACTGTGGTTTTCTTTCTAAAGTAACTGTCACTGGCTGCAGAGTAGGTTAGTGGATAGAATTTAAGTTAAATGAAAATAAAATCTTAAATATACATTTTAAAGTTAATTCCCATTCTCCAAAAAAAATAATATAATCCTGGTATTTGATTTCTTGATGTGTTGTAATTCATATTTAGACCTGGATTGTGGGGTGGGGAGGAAGAGCAAAACTAAACAAACAGTGATTTGGTGTTATAGCAGCAGCAAATGTGTATAAATACAGTTTTTTCTGTATGTGGAAAAGGAGCTACCTAGCACAGTTCTTTCTCTTGAAGGCAGCAGAGTATGTGCACACTGTTAATGGAAATCACACTCAGATCTGCTGAACATCTGATTTGTTCAAGTGGAGCATGTGCTAGAGGGATTTACCAGTCATTCAATTCAAGTGAAGCGTGCTTTAAAGAAGTGAGCTACAGAAGCGTGAGGTATGTGCCTGGTCCTTCCTAAACAAAGGCTGCAGCATCCACATTAAAACACATGGTCTTTGGGAAGAGGGAAGGAACAGTCCTACTGACGTTTTCTGTTTCTTAACATTGCTGACAGTGATGGTTGGGGAAAGAAGTATGAACTTTAGAGAGTGTTCCCAATAATTGGCAGTCATGCATGTTCTGTATTTCATGTCACTTCATGCATTTACATATTTTTCGCAGTGGGAATGAACTCCACCTTTTTTCATGACTGAGTAACCCGAACTATGCACTGAAGAAGAATGAAAGGGAGTATCTATGTATCTTTTGGGGGAGGGGATCAGGGTGGAGGTGTGGGGAGAAGAGAAGGAGGAAAAAAAGAGGGGTTGGGTGGATTGGAGATGAAGGAGAAATAGATAGGTTAAAACAAAAAAAAAAAAGATGAGTTACAAGAACTTTTATGCATTACATCTCTCCACTGAGATATCTCCGTCTTTTTGGAGAACACTTAGGCAATTCAAACAGACCCATTATTTTCGTTTAGTGGATGGATTCCTGGGCAGAGAGGGTCCTTAGCACTGGTCTGCTGAAGCTTTTGAGAAGGGAAGACTGATGTAGAGAGTAGGCGATATTCTTTATAGGACTTTTAATAACGTTCATGCCGCTGTACATTAAACTATGCAGAAACATATTATATACCACTGCTATATGTATAAATAGTCACAGGGCAAACAGTGTAATAGTCAGGTTAGTGTTTATATCAGCTGGGGCAAAGACAAAATGTGCTTATGTTTTTACAAATCCCTCACTTGCAGTAGATGTGTTTTGGAATTGCCTACCACTGTGCTGTTTGCTGATTAGCACTATGGGTGGCAAAAAGCAAAAGTAATACTTTTAGCCTTCTGTGTTTGCTGCCACTAGCATTCTATCACTGTGTAGTTCAGAACCTTTTCAAGCCTAATTAGACATGTCTGTAATGCTCCTTCCATACCAGTTCTACAATTACTTTCACCAATGGAATTAGGTTTTTAAAGCTTAGGAAATGTTTTAGGAGAAGTACATTAGATGGATTTTTTTTAATTAAATCCTACTGCACTACCACTGAAATTATTTTCTATCTGCATCATTCTTCAATCAAGGAATTTTAATACTTTAAAACAAAGCCCCCTTCCAAATAAAGGGGAAAAAAAGGCTATTTGATGGAAAAATAGCAGCTAAGACCAGTTGTGCAGTCACTTCAGAACACTGCAGAATATGTTCTGTAGTATATTTTTGGAAGCATATACAAATGGATGAGGTCAGCTGAAGAAATCTAAACTTCCTTAATGGCATAAACAATTTTTTTTTAGTATTCACGCTTGGGTGAATGAACACTAAATAGACTGTTAATCTTCTTGCTCATAAGTGTATTTGTAAACTAACTTAAACTAGCTTTATTGCAGGATGGTTACCTTGATTTTAGGATGGCCCAGTCCCAGGTGATTCACCAATGAATCGTAGGCTTTATGGGTGTATATGTTGTTAATGAAAATAATTAAACATACCTGAGAAAAGTGAGTATAAATGAAGCTGCATTTTAATTATCAAATCCGAGAATCATTTCATATTGTTAAATTTTAATTTTCTTTTACTAGTCTGGCAAAGTGATTTTGTTGACGGTCTACAGTTTCATATCATTCCATTTTTTTACTCAAAATTCATACTAATTAATTGCTGTGTGATCCTCATTTGAGGGAATTCCAGACATAGAACTACTGCTGATTAACTATACAAGGTTGCATTAAGCAGATTAAAGCAGATAAGAGCATGTACATGTTAACATGCAGTATGTGTGAAGTGTAAACAATATCTGAATGCAATTAACTTGCTTTGATTTATTAATCTGGACTTACTAACCTTGAATTACTTGCTGAAATGTTGCACATAAAGCTAGTTTAATGAATGCTTGTTTATTCCTCTCTTGTCTGACAAGTTGATAAATATTTGTAGAGCATAGCTTATATGCTATTCGAAAAATCTTTGGGTTCTGCTTGCAGTGAGGCTAGTTGTCTTATTATTTGAAAATTATTTGCTTTCAAAATCCTGTAATACCAACACAGCATACTAAACTTTTCAGTTTCTCATACAGGTTCAGACTGATTTTTTTTTTAAATACAAAATATGTTAGTTAAATACAAATGAGTGTTATACCATTGAGTCAGCTACAAGTATTAGAAATCCGGTATGTATTCTTAAGTATATTTAAGAAGAAATAACCAATTGTTCATGACCCCATGTATTAATTGTTTCAAATTGGGTGAAACAATCTGTAACTAAATTTTTGATTTGTTTTGGTAGTTCACACTTAGTTTCTCCAGATAGATGAAAAAGACTACGTTGATGTTAAAGAACCATTTCAGCTTGATCGACTGATTTTGTTGAACGTCCATTAGAGACTTAAAAGAAGTGATGATGTAGTTGATGTAGCAGTTAGGTGTTTAGGATACCTTAATTATCCAAACATGGAGAGGAGGGTCGTCTCAACTGATTTTTCATAATAAACTGCTGATTTGAACACAATGATATAATTCATATGAAGAGCCAAGACAGAACAGATCAGAAAATAAATGTAAAAAAAAATCCTCCCATAGTTTGAGGGGAAAAAAGCCCACATATCTTCAGCAGCTTTATAAATTTATAGTTGTATATAAACTTCCCGGGACCAAATACATAGTAGAAAAGCTTTAATCATCATGTGGTATTATTCTGGGATATCCTTTTCTTCATTCATTTAACTGTTAGTCATACCCTCAAGTTTTCCCATTTATGAGGGTTATTTTTTGCACAATTTTATTTAAGGCACAAGTTTATTTAAGCTATCCAGTCCCAGTGGATCAATTAATTCCTATTAATGCATATTAATGTTTAATGGTATTTGGTTTCAGTAGCTTGTTTAAAAAGTTGCAGAGGCGTAAGATGAAGGCAGCTGTATGGGATTTGGGATTTCTCTTATATCTAAAGGACATCTTGTACATGGATCAACATGACTCATCGAAGTAGGAATTCACACTTTTACATTATAGTTACATATAGTAATCCATTTTACATTATAGCTTACATATAGTAAAGCAAGGTGTTTTTTAATGATATTCTCCTATATGTAGGCCTGCTCACCTTTAATACTTTGTCAGTTAAGTCTCATGCTTGTGGAGGCTTTAAAAAAAAAAAAACAAAACTAGAGAGAACACAAAGGAGGGCAGCAAAAAGCAGAGTGAACTCAATTTTTAGAGTGAGTAGAGGTGACTGGCTCATAGTCTATTAATATCATCAAGGTAGTAAGATAAATGAAGAGAGGGAATTGCTTAGTCTCAGATGGTAGGAGAAAGAGCAATAGCTTAAGGCTAAGGAAGGAAAAGTTTGAACTAGATAATAAGGGAGGGGGAAGGAATGCTTTAAGCAGAGCAGTTGAGCAATGTTTTGGGAAATCAAAGGAAGAGTTTGAGGTACTGTCACTCCAGAGGTGTGAGATTTAGAGTTGTGGCTGATACACTTTAGCAAGAAAAACGTCACCTAAAATTCTAGGGTCATGCTATGCAGGTGGTGCAGGCTGGATTGCCTTAACTTTTTTTTAACATTTGTGATAAGATATGACGTGAAAAATGACAGGGGCCTTGACTAGCTTTTAAAATGTAGTCTACTTCTGCAGCCAGTTCATAGAGGTAACCAGAGAATGAAGGAAATGTGTGTAGGGAGTGCAATAGGACAGAACTGTAGTAAAGTTGCTTGTAATTTCTACTGTAAACTGATAACATATTCTTTGCTTTTTAAGTCAGTGCAGTTTCTCGGTATTAGATGAAAAACTGTGAAACCTTGTAGCTTTCTCTTTATGTGGATGCCAGACAGCTATATTGCTGGCCAAGAAGTTTTCCTTGTCCATGATGACATACCGTAACATCATGGAGAGGCCCAAAAAAAAACAAATACAGTTCCCAAACCAAGTCATTAACTTGTCTGACATTGGCAACTAGTGTATTGCAGTGATAACAATTTTATGATGCTGGAGAAAATGGCCTAAGACTATGCTTTCCGTCTTTTAGAATGATGCTGTTTGTGTTATGGGTATTAAGGTTTGCCATAAAAACTGTCTTTGGACAGCAGGGAAGTCTGATGGTGTCTTCAGAGAAAACTTCACATTGAATACTTGTACAGTACAGCAATGTATCAAAATGTATTTAAAATGTGGCTTGTTCTGAGTCAGTCTCACAGTTTATATGAACTACAATACCATTTCTGGCAATTCAGAAAGGACGGTTTCTAACAGTCACTAGTGAGAGTCAACAAAATGGAACAACCTCTTAAAAGTTTTTAAGTTTTCTCTTCATGTTATTCTCCTGCTTATAGCACATCTTTCTTTCTCAGACCTGGTTTATCTCTGCAAGATTTGCTCTATGCATCTTTCTCTTGGGATCTGGAATATATCTCTCTCTCTCCTGTGATTCAATTTCTTTCTTAGAGTTTTCAAAAAGTCTTCGTTGGGTAATTAGATGATTCTGGGACATTGCATTGTGCCAGTTTTAAAGATATATGGCTGTTACAGTCAGAGGGGACTGTTCTGATCATCTGACCTCTTGCATGAGATGGTTACAGAATTTCAGTCATTTTTACGCCTAACTTGTGTCTGAAATTAAACACCATTTGTTGTCTGAGGTGACTACTTATTTTCTACTGTATCTCTTACTACTTAGGTATCAGAAAATTCTAGGTTTTAACATAACACCTTTTTGTTGAATGACTATTTCCCATGGTGTAGAATAAGATGGATTGGCTTGATTTTTTCCCTGTGCTTCTTGCTGATTTTTTTTCTCTGTAACAAAAGCAGTTGTTCAAGCAGTCCAATGCAGGCTAGAGGAAGATTTAGTATACCAGTTAGAATAGCAATTGGGCTTTTTTTTTTTAAGTAGGTATTAAAATGTGTGGAATGGAATGGCCACTTGGTGGCAAAGTGGAATGGGAAATAAAATGTAATTCTGTTTTTTTCAGAAATGCTTTTACTTGTCTGGCATTTATGGGAGATACGTGATAAACTGTTGAGTTTATAAAGGCACATTGACTTTTACTTGCAAAGCCCTGTTTCTATTTGTAATTGTTCCTAACTTCCTACAGTGATAATGCTATTTGTGGTTCTAGTACAAATCATGTGGTGCATTGAAGACAAGACATACTGAATCAAACAGCTTTGCTTTCACCATGAAGTTATGTTAGTTGAGCTAGGGCAATATTAATGCCCCTTCTAGAATCTCTAGCAGATTTAGAGATAACACAACATGAAAGCTTCAATGGTAAGCTAAAGGGCTTGGGAATGATTCTGTACTTCTATGTTTCTCACTTAATACAGGTTTTGGCATTGTCCTAACGAAAAAGACACTTCCTTTGTATTTCAATAAGGCAAGATGGAATATATTAAAAACAAAAAACTGACGAAAATAAAAACCCAAAGTAAATGTGCTAGCTAACTTCTCTGTTACTCAAAAATAGTCATTCAAATTATTATTTTTAATATTTTAAAGATATATGGTTTACAGGGAGACGTAATGCCATTCATCAAGCCAGCCTGATGTATTTGGGCAGTGGGGGGACAGCAAGCTTTCTTCTGGATGAGCCTTTTCCTCAGGTGCCAGGATATCACTAGAAGCATTTCGGTTTGCAGGGCACTCTGGAAGCTCCTCCTGCCGCACCATCAGAATAAAATAAAACTGTGCTAAGCTTTTTCCTCAACCA
Organism: Cygnus atratus; assembly: GCF_013377495.2. NCBI lineage: Eukaryota > Metazoa > Chordata > Aves > Anseriformes > Anatidae > Cygnus > Cygnus atratus. The sequence goes on from NC_066368.1 coordinate 38,002,015, forward strand.
GAATTCTGACTGTCAGCCCCTTTTACTTCATACCCCAAGGGATAAGAGGCATGTTGGCTGTAGCCTCATGAGAGAAAAGAGTAACTGCGAGAGGCATCTCTTTTTGCAGCTGTACTTCAGGTACGGAGGTAAATTCCTGGCAACACCCAGCAAGGTCTCAGGTTCCCTGTGTTTAGCATTATATGGACAACTGAATTTCTTTGAGAGTCTCTCTGTTTCACATTGTCAAACATTGAAACTGCATTTATTACTGAGCTTCTCTTGATTCTAAATTCACTGAACAACACTGAATTAATTCCCCCCTCCTTGTTCCAGCAGATCTACTTTAAGCTAATTCTAAGTCAATTGGAGCAGTGTTTACCTACTGCCCTTCCTATCCTATGCTCTCGCTACATATTCTGATCTGATAGGTATGGATGGTGTTGAAGCAAATGAGGTTTTTTTTCCTATCTAAAAGCCATGCCCTTTAAATTTTTTGTACAATGACAGACATTTGCCGAACATGTGGTATGAAGTAGTAATATCCTACTACTGGAAAACACAGCGATAAATCTGGAATAGTGATCTAGGATTTCTTCTGTGATACTCTGTGTCCTAGCTCTCTTTGTGTGTGCATGGACACATTTTACTTATGGACATGGAATTAATAGAGTTCTGTTTCCAAAAGCTGTGTTTTGAAGTTTTACGTGTTCCATTAATAGATAAATAAGGATTATAATTCTGATTCCCTTAAATATATCTCTCTACAACATTCATCAGAAGCAACTGATAAACCTTTCAAAATTTTGTCCATGTAATTTAAAAAAAAAAAAAAGGGAGGGGGTGCAAGATCAAACCACTCTTGTATAAACTGTCAGTTTTCATGTATTTTTGGTAGTTTGCACAATTCAGTACATCTCCTATACATTTTTTTGTATTAATAGCTTAAATTTAAAGCAGCAACTCTACAGCTATATGCTGCATTTCTGTAAATACAGTTTTATGCTTAGATGTTTGCTAGCTCCATCTGGGTTTATTGGTAGCTAATTTCAGCTGTCTATACAAGATAGCTAGATAATATAGCCCAATCCAAGGGTTTTATGTTCTGTTTTGTAGTTCTGATCTGATAGCTCTGTTCTACAGCCACTACCCTTCACTATACACTGAAATAGAAGTGAGACGATAAAATTAACAGCTGCCATAAAGAAGAGCTAGAAGTGCTTAAATTACTGCTTTAAAAAAAAAAAAAAAACACTATAGAATAGGGGTGAAAAATGATCATCTTAAATCTCTGTTCCCCCAGCCCTAGCACCCCCTGGCCTATACTCCGCGTACTGCGGGTCCCTACCCAGGCACGCTGCGGGCCCAGGTGCGAGGTAGCAGCCACCTCACAAAATGGCTCCCCGCACCCAGCCCGGCGCTGAGGGGCGGCCCCGCGGAGCTCTCCATGGTGGCCGCGGGGCCGGGCCGCGCCTCCCGTCCCCGGCCCCTCAGCCTCAGCCTCGGCCTGGCCACCGCGCGGCCCGGCGGCGGGGGCGCTCCCGTGTCGTGGGCCGCAGCCGCCGCCCCTCCCTGCGGCGGAGGCGTCGCCCCAGCGGGTAGCGAGTCGCGCCGCGCCGCGGGGAGTTTCGCTACGCTCCCTGCCGGCCGCGCTGGCGGAGCGGGTAGTTTCGCCACGCTCCCGTAGTCCCCTCGTGGGGTGGCGGCGCGGTGCATGCCGGGCCCGAGGCGGACTGACTGTCCCCTGGCTGCGCGAGGAGCTGGGAGCCGCGCCTGCCGCCATGTTCCGCCGGGCTGCCGCCGCCGCCGCCCGGGGCCTCTAGGCGCCCCGAGCCCCGCCGCGCCGCCCCACGCCCCTCTCCCCGCCGGCCCGGGGGCGGAGGAGGCGGACGAAGGCGCCGCCGCACCCAGCAGCAGCAGCCGACGCCGCCAGCGGAGCCCGGCAGCGCCCAGCGATGTCCGCCAAGGAGGGAAGCAAGGTGCTGCTGCTGCCGCCGCACACCACCAGCGAGCGCGCCGTCAAGGGTGAGCCACTCCCGGCACGGCACCGGCACCGGCGGAGCCGCGGGGGGGAACATGGCTGCGGGCGGCTGGGTGCCGGCCCTCGGCCGGGGATGGTGGCGACGGGAGTCGGGGTGAGGGTGGGGGGCTGGAGGGGGGCGGCCTCGGGAGGCTGTCGCTGTGCGGGGCTCGGAGCATGGGCAGGCGGCCCCCGGCTCGGCGGCGGAGCGGGGCCGGGGCCTGTGGTGCCCGCACAGCCCGCCTGAGCGGCCCTGGTACCGCTACGGGTGGGCTCCATGGGCCGGGGGCTCACAGCTTCCCCCTAACACCCCCCAGGGGCCTGGCTCTGGCACGCTCCGTTCCCCGCAGGGGTTTGGTTCTGCCCGCACGGCAGAGGTCCTTGCACTCGCTCCCAGTGACAGCGCTGAGGGGAAGGCAGTGGGAAGCCGTTGCCTCCTCTGCTATTGGTTGTCGGTCTCTCGCTTCCAGTCCTGAGGAAAAAACTCACCTTGATCTATTTCTTCCCGGCCTTCCTGGTATCAGGATCTCATGGGGAGGCTTTAAAAGCCTAACCTTATGCTTCTCAGAAGAAAAAGTAAAATGTCTCAAAGCAGATACATCTGTGTAAAACTAAGATGGTCTGGTGGCCAAGATGCCATAGAACATGAAGATCTGTGCACCAGAGCACACTGTGTATCATCTTAGCATTTTGAGGAGAATATTCCTTTGCAACTAAAGTGCTCTAAACGTTTCTTGTTAGATCTATATCCCCAGTGAAGAGGGTACCATTGGTTGCGCTTTAAAGAATTTCTAGTTTTTGTTCACTCAAATTGCGGATACATTCCCAGAGGTCTGATGTCACCCTCTATTTAACTGTGGCAGTGTGGGCATCAGTTTGAGGTAGCAGATCTTAGCAATCAGAAATTCGTGGTTGTATACAAAGCGGCCTGTTTTTAAGATTGAAATTCCAAAGAACACGCAATGTTAACAGATTTCAAAGGAGAGGAGATCTGTTCGTTTAACTTAATAGGGGTTCTTGAGAAATGAAGAGGATGTTTTTGTCTTCAGCAAGGCTTAATCAGGGCCTTGGAATCCCATAGTATGTTTTGGAAATCAGCGTGTTTTCCAGTAGGCTGGAAACCTTCACTCACAGTAAGTTGTTACTTATTTTGGATTGCTTAACTTGTTGATCTGTTTGAACAAATTACAAGGGTAAAAGTAGAAAATGGTAGAACTAGCCTACTAGGAGCTTGTATTAATTTGTGCTGTTGATTTGAGACTGTTAGTTTCACATATGGTATGGTGTTTGGACTTGCTGAATTTTTGTACCTTTACAGCAATCCCTTGTAACAAATCTAAGTTCCTCAAACAATGCAGGAGAACTATTGCTAAGTGATCAGCTACTTCAGAGTGCACTGGAATACCTGCTGATTTCCAAAACCTTAATAGTTCAGCTTATTAAATGCTACCTATGCATCTGGTTGTTAAAAATGGTAGTTAAGACCTGCTTCATTCTGACAGGATTACAGGCTGGGGTTACAGCATTTCTTTGAACCTGGGTGTGTGGGATACAGAACTCTTGTAATCAGGCTTGATATTGTCATCTGACGTAATTACAGCCAGTTAAATGTTCACATAGCACCATTTTTCTGTTCTTTCTGTTGACCTGTCCTGTCTATACCTGTCATGCTGAATCACTGGTTTCTGGAGAAAGCCTGGCCAGCTGTGCTAAGCTGTCTGTGTTCTTTGTAGGAAGGACAGGTTTTTCCACCACCCGCCATGAGATGCAGTGCAGTTTGAAATATTTTTTTAGACAGCAACCCCAGGGGTGCAAGATTGCAGGTTATGTCAGCGCTAAGCGGGAGTATCTCTGCAACAGAAATACATTTGTTGAAAGCATGTTAAAATGTGACATCTCTGTTCACAAATAGACGCGTTACCTCTCACATACCAAGATATGTTCGCCATGCTCCTACCTATGGTATGGTGAAAAGATTACAGATGGGATGGTATTCTTTTAAAATCGGTGGGTCTTTTGCTTTTGTGAAGACAACGCTCATACCAGGGGATCTAAAAGTATTACTTTCTTCTAATGGTAATATGTGGAGTGGGTGGGCTGGTGAAACTGTTAAAGATGAATTTAAATGGTTAAATAATGCCATTTTACTTCGTGAATGCTTATGAATCATTGTTGAAATTGGTGGGTTTTTTTTTTCAGAAGTATCAAGTTCTTTGTTGATAGCTACTAAAGAATTTGTTTACTGGAATAAGTTTTTGAGATTCTTTTTAAGGGAATAATTTTTCATCAAGAAAATAGAAATCACTATAGGACAAAAAATACACAAAGGTGTTCTGATTTTTTTTCACGCTGCCAGTTCTGTTTTCTGACTCTCGTTGCTGAGGCATTTCATGTATAATATCTTAGGTCCTTGAGAACAGCTGCAGAACTTGGAAGACAAATGTGGTAACGTTACCTGGTGTGTCTGCGTCATAGAGTATTGGTCAATGTTTCAACTTTCATGCTCTCCAGGTACTAGGTCTTTTGGGGAGGAAACATGAATTCAGGATTTAATGCTCGCTGGTGTTTGCATTGTTTTATCTCTTGCTTTTATTTTAGCTTTATTTTTCTTCCTCTGTATTAATGGGAAAGGGGAAAAAGTAACAAGCCATCAAAGACAAGAGGCTGTGAGAAATTAAATCCTTAATGATTAATAATACGTGTTGGCAGAAATGGGCTAGAGATGCTCATCCAAGAAAAAAATGGTTGAATTATTGTATCATCAGTAACTAATCTTTTCTAATAAGGTAGGATAATAATTAGGATATGCCCTTCCCCATTATATTTTGACCTGTATATTTAGCTGTTCATCAGAGGTGCGTGTGTCTGGAAGAGCACCTGAAATGTTATCAGGTATAATGCTCAACATTGGGCATATAGATAATAATATGATATGATATGATAATAATAAACATAATAATTATATGATAATAAACATAATAATGGTTTTAAATATGCAGTGTATGCAGTCTAGCTGTGTTGGTCTGGCATGCCTTCCGCATACGAGTTCTATCATCACAGATCTTTGGCTGCTTTTATTGAACTTATATAAAAAGCTCAAGTTGTCTGTTCATTTCTCAGTTAAAATGTAATTCGTACTTGAAATTTTTCTTACCAACTGATGGGTAGCTATAGAATTGAAATGTGTAAAGTCAGTTTGTGGCATTTGGTTCCCAAAAAATGTCTAGTGGCGAGGCTTTTGTTGCTGCCTTTAACAGAGATGAGGAAAGGTACATGTCTTCTTGATTCACTGTTTTCTAAGGTGCCTTCTTCATCCTCGAAGAATGATACTTAGCATTTCACTGCCTTGTGGAAGATAGAACTTTCCTCTATTATGTTCTGTCAAAATCACAGAAAAAAACACCTTTTTAAACTGCCACTGATATTTAACTGCTGTGTCTGGTTCTTTTTTTATGTTTTGTGGTGATCCTGGAAATGGCAGGGGTGAGCCTTCTCTGGCGTTCCTTTGCATGAAAAGCACCTGGGCTTGTCTGACCCACCTCTGAGCAGCTATGTGGCAACATGGTGCTTGTAACACTGCTCTTTGTCTGCTAGGAATGTCTTACCAGGATTTGGGATGCAATCCGTAGTACCTTGTTGCTGAGCTAGTGGAGGCTTTTTGCTAAATTTGAAGATGGTGTCTGTTCTGGAAATGGGAGACTTCAGTGTTCCTTTGTTTTGGATAAAAGTCATGATGCAGTGTGATAGGCAAACATTCATAGTAACAAAATGATAACTTATTGAAGCAACTATTCAGCAAATCCCTAAGGAAAGTAACTCATGACTTAGCCCTGAGCAGGATCCTAAGTTAAGATACCAATAGCTACTTTTTAACAATGATATCCATGTAGGAGAAAAATAAATCACTCTAGTATTGAACTTCAAAATATGGAGTCTGATTTAAAGAAAAAGAACCAGTAAAAGGATAAAGGCTTACAGGCAGCATGAAGACTGTTTTAAAAATATAGTAAAGGCACTTAGAGTGCCTTTATGCTGCTGGTCAGCAGTGATTCTGAAATAATCCAGGAAGGCAGGAGAGTAAAGAGAACATTAAGAAGTCATGCTTTGAAAAGCCATCACAGTTCTGATTTGGGATAGGAAATGGAATGGAACTGAATTCTGACAAGTTAGTGTTTGATTGGCCTTATACTTTGTTTTACATTTCTTGAGAGGGTAGTTAGAGTGAATGAATCTTAAACAACAACAACAAACCCAAACAAGCAAACAAATAAGAACAACATGCATGCCTTAGTTCCAGTAGGGCCAGCTGGCAATTGAGGCTTGGGACAGGAAGACCGGAGCAGAAATCTGGCAGCTACTTTTGTCTGCGTTTGTTATGTAAAGACCTAACAACTCTTTCAGACAAGTCAATTTTTTTTTTTTTTTGCTGAATGGGACTGAAGAATTCTCACTGAAATGTAAGTGGTTTCAGAACGTATCAACAATATGAATGTTTAAAAAAAAAAAAAAACAACCAAGACCAGAAGATATTTTTCTAGTGGCACTAACGGAGTTCTTTGGGGTTTTTGAGTGCAAAATTGCTCATCTATTTTCCATAGCCTGTGGCATAACTCATCTTTCGAGTCTGAGAAATGGAGCACAGAAGCATTTTTGAAAAGCTCCACATTGCGCCGAAGAGCTGTAGATCAGTAAGTTTAATTTAAGCAGACTCATAGCACTTGTGAAAGAGTAGACTAATTCAGTCCCTGGCAGAATATAGTATTAAAGAAGAGATGGTACGGTTTTCATAGAAGGAAATCAAGAGAAATTGTTAGATATTTTTTTTGCAGTAGCCAGTAGTCTGATTGATCCAGGCAAAACTGTTCATTGGGTTCCCTCATCAGAGTCTTTAAAGTAAGCAAAAGAGGAAATGACCTCTTTTGGATCAGAATTAATTGGGAAAGATAATAGGTAATAAACTTCCATGCTTGAGGGAGATTAACATTTGTCTTCAGTGCTCTTTAAGAGTATTCCTAAATTGTTTAGAAAACAGAGCAAATAGCAAAATAACACTTACTTGGGCTAGTTAACTTCCAGAGGTGTTTCAGAAGGCTTTTGTTAGACAGAGTGACTAGGCAGCGAAGTTGTAAGAAGCACTGTTGTGATAAAGGCAAGGAGCAGAGACTACGAGGGAGAGAGTAGCCCTTGTTTTGATGAGTGGGGAACTCAGGAAATAAACGGTAGGGTCCATCTGGATAGTATTCGGAAAATACTAGCTTGGTGGCAGTTGAACAGGCTGATGGGAATTTAGAGTTTACTGGAAGATCGTAGAATTACAGAATGGTTTGGGTTGGAAGGGGCCTGAGAGCCCACCTAATTCCAACCCCCTGCCATGGGCAGGGACACCTCCCACCAGACCAGGCTGGTGTCCCTGCCTATGGCAGGGGGGTTGGAATTAGATTAGATCAGTTTAGAGAAAGCACCATCATCCATTATATACATCTTGAGTTATATGTGCATCTTCAACAGTAGTGCGTAATTTTTGGTCCCCCTTCCTGCTTTTCTGCTTTATCTAGAGGTTATGTTCAGCAGAACAGAGTGCCTTTTATGCAAGGTGGAACTAAAAATTACAAATCTGTGACTTGGAAAAGGGGTAGATGAGTAGGGGGTGGTGTTGGATATTGTTTACATTGTGAGTGGTATATAATGGAAAAGATTAGTAGGTAACAACTGCTATTTTTGTCTCCCTGTGAAAAGGAGATAAGCAGTACATTTTTTTCTGAAGTGAGTATAAAGGAAACGTGAAATACTTTTTCATGTAATGTGCAGTTACAATTCTGAAATTCGTAGCAATTATATGCGTTGAATGCAAAAAGGATAAAAGCATCTATTGAGGGTCTGAGCAAAATACTGAAAAATAGTTCTATTTAGTGGTCAAAAATGTGATGAAACTTACCTCTAGAGGAAATCCTTAAACCACCCTGCTTGGAGAACGGAGTATGACGAGGGAAAGACCTATGAATCCATCAGTGCCAGAATCACATTTAAGCACTAAACAGTCTTTAGGCATAGCACGCTATGGTCATTTTTAAGGATGCTCCTCCCATTAATGATGTTCAGACAAATAATATTTTTACTGAGATAAGTTTTTAAGAGTATTAACCAAATTAATAGGAAAATTACACAGCATAGAAGGTATTATTAGGGCATATCAATTGTTTCATCTGAGATTTAAAATTTTATGGAACTTCTAAGACTGCAAGTACATGGTATGTAGAAATAAAATAAATAGTGCCTGCAGTGCTTTTGTAAGGTTTCAAGGTTTACAGGGTCATTTTTCTTTGCTTTAAGAATTCTTGACATTGTACCAAGAGACATGCCTTTAAGGAAACTTGAGCAAAGGGATAATTTTTGTGGCATTTAGGAATAATACCATAATTCGTGAGGAACTGACTTTGCTGAATCTATGCTTTGTTGTTTGGGATGAATAGGGAAACTTGTATCTTTTGACGACTATTGATTTGAGCTTTCTGGTTCAAGTAGTAGATGCTGCCCTGTGATTGTGCTTAACTGTGTTTTCAAGGTTGCAGGTCCATAGACCATCTGGGATGTCTTCATGCTATTTCTTTTCAAATCTGGCCTGCCAAGTGCAAAAGGATAATTGGATCTATTCTGTCCTCAGAGGAGTCATGGGTGCTGCACTTCTTTGTTCATTATAGATGTTGGTATAGAGAGGTGAAAGCTCCAGGGACAGACTGGAAGATTATCTGGGAGTTAGGCTTTGTGCTTCTTCTGAATGCCAGTATGTAAATAGCCATGCCTTTATAAAAACCAACACATGCACCTCTGCCACCCTTCCCTTCCCAGCCCCTCACAAAAGTCCACAAAACACAACCAAACAACAAAAGGAAAAACATGCAACAATGCTGTTGTGGTAATAAACCAGTTGGCAAAGTGAATGCTCCTGGCCCATCTTCACAGGACACCGTAGTTGTGCTGTGATAGCATCCATCCATAGCATACCATCCATCTCCACAGTCTGACGTTTCACATATATCTGCCACCAAGGCATCGAGTTGTGTCCTTGTGTTAATGTTGCAAAGGCTTACACAAATACTGTCTGTGTTAGTAACCTCGGTAATGGGAATTGTGGCTTGATCTGTGAAACTAAAAACACTCTAAGAAAAATGAAAACTGGGATGTTGGGCATGCTTTTACAGCCAAAGCTGGGATTATGGAACATGTCGTGGGGTCCTGATTATAGGACAAAAAAGGCTAGTTTTCTTTCAATTACAGAGAAAATAGTTCAGTTTTAAGGCCCTAGGAGCAGAAAATACTTTGGTTGTGGAAATGGAGTACCTTGTACAGTTGATCCCTGATGCTTTTTCCTACCATTTGTCTAGTGGCTTTGATCTCATCTTGTTTCATGAGCCTGTTCCAACAGAGTGCCTCTGATGCAAGCCAGATTTAACCACCATTATTAAAATGGGCATATATATCAGGGTGGTTTAAATTTACAGTATCTACACGTTAGATTTTATTAGCAGCTACTGTTGTACTGTAGCAGTTACTAGGCAATGTGAGATCTGCTTTGGGTCTCGAAGTAGCGTGTTTGTGTTAGGTGCCATACTGCACCTCTCCACAGGGATTAGTATGTTGGGTGAAGTGCCATGCTAATGTAGCTTTTCTGCTTTTGAACCTCTTTACAATGTAATGCAAGTATATCCATTCAGCTTGATGCTAACTTTTGAATGTATGTAGCATGCTTTTTTGTAAGGTATAAAGGTACCAGAGGTTTGCAGAAAGTCTGTCTGTGGAATTAGGTTTAGAGAATTGTTTTTTGCTTTTGATATCTCTGTTCTAAGTAGTACTGCAGTATAAAGCAAGATCAATTGTTTTCCTCTTTGCAAATGCACATGAATAGTAAAAAAATCACAACCTTTTTGCTAACAAAAAAAAGAAAAATTACCCACTTTTTTTCTCCAGGTTTAGTGTTTAAGATTTTGAATCAGTATACTTAAAATTACATCATCCATACATATTTTAAAAGTGAAATTGACTAATTTTGGCTAGTAAACAACAGTTTGTTTTAGAAAATCCAGAGTGTTGTTGTGAACCATGACATCACTGTTTTTACAAAGATCTCTACTTTTACTAATAGGACATAGTCTGTTATTTTGTACCACAGTGTGTACTGCTTTAGGGATTCATCTCTAAATGCTTATCTATTGCTTAGCTTTGCGGGGAGTGGTAGAAGGGAATCCTTTAATGACCAGCAACATATTATTTCCTTCAGGTAATTCCTCTTAATTACCATTCTGTTACAGTCCCAAGAGCACAGGTTATGAACAAAGACTTTGAAACGTGGATTATATTTCTGTGTCTTGGAATAATACATCATGCTGCAATTCTTTTACCTTAGGCTATAACGTTCTATTACTACTTCATCAAAGGTTTAATTAAACCCATTAGTTTGCAGAAATTGTCTAAATGCTTCAAAAATTACCATACTTAACCTATTAAAATGTTATTTGTAATATTTTTTCAAAGGTGTGAGCTCTAATATGTTAACTATGTTAACTATTATTGTGACAAAAATTAAGTATGGATCTGAAAGAAACATTTTTTTATAGTAAGTCCTTCAGTTTCATTCCAGTTGGGTGATGCAGATTAAATCTTTATTCTAAAAAATACCCTTCTTGAGCAATAGGAAATATATTGCAGAAAAGGATTCTGTTAAACTCTGAGGAACTGGTTTTAAGACTTTGTTTTTTTCATGAGGCAAATAGAGCTTTATAGATGCCTAACTACTTCTGATAGTAACACGATTTGGGGGCATTAAGGATAATCCCTGGATATGCAGTTTTCATTTGAAATATAATTTCTGTTAATATATTAATTGAAATAATTTGACACAGTTCTTCCCAGACACTAGACAAAAACTTCTGTTTTCAGTGTCACAGAAAATGCAGCTTGCTAGCTGAACTCAACTACCAGTAGTTGTTAAAACAGAATTATTTTTTGTGAGGATCTGATTTGAAAAATATTACATGGACAGTAAAACTTTGTTAAGGGAAGAAAATTTCATCTGCCTTGTGCTTAGAGTCCTTCGAGTATTTCAGAACTGTCACAAGGAGGACGTTTCAGTACCACCTTCCTGAATGCTGCGGCCATTGGTAGGCCACAAATCCGAGTGTTTTGCACAGGGGCAGTGAAGATCAGCTGGCCACAGGTGGTTCTCCATCACACCCTGCTTCTACCAAAAAAGTCACCCAAAAGCGAAAAGGGTTGTCTTTCATTGAAGTAGGTCATTATCCAGGAGTGATGCTGGAACTAATGAAGCACAGTTTCTGCAAAACTGAGTCTTGGAGTTGATCAACTTCGGTTCTGGGAAGATACGATCTCTAATGCTTTTGTGACAATTAGCGCAGGAGAAGCCTACCCCAGGAGTTGTCTGATATCTCATAAAAGGGTGAGCTCAACTTTGCATTGTTGAAGGCATTTGTGGTCCCATCTCCTCAAAGGACCTGCCTGTTTTTATAAGCTTACATGAACTTGACACCTGCCAACAGAAGCCACGGCCCCGTTTTAGTAACTGGCTTTCTCACCTACCGGCTCGTGTTGTGCGTGCTCGTTGGTGTACGTTCACAGTGCGTACGTTCGGGTACTCGCACCAGCTACGTTCAGGATGGACCTAGATTGAAAAGCACAGGTTCTCCGTCAGTCTTAGCACCGGTGCTTCTTGTGACCTTTGTCAAGCTCAGCTCTCCAGGCTCTGCTCCACACTTTCTCCATCTGAACTTTGGAAAGCGTCGCTTCCTAGTTCTGGATGGTCCTGTACAGTAATGGGCTTGTGCCAGTACCCCAGCACTGATGCTGAAATCCAGTCATAAAAACCATATCTGGCAAAACAAGAAAAGAAACAGACCCACTTCATTAGATAATACTTGATCTGCAGTTTATGTGGAGTGGGTTTGTTCCTTGTGGCACAAATAGTGTGTTATAGTGTGTTTAGAAAAAGGTGGGGGATTTTCTAAAAATAAATTATGTACAGGTTAATATAAATTTCCAAATACAGCAAAAATAACGTTAAGAGAATATGAAGATTGGAAAGTCAAGCTCAAAAAACAGTGAATGCTAGCATAGAGGTGGTGAAATGATGCTTCTAAAAGTGAATTACATTCCTGTCTTTCTGGAATGAGAGATTTCTCTTTTCAGAGATGGATTTCTGTTTGTAAATACTTGTTGTACATGGAACAGAAGTGGTTGTCTTTTGATTTCTTAAATACACTAAGTTTGTTAGCATTTGGGCTACATGGAATTTTAACACTTCCAAATGAAACCTGACAGATTACTAGAGAAGGCTGGAAGGAAAGGCATGCCGTTTACTTTTCTTAGTAAAATGTTTTATGTCCAAAAACAAAGTGCCAAACTTGTTCTATACTGTTTAATTTCAAGGCAAGTTTTTCAGCTTCTTCTGCTCATGAACCTTTATAAGAGGAAAAATAGACAATTCTGCAGTGTATTTTCTAATATAATTTAGTTTCAGTGAGTATATGTATGTGATTTATGCATCAGTTGTTTTATTGATGGATTTTTATTACAACACAAGGGTAGCAATATGTTACTAGTGATCTAGAAGTCAATTTAAATGAAGTCAGTGAATGTCTTAGTATTTAAGTATTGATTCTGGGGTGTGAAGTTTTACTTTGGAGAGTAAGAAAATAAATGAATCATCTAACTGAAAGTGTGTTCATACTAGTAGTTGTTCTTTAAGTAGATATGTTTCCCTCCATTTTTTAAAAAAAATGAAATAATATTTACAGAGAAATTGAACAGTGTTGCTCCTTCTTTTTTTCATTATTTTGGTAGTGGTATACATATATATTTATGTGTGTGTGTGTGTGTGTGTGTGTGTGTATATATATATATATATATACACACACATTTTTTCAGATGAGGTTTACTTCCTGTAACCCTGCACGAGCAGGATGATATTTGGGTGCGCTGCTTAATGGGAATTTCAATGTGAACCAGAACCCAAAGACTTGTGATACTTCCAGACATCTCCGACATTGTGTCTAGTGTATGGTCAGCCTTGACTCAGTTTAATTTTTTAGAGACAGTGTAACAGGAAAATAAGGAAAACAAGCTCAAAGAAGGATTTTCTATCCGTAATGGTTATGCTGTAGGCTCCCCAAATTACAGATTTTTCTGATAGTATGAACTTGTTCTGCTGCTTAATCAGTGGTTTGACAGACCTTCAGGCTGTCAGAGTCCATCTTGCAGCCTTTTTGCCATTTGGGGGCCAAGGGAGTTGTTTCACCTTCACCTTCTCCATTAATGCTGTCATAGACCCCTGTTATAGCCCCCCCCCTTAGTTTTCATGATTTTAGGCTGAAGAATTGTTGCTTACCTTAGTTATTCATGTAGCAGGAACCATCCTAACTTATTTTCTTTGTTCTTTGAATACCTTTTAAATTATTCTTTCCCCTTTATAAGATGGGTTAACCAGAAATACCTACTGGGCTTATCAGTGGCATAGTTGTATCTTCTGTTTTCTATTCCTTTGCTAACAATTCTGTTTTGTTGTTATTGTTGTTGGTTTTTTTTGTTTTGACTTGTCAGCATGGAGTATTTTCATAGAACAATAGGAAGGACCTTGCTTCTGAATAGTAAGCTTATAATCTGTAATTTTTTTGTGTAAAGCTAGAATTTATTTCCTTCATTAATTCTTATTCATTGATATTTAATGTCTTTTTTCTTCAAGCCATTCAGTAGCATGAATTTCTTCTGTAGGTCATCCTAATCTGCCCTATGCTTCATTGTCCATCCAGACTATTTGTTGTCATCTGAAACCTGCACTCCTCCATTAGTTACCTTTTTTTTTTCAGTGTACTTTACAAATATGTTAAATAGCACAAATCCTAGTGGGGCTACGTAGTGAACTTCCTTTCCATGTGCTGGCTATTACCTCCCTTTGATTACAGTCCTTTAAACAGTATTGTATCCTTTTGTTGCTAGCTTTGCAGTTTTTCTTATTTGTTAATTTGATTATTAAAGAGTCTTTGATGATGGACATATTTTAAAATGACTTTTGCAAGTCTGAGTGGATATTAAATGGATCTCCTGCATCCCCAATACTTGTTGAGACCTTCAGAGAATGCCAGTGTATTTGAGAGAGACCATGTCTCTTCGAAAGGCAGTTTTGACTCTACCAAATGTTGTATATACTACTGTGCCTTCTAGCACAGTGTATTTTATAGCTTCTATGAACTTGCGTGTTATAGAGGTTAATTCTTTTAATACATACACAGATAATACTATTCCATCCAGGTTTTAATGATGTAATTGAGTCGATTGATTGAAAGACAAATTTGCTACTTTGCATAGCAGCTGTTCCATGATAGATCCAGTTCTGTTCCCTCTAGCTGGAGTGTATATTTAGAATTGCATTGATATGACTAGTGTTTCTTCTTTTTAAATTTTAGCTGTCCCTTTTCCACCAACGCATCGCCTGACATCTGAAGAAGTTTTTGACACAGATGGAAAACCCAGGGTTGACATTTTGAAGAACCACTTGATAAAGGAAGGTCGAGTTGATGAAGAAATTGCACTTAGAATCATCAATGAGGGTGCTGCAATATTACGGAGGGAAAAAACTATGATAGAAGTTGAAGCTCCAATCACAGGTAATATTTCTAGATGATTTCACTCATAATTAAATTTGAAAAACGGTCACATTTTTTCACCAGTAAAGTTTCTCTTAAAAATTGTTAGAATAAAATTTCTCTATAATCTTTTTGAATAATCTTCCACAATTGCATTTGCTTAGCAGTACTCAAATGGTCTGAAAAAATATACTGCACATTATTGTGCAAAATGAAAGCATTAAACCTGTTAGGAAAAAATAGTGTAATCAGTATTATAATGACCAAAGAGAAAGTAGTTACATGCTGGTGAATTAGGGATTTCTAATTCCTGTAATGGTGTAAATGGGAATGAAGACATCTCTCTGGAATAGAAAAGTGAGTTCAGAATTATTATGAAATCTAAATACTTGAAGAGAACCAATTGCTGTTGTTTGAAGCAAATACTGTGACCTGGATTTCTGAGTAAAAAACACACCTTATAGTTCCTCTCTAGGTGAGAGTGATGATTGTATGTAAAACAGTTCTTGTGAGGGCAGTAGTTCTGGAAAGTGTTGTAAGATTATTTTGGCATCTTCAACACAACAGGACTAGACCCATTGAGATACAAAACTGCCTTTCAAGGTTTGGGGGAGTATTTTCCTAGTTGGACTAGTTCTGTTTCTGTTTGACCCGGATAATTATAGAATCACAGAAAGATGATATTACTACTTTTATTTATAAATAATCCAGACTTGTAGAAAATATATTATATAAATGTCATTTAAAATAATGCATGTAGATTTGATTTTTGTGTTCAAATTGGATGGTCTTTAGTTTGAATATGTTATATCTTTGAAATGGACCTTTGTAAAATAAGTGTTTCAAAAGCTTATTTTAGGGTATCAGCTTGCGTTAATTTGATAGCATCAGGTAAATGAAAATGTTTAAATAATAAGTCATTATTACTGACATTTTAAAGAAAATTAAACTGTTGAAAAGGTAGAAATAACTAAATGAATGAACTGAGTCTCTTGATGCTCCAGATCATGCTCAAAAGTACAGTATTTTCAGTATCTTTAGAATTTTTATATTTCAGTTCATTCAGTTACTTACCCTGAGTTACTGATGTATTGGAAGCTGAAAAAGGGGGAAAGTTTTTGCAGTGTTAGAGTAGAAACCTTAAGAAAAGTGACACACAAGAGGATGTATTGTATTTGGTCTGATGTTTTATAGGTCACTGTGACAATTGGTTTGCTCCAGGGGAATTACAATCTTTCAAGTGTGCCATATCTGATATTTCTTTGCAAAATTAGAAGGATGTTTTTCCCCCCAAAATTTACTAGTAAACACTGAGAAGTTAAAAGAGGCTGTTGGTAATCTGATCAGTGACATTTTGCATCAACAGAAAGCATAGGCTCTTGAATGTCTGTTAATTGTTATCAGCAATACCTTCATGCAGAAACAAGAAAGCAGCTCCTGACTTCCATTGCACTGGAAACTCCTGTGGGAATGAGGAGTTAGGAGCACTTCTCTTCAATGTGATTATTTTTCTAATTGTGAGATGACCTGGCTTTGCTGCATGCTCTTTGAAGTCTTCCCATCTGCTATCTTTGGCACTTCTGCCTTAGGTTGCTGACCACTGATCTTGTCCTGTCTCATATTTTAAAAACACAAGAAAAGTCCACTGTTGAAATAGTGAACATGGTTATTTGAAGGAGAAAAGTAACTGAGCAAAGAGAAGATATGATATTAAAAGGTATGTTAGTCTGACTCAGAAACAAAGGCATACTCTCCCTGCTTTTTTCAGTCCCACGTGGACACAGCAAATTGTTGCAAAGCAGAGTCATAATACCTTTTTCAAATTCATACCAAGGCAAATTCCTGAAGATAGATAAGGGGCTGGGGAGGACAGTAAAGGGCTGCTGACTGACAGCTTTCAAGGCTTTGATGCTCAGTGCGTTAACTGCTTTTGAAGAATATTCTGCAGTCTGCCAGATGCAAATCTCGTTATTGTCTGTGTGGTCACAGGTAGTGAGAACAGTATCTTAATGAAAAGCAGACGGTGAAGCTTCAAATCTTTGGTTATTCCTGCTTTCTATATGTTTTTTCTCTTTATTAGAAGTACTTTGTGGCTGTTAACTATAACTTAGTAACTTTTCTGTTAGATTTTTTTTTTTTAATTAATTTGAACAAAATTTTTGCTTGCAGTGTGTGGTGATATTCATGGCCAGTTCTTTGATCTAATGAAGCTGTTTGAAGTGGGAGGATCACCTGCTAACACAAGATACCTCTTCCTCGGTGACTATGTAGACAGAGGTTATTTTAGTATAGAGGTAACTGAATATATTAATCTGTTTTGTCCTAAATTTTTCTATAAGCACACTTTCATGGAGATTTTCAAATGAAATTTTAGGTCTGGTTTAACATGCGAATGTGTTCTTCCTTGCTGTGCTTTCTCCTAATACCAAGGCCTGCTTACAGGAGGATATTGACCAGCAGTTTGGACTGTCCTGTTGGAGTCATCAGACTTACTCATTTTTCCTCCTATTTCTTTAGCTAGTTTTTTTGTTTGTTTGTTTTGTGTTCTGTTTTTTTAAAGTTGAATTCTATAGCATTATTATACATAGTTTTGTTTCTCTGGTAATATGCGGTAAGTTTGGAGAACAGGTGAGTCATGACTGGGAGGTCTTTCTCTTCTTTTATTAAAAATGTTTATCTGTACAAAGAAGACTCCTTTCACTTATATAATCAAATGTTATTTAATAATTATTAATATTTTTCTTTACTAAAATTCTGAGGGCCATTACAGATATTCCCTAAGGATGACGTGTATCTGCCATTAATTTTTCAGGTATTTTGAATTCAAATAATTTCTTAATCTTCAGCATTTTTATTAAATATGTTATTTTCTGGAGATATTCACGTGTTCATATCAATTAGTTTCATAGCTATGATTTTTAGACTTTTCTGGAGCTAGAATGGAAGTTTCCTCAGCTTGGGATCTCGTCAAAGGTACCAGATCTATTAGAGTGGCTTACCATTTGAAATAATATTTTACAAGGCATGGTGTATGAGACTTTATATTAAAATCGTTCTGTTCTAATAATGTGTGAGTGTATACTGTGAAGGATATGCACAGTGCGCTTTGGGATTCTTAGGGATAGTAGACAACCAGAAGATAGAGCAAGAATGATAGCCTCAGAATGTCATTTGTAAGGAAAAATTACAGCAGACATTCCCTATTTATTCATTTGATCCTCATGGCCTGTTCTTGATGATTGCAAAGAATATAATTGTCCTTGAAAAGGACATTTGCATAGCAACAATGAACTATAGCAACAATGCAACAACTTTTCAGTCATTATAGTTAGGAAAAACTTCTAAGCAATGGATGTGCTTGAATATTTCAATAAGAATAGTCTCACTTTTTTTTTTCCTTCACATGTTCATAATTTAATTTTTAATATAATATTTGGGATGCTAAATACAGTTACGGAATACATAAAGATACGCTAAATATACTATTGAAAACCCCTCCAAGGTTCTTAAAATGCTTGTCTCTCTTCATTGGGGTAATCTGTGTCTCTTGCCCAAAGTGACTATTGGAACATCGCTAAAGTACATAGCAGATTATCTGAATGAAGTTGAAATGCTGTAAGTACACAGAGGTTGGCATGTGCTTTGTGAGCCTGTTGAGAAATTAAAAAATAGTATGCTAAAATGCCCTTTGCCTCCAACTTTTTGCTTAAAAAAAAATAAAAAAATCCTAGGTAACTTTTTGCTTGTTCATCTTTGACATTTATGAAATGTGAGTTAACCTCCAGGTTAAGTCTGGGAGTGTTCACATATGGTCACTTCAAAATCTCTTTTAGTCCTTGGAAATGTATTATACTTTTGGTAAAATATTTGACTTTTCACAGAACAGAGAGGGTGAAATCTTCTTAAAATGTACAAAAACTGAAATTTGATTTTTTCACTAATAAATGAAACGACTTTAATTGCATTGATATTTTAGTAGTAAATAATTCCCAGTTAAACAAATGCCATAACTTCTAGTGGGAAAGATCACTTCATGTTTCCATGGTTCTATAAGACAAATTGCTGGGATCAAGATGAAGGTCTTCACATAAGTGTATGCAAGCTCTTTTTTTTCTGCACTGAAAGTAATGGAAGATAAAGAACTCTGACATTAGTCTGTATGTAGTAATAAAAGAGAAATATGCTGGTACAGGAACAGTTCAAAAATGTTCTTTGTTTACTTAGTAGGTATCATGCTTGAGAATATGGTAAATTTCAGCAATTTAATTAAATGTAGTATTTGTTTATTGAAAGGAAGGAACTGCTTTTACACTCTTGTATTACAAGTCTATAAGGTTGCCAATATTTATAATTTTTTCATACAAACTGACTCAAAACAGTTCACAATTGTGGAATTTGCCAAATCAATTTGCATATTCATCTGATGATAAGCAGTCATTTTATCACAAACTGATTATGCTTGCTGCTGGGAAACGGTTTTAAAGAGTCTTGGAATTTGCAATATATCAAGATATTTTGCAGTTACAAACGCATTGGGGAAAAAATGGGTATGGTTAGCAAAATAATTAATTTGTATATTTTTACTAAGATAAAAAATCAGTAATAGTTAATCTAAACTTCTCAATAGAAGTCGTTGTCGTATTTCTCTATATGTATGTATTGTTTTTAAAGTGTTCCTTTGTTTTCTTTCTTCTTTCACGTACTCATTGTACTATGCAAAAAAAGTTTGAAGAATGATACCTTCAGGGTTCTTGTATTGGTTAACAATATGATAGTAATAACTTGTAGGTGACTTTGACATGGTCCAGAACTACTGGGATTTTAATTTTTCTGTGCTCAGTTAAAAATACAAGAATCAAGTTTGAAGATAAGAAATACATTTTGGGTGTTTAGGAATGACTGCGGAAACAAGCTCTAAACTTCAAAAATTGTGCATGTTTCACAACTGTTTGCTACTAATGTTGCAATGATAACAATATATGGAAACTTACTATACTACTTTGAATTTGCTGCTTGATCAGTGAATGAACAAGCAGCTTTCCAAGTTCTGGGAGGGGGGGGAGATCAACTCTGTCCATTCATAGCTAAAAACACCCTAGCATGATGTATTGTTGTCTTTAATGTAAATGGGTTTTTTTGTTTGTTTGTTTTGTTTTTTTTTCTATCTTTAGTAATAAATGTTTGCATTCCTTCTTATGCCAGTCTTTAGAATCGTATTTTGAAATCAGATTTTATGCACAAACACATACTTTGTCTAGATGAAGGAGTGTTCGGTAGTATAATTCTGTTGAATTTGACTTATTATTGATTGTCCAGTAAATACAAATACTACTTCAGCATTCTGTGCATTGGTTCTTAGGAAGGGTGATAATCTGTATAACTCGGGTCCAAAACTGGTGTGTTGACTCAGGGGAGTAGTGTTGTATTTCAGAATGGCACATTAAGCTGTACTTACGTTTGAAGCTGTTAACATTCTTACTCAAAGTTTCTGAGTAATAATAATTTTTAAAGTGTAATTTACTGTGTATCTTTGTTTTTCAACAGTGTGTGCTGTACTTATGGGTCCTGAAAATTCTCTATCCAAGCACATTATTTCTTTTGAGAGGCAACCATGAATGCAGACACCTAACGGAGTATTTTACCTTTAAGCAAGAATGTAAGTACTGTCTAAGAATGTAAGATTAGCTTACCTGAAAGCTACTGATCTCTGGTCTCTCATTTTGCTTGAGAGATGTTTGTTAGTTTAATCAAATTTTTGCAAACCACTGACTTATGTAGAATTGCTTGCAGTTAAGTAAGGCATTGGAGTGCAAGTATGAGAAGGCTTGTATTTGTAAAGATACATTATGGAGTAGATTTTGATGCAACCTGTTATTAAAATCCTGGAGAGAAGTAGGTTATTTTTTTATCTTGGCTATAACCAGTAGCACGAAGTAAGTTGCTGTCCAGTATTGTGGAGCTAGCAAGAAAAATAACCCTGCTGCTGAATATTTTTTCCATTTGGGAATTGATTTTAGCTGTTCTTCTAAAATAACTCTTTTGGTGATGCAAGCTGCTCCTCCTTTTTGAGGTTTGTTTAAGTATCAATCCATCGATAAATAGGTCATTTGGCCTGGTAAAACTCTTTTCAGAGAAGGTAGAAGTGATACAATAAGATGTATAAGCAGTTCTTAGCTTTTCACTGTAAATGACAAGTCACAAACTTCTCAATAGTATTTTATATTAAAGTATGCTATGTAATTGTATAATCTAAAATAATTTTTTTTTAAACAAAAATAGTTTCTCCATACTTGCAGTAACAGAAGAGGAAATAAAAAAAAAAGTTTTTGTTCTGGAAGAGAATGTCTAAGAAATGTGCTTGCTATTGTGGTGTTTAGGAACATGCATTTAAACTTAAAAAATATTTGTTTGTTTTAGTATATTTTAAGTACTCATTTTATGAGGTTGGCTCTTATATTTATCATCTACTAGATTACTTTTTCCATGGAACATAGAAATGAACATGGAATTCTTAACATTTTACATTTTCTTTCCTGCAGGTAAAATAAAGTACTCAGAAAGAGTCTATGATGCTTGTATGGAAGCTTTTGATTGTCTCCCCCTTGCTGCTCTTCTAAATCAACAGTTTCTTTGTGTTCATGGTGGACTTTCACCAGAAATTAATACGCTAGATGACATTAGGAGAGTGAGTATTTTGTGTACTTGAAAATAAGTGGAAATACAGATATTTATGATGATATACAATTCATGTATGTGAAATTGTCAACGCATTGCTTTCTTTTCTTGTCTGTTTTGAAAATGTAAATCAGGATCGGAAATTGAGACCAAGAGTTTTTTAAGTATGATCCTGCTTAGCCTATCTGGCACATTTTTCATTAGTTGATCTCAATAGGGACAGCTTGAACTGTTACAAAACACACAAAAAAAAACCCTCAAAAATTCCAGAGTCTCTTGAGATCTGTAGTGCATGTAAAGAGCTTCATATCCAATCTAAATAGTGTTTTTATTTCTTTCTAGATGAGAACTAGATTTCTGATGACTTTCAGAACTAAACTCATAGAAGTTGTAGTCTTGAAATTGTTTGGTATATCAAACATCATATTTCATTTGTTTCTTTGAAAACAGTTTT
This sequence comes from Cygnus atratus, assembly GCF_013377495.2. Classification (NCBI taxonomy): domain Eukaryota; kingdom Metazoa; phylum Chordata; class Aves; order Anseriformes; family Anatidae; genus Cygnus; species Cygnus atratus. The sequence goes on from NC_066368.1 coordinate 38,023,793, forward strand.
GTTTTGCTTTTACTCTTTTGAACAAAGGGATTTTTCTCTTTTTATGAAAGTATGAAATTGCAATATTTACTAGAAAGTCAGATTGCTATTTAAAATGGTAAATTTGGCAGGCAATTAATTAACGGTTGTCAAATATTTTACATTGTGGTAAATGTGCTGATTATATCTCATAAATAATAATAATATATCACAATAAGAATGAAAACAGGTTTTTAAAAAATGAACAATGGAAACACTGAATAGTTTAATAGCTTTTAATTTAAAGGGAAGAAAGTTAGTGATGAAATAAGGTACCCATTTCTAATAAATTGGTTTCAGCTTGCATGGAGTATTAATGTCAAGTGAAGATTGTATTGGATGAGAATTTTCAAGTTCAATTGCTTTCGTTTTTGTATACTCCTTTTTGACTTACTTTAGTTAACTCAGCTGGCATCTTGAATAAAGGACACAGCTCTTCTTCCAGGAGAGAGTACAGATTTTTTTAAATTTTGGAAAGCTGGCATACAGCCTGATCGGAGTGATGTTTCATTATATTGGATCTTATTTTCAAAATTTGGATTATTCAACAGTGGATAAAAAAAGATAACCAGTTGTTTGAGGACTGGAAATAAAACTGCTTGAGCAGAATCCCCGCCTTCCCTAGGTCATTCCTGCTAATATCTTTGGAGGTCAGGTACTAGAGATGAGGGATGGGAGAAGAGAGTGCCTCATCTTATGTTGGATCAGCTGCATGAGTGAGTTTTGTTTGCTTCCACAATTCCTGATGTGCCTTTAGTCATGACATATTTTCTAGTTTCCTAAATTCTAGGAGGAACTGTTGGATACCGGACAGGTTCTACTGAAAACAGAACTTCTGAAGAGACCAAGAAAACAACAAAAAAACTCTTTTGTCAGGCTTTTTGGACAGGCAGGTCTTACAAAACTTAAGATGTGCACCTCTTCTGTAAAGACCCAGCTGCTCTGAAATCTTTATCAGTTGTACTGATATGCCCCAAATATGCCATTGCTACTTGGTCAGAAAATGTGATAATATCTGTAATGGCTCTGTAGTCATTCCTGTACTGTTTCACTAAACAAAGAAAAATAAGAAAATTGTACCTTCTTCATTAAAGATGCAAAAGGAAGAAGACAGTAGTTTATTGTTTTATGTGTAATAGTAAAGTTTGCTTTAGAACATCTGTGGGTATTCTGGTTTTAGATATTTAGAGCATGACCTGTAGTTAAGAAGTCTTGGTATAATAATACTTTCCCATAAGACGACTTTTCCCCCTCATATTGGAATTTCTTCTATAATTTAATGAAGGAAGTTGTTTTTAGTATATATGCAATATCTGAAAAATACAGAGAAAAAAAGGGCTATTGTGTTGCATTGTGTTCACAGAAGTTGGTTTTAGAAGCATATAAAAGCAGAACCTTTTGAAGTGCGTGTCCAGGCTACAGTACACGACATTCTATCACTTTCAATGGTTTGTTCTGTTGTAGATGTGAATTCACAGTTCTTTTGCTTCATGAAATGAATTTTGGTACAAGAGGCGGAGGCTATAAATAAAATAAAGGGTTGAAATTCTGAAAGTATTCCCTAACGGGAAATCTAATGGCTGCATTTGGCATAGAATTGATTAAGTTTTATGGCCTCAGTAAGATTAATAGTTTTATGTTTATGATGAACTTAAATGAAACTACTATTAAAAATAATCATAAGCCTTTTCATGTGCTACTTATAGAAGATTTTACATACAAAATGAGTTACAAAGTGCCTTTTGGCAAGTTGTGGAAGTTAAAATAGCTGTATTATTTTCAGAATAGGGGGAAGTATTTACAGAGTTCTTCTAAAGGGAAGCACGTAAGTTTGGAATCAGGTTTCAGTTTGCTGAATGAGTGTAACAAGCAAACTGTCCTGCAGCTGATAAACTATTTTTGTAGACTTGAATAGGACATGAAATACGATTTTTGAAACTGAAGCAGCAAGCATAACTTTATGCTTCTGTTATTTTCTTTGGAATTATTTAATTATCTGTGGCTGATCTTAATCGTTTTGGCAGGGTATCTGGGAGTCTTGCCTGCTGTTACTCCTCTTTTACTTAAGAGTGTACAAATAACAATGCTGCTATAGCATTAGAGAGGTTTCTTACCAAGTCAGAATTTTCAAAAGCTGAAAGACAAAACAGTCTGAGTGTTAGAGAAACTTGTAATTTTGGATAAGCGTTTTTCTGTTTTTCCTATTTTTTGTTCGTTCCGTGAGAGGTGTGAATGTATCCTTTGTATTTTGCTCCATGCATTCTCAGATCAAGACCATTCCTGTTAGGATTAGTGACAGCTAAAGTGTCACTAATATTTTTATTTAATATTTTTAATCTGCTAATAATATAGCAGATTAAAATATGAACAGTTGGTTCTAAGAAAACTTTGGAATTATAGGTGAGGGTGGAAGAAAAAAAGAAGTTTATATGCATATGGAACAAGGTATGTGGAGGCCTATTTCAAGAAAGATCCAAATGTCAGAGAAAAGGGTAAAAGTATATACCTAATTTAGTTTTGTAGTATATAAATATTGATGGCTCCTTTTATTTTTTCTGTCTTCATTTATTGTATTTTGTGTTTTCTTAGAAGTTTCTCTACTACTTGTGCTCCATTTTCTTTTTTTACTTCTCCCTTTCCTCAGAATTACAGGCTGTCCAGTTGTATCTAATTTTAAATTCAACAGTTTTTTTGTACTGACTTGGACCATTTCAGAGGCTGGAATGTCAACGTATTTCACTTAGAAATCTTACACAGCCAAGCAGAATGATGTGTGAAGAAAATCGTAGAAAAAGAGAGGAAGAATATTTACAAGCTCAATGGTGTAAATGGGAAGATGTACTGAAGCAATTTGCATTTTCGAGGCAATATTAACATGTACAGAGATCTGTATGCATTGTGCAGAGAGAAGTGAGAAGGCGAAGCGAGTACATTGTGCCATTCTGAGGAGGCCTTAGCACTTCTCACATTACAGATGAAAAGAAACATGGTCAGAGCTTTCTGGAAAGTAGCACAAATGAAACAAAGTCTGAAAAAACACTTTATAGAGCCACATCCAATAGGATTGTGATTTATTTTTTTTTAGTCTCAAGTCTTGCAACTAATCAAGTTTCAAAGTGTCAAGTAAACTTAATTAAAAGGTAATTCGGTAGCATTGGCCTGTACTTTTACAGGCTCTAGGTTACATTAAGATGAGTTACAAGCTTGTGTGTTTGTGTGTGTGTGTGTATATACATATATATGAAAATCTGCGTTGTATATTGCTTCTGATGAAAACCATGTTTATAAATGTAAGACAATGTTATTAGAACTGTTCCTGGGGCTTTTTTTGTTGTTTTTTAAAGAATCATCTGGTAACTCTTGGAAAAAGCAGTAGTCATGGGTTGGCAGCAGTTTCAGGAGCTGCATTAGAACTTGGCATACAATGATATTGTAAATTTATTTAAATTAAATAGGTGATGTGAAATGCTCGTTTTGTATCTAGGAAAATACCATACACTTGTAATACAAGTGTGATGTGTGAAATGACTTCTGTAAACAACCAAGAGAATTGTATACTATTGTAAGCCTTCTGGTTTATTAGCAGAAGTCCTTAATAAGGACAGCTCTCCTCTGCAAACACGTGTAGACTTCATCATCTGGCATAAGAAGTGAAATCAGCTTTAAGCAGCATAGGAGTCAACTCAAAAAAAAAAAAAATCTGTATAGATGCATTTTTTTTTTCTAGATGAAGTCTTATGTCAGTATTGACATTCAGAAAGGTGATAAAACTACATGAATGAAATTATTATTTTTGCTGGCATACTCTTATTTCCAGTAGAGGACAGCTGTCATAGTAGATATGACGGTGAAGTCTAACCAGCAAGATTGCTGCAAGTGCTTCTTATTTCTGAGAAACTGCAGGTTTGTGACACTTGCAGTAATCTGATTTTTATCCTCTGAAGTTCATTTACACAAATGTTATGATTGTGTTGGTAGAGTGTCTCTTTCAGAGGCATTACCGTCAATTTAGAGATTCTGTTTAGTTGATTTCATTTACACTGCCAAGACTACTGCTGAAACAGAATTCCATGAATCTTGACTCTAAGACTAATGATTGATATGAAAATGTCCAGATAAGGTTATCGGGTCTCTTAAAGAAGAGAGGCAAAGAGATTTTATTTTATTTTTTCCCTCTGATTGACAACAGATGGTCATTCTTTTGTTTAGTTCTTGTTGTGGCAGTAAGGCTTGATCAGTAAAGTGCCTTGAAATTTATGGGTGCAGTCCTAGGAATCTCTTTATAATCCCTTACTTCATTTCTGTGGTATTCTGAAATTTTCTTTTCTTTAGTAATGTCTGTCTGCCACTCTTTACTGGCCTTCACATGATTTTTAGGGCTTTTAATATGTGATAGTTATCAGGAAAATTAGGTTAATTAAAACCTGTCTGTATCTTCAAGTATATGAAACTTCTCTGAAGGTCTTCTGCTTCAGAATTAAAGTATTTTTAATTTTCTATTCCTTAGTATATCTCCAAGGTTTTGCTATTCCTTAATTTGAGCATTCATGTGGAGGTATGGTGCACTTCAGTATAGTAGCCTTGACTTCATAGTCCTAGTAAATTAATTTAGACTTAATTATTTTACAGTGTGCATTAAAAAATGCTACCCATTTCTGTTTTAACACCAGATACAGAGATTGTTATTCTTGAATAAAATTGTGTCATTCTCAGTTAACTTAATCTTGCTTAGAAATACGTTAAGCTAATTTATATTGAGATTCTGCTTTGCTGTAGTCACAACATACGCAGAAATAGTTAATCATTAACAAGTGTTTTGAATTGACTTGTTCTTTGTTAACTTTATTGCTGTCCACGCTTAGAGAAACCTTAACCTGATTATTCTGGTTTGATATATGCAATCTGGGTTGAATAGAAGTGACATTTCCTTAAATTTTGAAATGTCTTGGGAAATATGCCAGTTTTTAGATTGTCTAGTGAAGGAGACGCTGATTTGATGTGTATGTAAGTATATTTATTTTTTACAAGCTGACCTCCTTACTTCAAGAAATGTCTACATTATTGTTTCAAATGCTAAGAAAAAGTAGCTTGGGAGAGGTACGTTGCTTGCAGCAGTGAAAACTTTTTATTTATAATGTCTTCCTCTATCCATTCGGCCAAAGCCGTAAGGAAAATCCTTGAAGAAAAACTCAAGAAAATTTCTTAGAAATGCTTTCTAGACTTTCAGCCTTCTATGTTGCAGGAAACATCACGAAGCACAGAATTGAATCTTCCTTATTTGAATGCTTCTGTTAGCTTCTAGACACAAATTTATTGCTGGAGGTTTAGAAACTCGATGGTTTAATCTACAGAAATTCAGGTACTTGCAGAAGTTGATGGACTGATTTCTTCAATCTGGAAGGAGTATTCCATGCCGGGTTTATCATCCAGTGTGGGAAATGTAAAACCACTGGACTTTTAATATTGAATAAATTCCAACAACATCTTCAGTTAATACCTGCCTTGCCATTATCTGGCAGGAATTTGTAAAGATCTGGACCTTTCCACTTATGTTACAGGTGGCAGCCTCGGGAGCTCTGATTTTCCAGGGCATGAGAGAGCTTGGCACTACTGCTGGTTCCATATTTGAATGGATTCCTATGGACCGTTAGACTCAAATTCACCAGGTGCTCACCAAACCTCCCTTCGAACCTGTCATGAAGAGTTAAGTGTTCTCTAGTACCATCAAAGTCATCTTCTTTGGTATGGGAGGTAAAGTGAGATAAATGCACTGTCCATCAAAGAACCGTTCCTACATTTCTTGGATAAAATCATCTTGTGAACAAACTCCAGCTACATAAAGATCAAATAAGCTTTACATTGAAACTGGGAAATCTCATTTCTGGGACGTCAGAGATTGATTGAATGGTACTTAAACAGGGTATTTTCCTTTTACGTTAACAAATGTGCTGTCCTCCTTACCTCTGGCTCTTTTCACTGTGGTTACTAGCAATGTTACAGGCTGCTAGAGCAAGCGTTTCCAAGTGGAAATCTGTAAAGAAGCAGCTAGAGGGAAGAAAAGCAAACAAACTAAGTCTCTCCCAAAATGCTTATGGCCCATTACACCAGGGCTATATTTGAGAAATAAAGCCTGTATGAAAGAAGTCTAAGATGGCTATGCTAGTCATCTCTTCATTGCATTGTTGAACAATCCACGATGGAGATGGCTGTTTCAGGGGTTTGGTTTGGGTTTGATTTTTTTGGATATATTTACTTTATTCTAGTCTATGCTAATTATTCATGCTTTTCTTTTACAATTCTTGTTTTCTGTACTGTTTCTCTTTGCTAATTCCTCGTAGTGTCTCCAGATTGGTAGATATGGCATGTGCATGAAAAAGGACCATCTAGTTTCTTGTCCGTAACTTGACTTTATATTACACATATCCATCAGTCTGGAATTTCTCTCTTTTCTCCTTACAACTAATAAATCTTACTGCTCTTAACAGGTTTGGTTTTTTTGGCATGCCTCTGCCTTATTTCTTGACGAGGAGAGGAAAAAATATACAGAACCTTTCTCTTTGATATGGTTGGGTTTTATTCTGTAAATGCTTGGTATTGATGGATATGTAGTCTAACAAATGTGTAAAACTTACAGATTTAATATTTAAAGAATTTTTATGCTCTTGCTTTTTCTCAAACAGTTAGATAGATTCAAAGAGCCTCCAGCATTTGGACCAATGTGTGACTTACTGTGGTCAGATCCTTCAGAAGATTTTGGAAATGAAAGTTCACCAGAGCACTTCAGTCACAATACAGTCAGAGGATGCTCATACTTTTATAGGTGAGAGTATGCTAGGATCTATTTAATATGTTCGTGCTAAGTCTTCCTGCATATTTTATAGAGGGTTTCTTTTACTCACAGTTGTTTTCATTTCACAGCTATCCAGCAGTTTGTGAATTTTTGCAAAATAATAATTTGTTGTCAATCATTAGAGCACATGAAGCACAAGATGCAGGGTAAGTACATTCCTTCAACAAATTATTCACAGTGTAAAATATAAAAAGAATAGCTTATTGCTGTAAGATGTAAAATAATCTGTTTGGTTTTACAGTTATAGAATGTACAGGAAAAGTCAAACTACAGGGTTCCCATCATTAATAACAATTTTTTCAGCACCTAATTACCTTGATGTCTACAATAATAAAGGTAAGAACTTGTAATTAATATCTGTATGCAATGCTGAAATAAAAATGTGTTGTTAAAATAAAAATGTCTTACTACATAAGTCATCTAATGTCAACATTTTTCTGGCAGTTAAGAAATTAAAGGACCAAAAAATCCTGAATGAAAGTTGTGTTGTGAAGTAACACACATGACATAAATTACAGTCTCATGTAAGAGTACCTTGGAGCTGAAATGTGGGCAGAAGTTTGTGTTGTAAAAATTGTTGTTATTTAATACTTACGAACACATCACCTGGTGTTTTCCAGTCAGGCAAGGCTTTGCAGTGCTGTGAGTTTTCACTCCTCTGGTTGTCTTTAGTTTGTGAACTAAAGTAAGGAAGGGAGGAGGCATTGGTAAGTAGCCTATGCATGAGGTAGTTCATGTTGTGTATCATGGCATCTGAGAGTCTTTAATTATGGACAGAAGAAATTACATGTGGATGAAATCCAAGAAAGTCAATTGTGGTAGGTACCTTGGTGAGGAAAGAGACAGAAATGGACAAAACGCCCATGCTTACAAATAGGTAGTCATTAGGAAGAAAATGAGACATGGAAGATATGTGTTCTCTGATCTTACAGGACAACAATGGCTGTGTTTGGGAGATCAGGGAAGGGCAAATATTGATCTAAATACTGATCACCTTTGGAAATGTTATTATGGAGGTGTCAAACAATTAATTTTTGTCCATACTCTGTTAGGGATGCAGTGTAAAGTTGCACAGGAGACATGCTTAGTAGTGCAGAGAAAGACATAAAAGTCAGAATTACAGAGAGCTTAACTGTGAATGAATATTATTGATATTATTTACTATTCAATACATTGAATTTTCTCCCACCCACCTCTGAAGAACCCTCACTCACCCAACCCATACCATTATGTAGGGTGATTAACTGCATAGAGGGAAAGATGAGCTGCTGTTACTTGCAATTGAAAGTAAAGGAGAAATAACAATAGCTTCAACTGTCTTTTTATGTTTTTCCATCATCTCTGTGGATATCACTTTTTAAGAATCTTTTTTCCCCTCAGCTATTCCCATTGTAGTGCAAGCTTAAGTATGGAAAAGTGCAATCAAGGCTTATTTAGCCTTGGAATGCTTTTTTTTTTCTGTTTTGTTTCTCTGCACTTTCTCCCTGATTTTTTCTAGATTTCCCTGGCTTTATTCCATTCTGTAAGTCTGCATTCTGAGACTTCATGTTGCAATGTGGGAAGACGCATGCCAAGAGTAAAACCTGAAACTGAACATGCTGCTGTTCTGAGTTAGGATTTTGTTTAAAATCCTTTTCAGGACTTTTTGAAATCATTGTTCATTTATTGACTTTTAATGGGATAGTATAGAACTAAACTGATAAGTAACAGTACTTTAAACTGCAATAATTGCAGTAAAATAAAATCCAAAATTCTCCACTAAAAATCTATCACTTAAATACTGTGAAAGAAAGACAATGGAGTATCTCTGTTTTTATTTCGTCTGTAGTATAAAAGTGTCTTTACATTAGTGATACTTGCAAGTTTTAAACAGTCATTCCAAAATGTCTGCATTTTATTTTAGCTGCTGTATTAAAATATGAAAACAATGTGATGAATATTCGTCAGTTCAATTGTTCTCCTCATCCTTACTGGCTACCAAATTTTATGGATGTTTTTACATGGTCCTTGCCATTTGTTGGAGAAAAAGGTATGCAAGAGTTACAGACCAAATAATTTCTTTTCTGTATCTCCCAGTTTGTTGTTGTGAAGGGTTTTTTTGTTTCCTTTTGTTTTTGTTTGACTTGGTGGTTTGTTTGTTTTTTTGTTTGTTTTAATATTTACCAAATAAACATTAATTTCATAGTTTTTGTGAAGTTGGTTATCTGCGTTTGTCTTTATCAGGTAGACTTCTTGGATGCTCGATTAGAAAGAAAATTTGGTAAAGTTGTTAAGCTGACCCTGATGAGGGTTTTTTTTGGCACGTGAAGATAGTATGTCCAGGAAAAGATAGACTGAAGTAAAACATGTCCTACAGTTTTGGCTGTTTTCTTCAGTTGTTTTGGTCAAGATAACCTGGATATAACAAAGGAAAAGTGTTAATACAAATTATAATTTCCATTGAGTGTATATATACCTGCATTGTTAGGAAGTACCTTTGAACTTCATTTGAAGTCAATATGAAAGGTGTTCATATTTTACAAAAGGCTAGGTTATATATAATTATTAATCTTGTATAGTTACAGGTATAAACTATGTTGAGATGTTCCTGTAAAATTTTTATTTTATTAGGTAGCTATAACAGATTGACCTTCATTAAAATAACTCTTTTCAGTTATAATTTTTCTTATAAAAGATAATTAAGCACAGGTCCACTTTTTTCCGCCCTAGAGTTAATAACTCTAAATCTAGGACACTAGAGTTCCAAGTAGTCTTCAGTTAAAAAGCAATGAGGTTAGAGGCTATTTGGGTCTATTTAAAATGTCTCCATGACAGGAACTGCTCTTTTCATAAAGAAGGTATGGAAAGCTCTGTGTATTTCTTTGTGAAATACTCTAGAGATAATCTGTTTACAGTCGTACAGACACAGGATTCTAGATTTGTTCATGTTGTGTTCATGTTGTCTTCAGTGAGCAGATACAAGCAAATAATTTAAACATTTTTTTGTAATGGTTAGTCCATTCAACATTTTTTTTGTGATTTTTAAACTAAGGGACCTGAAGTTTGAAAGGAGATTTTGTTTCTTTCTCTTACCTGATGATGCAGTAAATAACCCTTTGCTGTTAAAAATTTTAACGGTGTTTATTTTACTTTTGTATAATACTGGTAAGGAGACACCAAGTACTATTAAATAAGTTCCTCATTGCCCCACTGTATGCTTAAGACTGCTGGAATAATGGATCTTGTAATTTGTCATGACCTGTGGATATGTGCATACTTCAACTTTCAATGAAAGATATGGTGCCAATATTGTTTGGTCTACATTGAACAGATCAAAATCAGAATTATTTGTTGTACTTCTTCAGTAAAGTAGAGAGTAGCTCCCAAGAATGGAGAAGAGTAGCATAGCAGATGATACTGGGATTGTATGAAATAGTCACAAATAAATACAGACAGGAAATTACAAGGTTTCTAAACACCTGATTGAACTTCTGGAATAAGTTTCTAAGCCCTTTAGGAGAAAGAAGAAACTTGACTTTCTTAAGAAAGTCTGATGCATGTGTGAAAGATTGAGTGATAGAATAAGGAGATTCCTGGAGGTAGAAAATGTAAGATTTTTGAAACAAGTTTCTGTATCTTCTATGCCAGTGTTTAAGAGGAGTTTGAAAAGACATGGAGTTTGCACCATATTTATGCCATAATATTTTTTTGCTTCACTGCTTCTGCTAAATGCCTGCAGGTGCCAGGAATGGAATAGTTTTCAACTTTTTTACCTAAATTTGAGCTGTCCAAATATTTTCCTATTTATGCAAAATTTACTTCAAATAAAGACTTACCCTGATGTAAAAATACTAATGTACAAGAAGAGAATTCTTATCTAAAAGAACTCCTTGTAAGATAGGAGAGAAAGGTGTGCGGTGTTCTTTTATAGTTGGTGTAATTTCTGGCTTTTTTTTTTGTGAATTTTTAAAATTCTGTGACAGTGCACATTAAGAAAACCACATTTTAGAGACTAGATTACTGAGCAGAGTTTATGAGGTGGGAAGTTCATTCACTACGGTTGCTGGTGACGAGTTACATCGTATGTGCTTTGGAAATATTTAAAATTCTTCAAGCAGTTAATTATTTTTTTCCATATACAGTTACAGAAATGTTGGTGAATGTTTTGAGCATTTGTTCTGATGATGAACTGATGACAGAGGGAGAAGATCAATTTGACGGTAGGGATTAATTTTAGATATATTTTTTTAATGGAAATAACGTGTGAAACAGTAATTAACATAGTGGTACAATTTGTTACCTGAAATTTGAAGAAAATTGCTGTCAAATTTTTCCTTAGATGATGAGAATTCTGGGGGAGGGAAGGGAATTGTTTTTTCACGTTTGTCATCAAGAAGCAGTGATTGTATCCTTTACAAAAATTCATATGTACCTTGTATTGAAAGCTGAATCTTTGTGAAGAATTCTTAGAATTTGTTGGCACTTTATTTGAAAACATAACTAGACTTTAGTATTTGAAACATACTAAACTTACTTTACAGAACTACATCGTCTGATGTATACAATTAATAAACATCTAAATAGGACATTAATTATCTAGAATAAATTTATTATAATCTCTTAATTTTCTTAATGATTGCTCTTCAGTGAAGAATTGATAGAGGCAAAAACCAGATACAGTATTTCTTGTGGCAAAGTACTAGAGACTTGAAGTATGAAATGTGTTTAAATCTTGGTGTTTGAGCTTCAAGCATAAAAGTTAGAACTTTGTGTGCATTGTATAACAAGTATTCATGTTATAAATGATAACATCTTGTAAACTATGATACAGTGGATTGTTAAGATGTTTGTAATGTGATTAAGATGGTGATCAAGAGGCATGTAGCGTTGAGACAGCGCATCATACTTTTTTTTTTTCTGCAGTATTGCTTAACATCAGACCTGAAAGTTTTTCAGACTTGCTTCATTCTATCCAATAACAGAATTAATTTGTTGGATGGTTTGATGGCGGGGTAGGAAGAAGAAAAGTTTCAGCAGCCTTGGAGAAACACTAAAGATCAGTTATAAAAGATATTTGAAACGTGGTCCAATTCTTACTGTTTGGCAGTTACTGTGTTAAAATTTAGTAGCAGAATTGTGGCGTTCTAAAGTAGCTGTGTGTTTTAGATTGGAATGCATTGGTTATAAGCCACTTGAACTTTGCTGTCATTTACATAAAAAATCAGAAATAGTCTCAAATGTGATCCTGCAAACAGTGAATTTGTTTTTCATGCAAGTAATCATACTGAATTGAACATAAAACAGTTATACCAAACATTTGCAGTATTTAGGGTATGGTGGTGTTCTGGGATGCTAGGATTTAGGTTGTCCAGCATAAGTGTGCTCATCAGTTGATTGCATATGCCCTCTCTTTAGTACAATAGATGCAGTTTCCTAATTTGAATTATTTTAATTTTTTGTCTCTAACAATTTCTTTGCTTGGTGTGTATGTCTTAATGCCACCTAGGTACTGTCTACGCTTTATCTTTCTATGTGAATGATTTTTTTTAACTGTTGACTTTTGAAGCTTTCACTTGTTTATCATCAAATTTTAAAATATACTCTACAATTCCACTTCTTGTTCAAAGAAAGCATTTTTAAGTGTTGCAATTTTCCATTTTCTTTTTTTTTTCACATTTCTTCACCATTCCTTCTTTATTACCACTGCCAAGTTAAATATCTTTATTTTATTTGTCTCACTCACCTTTTTCTCCATCGTTCACGTCCTTTTTTTCTGGACTCTCCATCTGAAGAGCGACTCATATATGGCAATAAAAAAGGTACAGACCAGACAGAGTAGGAATGTTTTGAAATATGACTTCATAGAACCTGCTAGTACAAGTATTAATGCAGAAAATATCTTTGTGTTGGAAGACATACAGCACTTTATTACCCATTTTAAAGGGATGTTTATACAGGTTTGTGAATTTTGTTATCAGAAGTCATATTCCAAGACATCTGTCTTTCTGTGCATGAATTTTTTCCACCTTTCTTCCATTCCTTCTTCTTTTTTTTTTTTTTTTGTAGAATTTCATTCTCTTTCCTATTTCTAAATCTTTATCTTTGGCCCTGCATGTGTAGGGAGCATTCAGTTGTCTGTCTTGATTTTTAATAATTTTATTGTAAGCATTTTTTAAGATTGTGCATGGAATATATGTTTATAGTGTTCCAAAACCTGGCTTGTCTAGTACTTTAGTTTCCTTCACCTGAGATGTTAAAAAGATACTTTGTATGTTCAATTTTGAAAATGGTTTGATGCAAAATTTCAGAAGTTGTCTACTAATTTCAATTCATAGCCTATCACCTGCTTTTCTGAAATTCCAGGGTAGATATTTCTGTGCAGGAAAATTCTTCTGACCATTACTTACCTAATAGTCAGTTTGCTTTCTGCGTATATTTGTCACTTTAAGAGAGTATTTCTAATATTTGGGAATACATTCAGTTATAGGGATACTTGGAAAGTTTATATGAATTCTTTGGAGCATAATAGTATGAGCATTTCGGAAATTGTTTCTTGTACAGGCATTAGGAATGGGCAATGGGAGAGTTCTTTGTCATATCCCCTCTAATTTAGGGTGTAATCAAGACTTTCTTCTCCAGGCAGATGCTACTTGACTGTTCTCTGAACTAACCAGGATTCAGTGGCTAGATGTTGTGCAGTGCTGCCTCCTGGAGTAATACATTCTACGTAATACCATAAACCAGTATTTCTCTTTTTATGGCATAGTGACCTACCAGAGTGGAAATATGGGCCCTAGCAGTGCCTGTAATCTTCTGCCCCTGAATGTTATGGCTCTGCAGCAGTGTAGGCTTCAAGAAACCGGTGTAGATGGGAAGAAAACTGAGTGACTTGCATGGAAGGTGTATGGTCCCTTATCTAGCTCTAGCTTTTACAAAAACTCTGAAAAAGCTTTCTCATTACAGATCTTCAAGCTGTTATATAATAGTGTTCAGAGAGAGAAATTGAAAACATCTAGAATATTAAAAAGTAACTTTTAAGCTGAATTATTTTCAGTAAATGTTGATTTTTTTATTCAGTCTATCCCCTTGTTTTTTTCAATGGCCTCCTTTTTTTCTTTTTTCTTTTTTTTTGTTTGATGTCTGCAGTTCATTAAAGTTGTTCCTTTGTCTAAAAAAACTTAACTCAGCAGTTTGTTTTTTTTTTTCTTTTTGTATATTTCATTTAAATGGATTAAGATATTTGTTCTACCCCAGAATTCTTTCATCATGTTCATACAAAGGTTGTCTCTTCCTGCCTTTTTTTCTTTGTCTCTACTACACGTTTTCCTTTTTGTGTGGGTTTTTGTAGCAGTTGTTGTTTACCCCAATGTGCCCTTATCTTTTGTATTTCATTTGGTTTGGTGTTCAGGATTTGAAGTCCACCCACCCTTCTTTAACAGAAGGCCTTTTGCGTTCTTGCAGCGGTGGTCTGACAAGGTTTACTGTTGTGCTGTTTTGATATCTCCTCATCTGCCTATACTTTTTTTGGGGACCTGGGCTGTCCGCAAAAGGAAAGCAGGATGACTTTGACTATTATACATTGAACAAAATAAAAACCAGTGTTGAAGAAAGGCACTTATGTTTTTATAATATCAGTGCAGGCAAAGGTAGCTTTCGTTCCAAACCCAAAGCCTCCTTTCAGAATTTTGTCTTCACTTTTATCTGTCACAAATGGTATTTCTGTGCTCTGTGGAATATGCAGTATTTACTCTGTATCTTTGGTATTTGTAATTTCTGCAAGTGATGCAAACCTAAGATATATAGAACGTAGAATTAGTCGGTAAAGGAGGTAACACTGCAATTCTTTGGCATTTTATTTTGGTTTTTAGTTTGTGCAGGTGTATGTTTTGGGAAGTTGACTTAAAAACAAGAAAATCAACAACTGTTTTCTCATGGACAGCTGTGTAAGAATTAGCAACTAATTTTTTTTTGTGGCTTTTATATCTCTGGCTTCTGTATTGAGCTACGTAGCTACATCCTAATGAACACAGATGTCAGTGAATAATTTGATGCATAAAATTAGGCAGATGAATTATCATAGTTACTCTGTTGTAATGACAGTAATTTGGATGCTTGCTAGCTTTAGCAAATCATTGTGAACATCCTAAAATTTTTGTGTGTGTTTTGTGGACACGGAGGGTGATGATGGTTTTGGTGGTATTCTGAAGCCAGAATTTTATAATGTGGTGTTTTGTAAGTGTTTGGGTACTGGCCTCCTGTGAAGAATACTGAATTTAAACAGTTGTATTGAATTTGATATGCTGTGAAATGGTGGCTTTGTAAATATCAATGAGCTTGAGACTCTCTCTTATTCCATTGAAAGTAGGTACAGCTGCTGCACGGAAAGAAATAATCAGAAACAAAATTCGTGCAATTGGCAAGATGGCAAGAGTCTTCTCTGTTCTCAGGTACTTGGGTGGTTTATGCTTTCCTAAAACCCCTCTTAATATGTATATTAGGAAAACATACCTCTATTCCAGGGTAATAGATACCAAATGTTTTTCAGAGAGGTCATTGTGTATCAGAATCTTATTTTGCATATCGACGTACCCCATTGATGTTGGTATTTTTGGTTAAAAATATTTTTAAGTTATTTTTGAGACATACCCAGGCATTAACTACAAGTGTTGGAAAGGCAATAGCAAAATAGAGATACTGAAATCAAAGGTGTGAAGGAGAAGGTCTGGGCTGGCTGGGAAAATTTCTGTCATAACTGAAAGTTCAGGACTTTGTGTTGGTGGTTGTTGTTGTTGGGGGGGGGGGGGTTAGTTGCTGGTTTGGGACTCACTTATTTGTTTGCTTCCAGCTTTTAAAAAATACCGTTTTCTCCTGCTGGTCTAGACATAGAGATTTCGCAATCACATTTACCCAAAATAGTAGTAGTATGTTACAGTACATGTATCGTGTGTGTGTTTGTGTGTGTATAGCTTTCCACAGACTATAATTGTTCAAATAGGGATATTTTTTTTGAAGTTGGTATCTCCTGAAGCTCAGACACGTTCAGTGAAATTGTGGGTTGTTTTATGGCACTGAGTTATGCACAGTACCTCATGAGGCATTCAAAATTAATGAGCCTGCACACGAATAATTGCTTATAAGTTATTTCAGAAGTAATCAGTGTTTATAACTCCTAGACAGGAAAGAATAGTATAGCATAGAAATATTTGTTGATGATTAAATTGAATTTGTTGTTGATTAAATTTGAATTTGCATTAGCCTTGGCATGGATAAAGGACAGCAAAAATAGGCTCTCCCTTTCCCCATTTCTTATTTTGCTTTAATACAGGTATTCATGAGCAGGTACTTAAGTTTTTGTTACCGTTGTTTTTTCTTACACCAGGGAGGAGAGTGAAAGTGTGCTGACACTCAAGGGTTTGACTCCCACTGGAATGTTACCTAGTGGAGTGTTGGCTGGAGGACGACAGACCCTGCAAAGTGGTAATGATGTTATGCAACTTGCTGTGCCTCAGATGGACTGGGGCACATCTCACTCTTTTGCTAACACTACACATAATGCATGCAGGGAATTTCTTATGCTTTTCAGTTCTTGTCTTAGCAGCTGAAATAAGCATAGTGTTATGTGTTAATCAGGCAATGTGAAATGGATACTTAACCAGGGTATAAAACTAAAAGCAATTGAGTTCAGCCGTGTCAGGCCACATTTTTCAGACTTCGAGCTTCCGTAGTTTACAATTTTTCAGGTGATGCAGATGTCTCAGGTGGAGTGACCTTATAAATCTGATATTAAGGTATTTGGTTGTTACAGATACAAGAATTACAATGTAATTTTGCATCCTTACTTGTCTGCTTTCCATTAAAATGATTTTATCATAGATGTATTAGTATTTTCATTGACGATGTCAAATTCTCACGGATAATAATCTTAACAAATAACTACAGGCTGCAGAGTTCCATATTACACTCCGTTGATAGATTGATATGTGCTACGTTTTGTACCCTGGTAATTAATGCCAAAGTTTGTTCTCTATGTTGTTTGTCAAATGTTCTATGTATAATTGACCTCCCTGAATTGTCCTTGTAACATGCTGTTTCCTTCCTCTGCAGATGTAGCTGCTTTCTTAGATCTGTCTGTCTCTCTCTAGGTATAGATGTATGTCTGTATAAGTGTTAAAATTAAACCACTATCCCAGACACTTGTCTGTCTCTTGATGTAGAAGCAATGTTGTAGCACCTTGTTTTTGAGGTTTGCTGCATTTGCTGCTGCACATTGTCTGTGCATTTTGAACAATAATGTACTTGAAAAGTATTCAGTAATTGTTATAAAATCAGTTGAGAATAAAGGGATTGAATTTAAAACTTGTAAATAAATCAAAATAAAAGGGTGTTATTAAGTGTGCATATATTTTTGCATGAAAATAAAAAGAACTCTATACAAAATATACCTGTAATCTGGCTCATTGAATATTTTGTAAAAGGTTTTTCTTCTTTTTTCTTTTAGTTTGTTGAATCATTGGATCATATTTTTCACAAGGCCCATAAACAATTAGCTAGGCTTAGGAAGAACACTGTGAGATTGTACCAAATGTATTACAAAATGAAGTCCAGGTTTCTGTTCACAGCAATGGATAACTAAAATATATCCATCTGAAACTGGACTTCCTATCAGCAGCACTCAACATAAATTATTCAGTGACAAAAGATATATC
This sequence comes from Cygnus atratus, assembly GCF_013377495.2. NCBI lineage: Eukaryota > Metazoa > Chordata > Aves > Anseriformes > Anatidae > Cygnus > Cygnus atratus. The sequence goes on from NC_066368.1 coordinate 38,041,346, forward strand.
AAAAGATATTTTTATTTGCCAATCTTAGGTTTTAATAGAACGTATAAAAATGTCATATTTGATCAATTAATTTTATAGCAGTTGAAAGACTGTGATATATTGATGAACTGAATACCATTTTTTATACAATCTCTTTTCCAAGAGTTGCTGCTTTTCTCATTTTGGGATTTAGGATATTTATGTGTATACTTTTAAATTTTCTATGTAGCAGTTTTTTGTTTTTTAAACCCTTTCACTACATTTTCTATTAAACTATCAAAGCTGTTCTCTTATAGCTTTGAAACATGAATGTCACATTTTAAGTCATTTCTCAGTGGACATATAATGTCTGCAAGTAAGTTTATATGTCCAGTGTGTGTATGTAATTGTTTTGTGAATGTCTATAACACGAAGTGATGTATGTTTCCTAATCCATCCAACTTTTTCAAAAGCATATGTCCTAGTTTTAATTTTCATTGTTTAATAAGATACTTTATATGCTTAAAAGAGTTCGTACTCCTCTCATTCATTTAAGAGATTTTTAACCATGTTGCATTGCAAATATTAGAGAGGATCAAACTGACTAGAAAATTTTTTAACATAAAACTTTGTACCATTATTGAAAATGTGGGTTGTTTGGAAAGTATGCAAAATGCATTTTGGATTTTTGTGGGTTTTTTTTTAAATTTTTTTAAAATTTTTTTACTAGAATTTTTGATGGCAATATTCCTTGAAGCATTACATTAATATACCTCATTTGTTTAATCATGTTGATTGTTCAAAATAACTCATGCTGACTGTGAGTTCTCCTTAAATTGCAGTAACTTCTTTTTACCGATAAGAATTTTACTGTCTCATTTTTCAAAAAGAAGTTTTCAAATTTAATATGCTCAACTGCAAAACTAAAAGTAAACCAAAAATAAAATAAAACTTCACTAACTGATACTTTACTAAGCCTTCACAATATCAGTGAATTCATATTCTTGGCAAAATATGGTCACTGATAGCGTAGTAGGATTTTTGTATTAGAAATTTTTAATTACTTCTTGAAGGATATTGCAGTGTGTTGATCAATATACTATCAATAACTTAACTCAAATCCCTAGATTTGGGAAAATAAATAATATCCATTGTCGTACTCTTTTTGCTTATCCTATTTTATTCATGAAAAAATTCACGAAGATCTATGTGGGCTGTTTCCCAGTAAATCTCTAAGAAGCTGAGAAAGTTATAAGAAATTGGAGTGTATGTCTACATTCCTCTAGAGATCTGGGCAGAAATTTTTTTATCAGGCCAAAATATATGCAAACATTGCATATGTATTGCATTAATGGTGTCTTAGTTGCTTTGAATTGGATTACATTCAGATCCAGTTTCATCTTTTGGGGTAGTAAAATCTGAATTGCAATGGTATTTTATTTTGAAGCATCAGTAAATAAGCACAATAAATTCTTAATGTCAATAACGCATTTTGTGCTAGATCTTAGCATATACCAATACTGTTTCAAGAATTTGTTCAACCATGCCTGCTGTCTTTGGTAAGATAGAGGCCGTTCTCATAGAAGGAGTGAAGCTTGTTGGCATTGATGTGATGCAGAGTGGGGCACCAAAAATGTTAATCAATCTAATACAACTGCTTTATGGCGGATGGTTGAACAGATTCGTACTGCAAAAGAGAGGATTCTGAGGGTAAAATAGAAATTGTAACTGCAGTGAAAGCATTAAACAAAGATGAACAAAGATAATTTTGAAAATTAATGTAAAACTACATACTATAGAAGGAGTCAATATCTGATTTTTTTTTTTTTCTAGAAACACATGGATATATTTTTTGAAAAAGAATCAAAAATTATTTCTAGATAGCTTTATTTTACTAGGATAAAAATACACTTTGAGAAATTATAGCCTTTGATATGTCTCTATAAACTCTGGATTTATGGTTTTGATTAATTACATTACTTACATTATAGAATCTCAAATGTTAAAGACCATACTTAAGTATCATTGCCTAGTGAACTATGAACTGAAATAGTCAACCTCTGTTTAAAACAACAAAACTACCCTAAAAAGCCTTATTCAGCACATAAAAAGCCACAAGCCTAAATTTAAAATCTTAATACTTCCACAGAAATCAGTTTAATTAGACAAATACTTCTTGATCAGAGTCATTGCTAACCTTACTATTAGTCAGAGTGACAATGAGAATTTTTTTTTTGATTTTGTATTGTAAGTTGACAACAATTTTGTATCAGATCTGTCTCCTAAGTAAAACAGGGCGAGAGTTGGAGTTGAGAATGGAAATGCTTAAAATTTGATGGGAAGGTGAGAATTTTCAGAATGAAGAGTTCAGGTTTATAAAATATATGATGCAGTATTTTTTCTAGATTTATCAGGATCTATCAAGGATATAGTTTTAATTTAGAGGTACCTGCAAAAGAGGATCCAACAAAATTATATTCCAAATTGAGTCTTTACAGTGTGTTTTTTAAGTGATTGTATTTTCCAGTCAGTTTGTTCTTTTATGTCAAGGTGAAAGTTCTCTTTTCTTAAGTGCATTGTATATTCCAAGATATATTTTGGAGATAAGGTAGTGATAAAAGTAGAATGAATTTGGAGTAAATTTTAAAATCTGTATTTAGTATGAAGCTACATAATTTACAGAGATAAATTAGTATTCATGATCTTTTCAGGAAAAGATTGAAAACAGAGACTTCACGGGTAACGGGAAATGGTGGAAAGAGGTGGTTTTTTTGACGTAGTTTTATATTTACATGGCAAATTGGTTATAGTATGAAAGTATATATTTAGTAACTTTCTAAAATAATTCTTTTATTTTTTACAAAATGAGAAAGCTTTTTCACTAATACAAACATAAATAGTGATCTATTCAAGTGGCTTTTTGATATAATTCTGGGATTCCCCTTGTCTCTTTAGATTTGCACAAGATTTTTTTATTATTACTTTTTTTTGGCAGCTGGGAATGTGCAGTATGTAAAAATTAAAATGCTGCATTACCCTTACGTATTCCACATAATCTTATTATGAATTCAAGTTTTTTATTTTATTTTTTAGAACATCTCATTGGAAATGATAATTTGCTGTAATAGGTTAAGGCAGAGTGTAGGCAGTTGATGATACATCTGCTGTGTCTGGTTTATGCTCAGTAGGAAACGAGAAGTACTAAGCTTTTAATTCACCTTAAAGAATTCTATTCTTCAGCACATACGAAGCACAAGCCTAAATTTAAAATTTTCTTCTTATTAAAATTTTCTTAATTTAGCTAGTTTGCTTAACACTCGCTTGAATACTCCTTAATGATATCCTTTGTTATTAATCTGTATCAAGCACCACGAAAGTAGGTTTACAACTATGTATACAATTTTTTTGTTAAAGTATATTACTTTATGATATTAAGAGGCATGGTAAATAGTAGGGGAGGTAAAAAGTTGTTACCATTATTGAAATTTAGCTACTATTTAGATCTTAGTTACAAGTGGTTTATTTGTCTGGTCTAATAGAAGATGATTTTGATGTCCTGATAGCCTTATGTTATAGCTTTGACTTTAGATCTAAAACAATAAACAATGGAAAAATCTTACACCTACGACATTACAGCATTTGTCGTGGTTACTTAGTTCAAAAAAATAGTAAGCTAGGTTTTTATTCTTATCCACATAAAGTCATCCACCAAGACTATGTTAAATCGAGAGCTCTTCCTGCTCTAGACTCCGTTGTGGATTCAACTAAAAAATTTATGAGGCTTTGTAAATATGACTTGCTAAATTTGTCTTTTATGGTTTAAATTTCACAGTTCAGTTCTCAGAGATACCCATTTAAGCATAAAATACGGTGAGAAATTGAACAACTAGTTTAACCTCAGGGAGCTAGCCATAACAAGAAAAACATGTTATTAGAACACTGACAGTGTTGTATTTATTGCATATTTCCTGGTAATTTAATGAAGCTCAGTAATACATTTTAATCTTCAGAAAGAGTAATCTCATAGATTTTCTTTTTAACCATACTATAACATTAGTTGAAATTTTATGTTGCTGCTTTAAAATATATACATATCTTTTAGAAATGTACATTTAAAACCATAAATGAAGTTCCAGTAATTAGTGTTTCTCTTGATATATTTTTAGTTGATAAATTGTAATAGTTAAAATGTAGGAGAAATTTCACTTTAAGCTTAAAAACAACCCCCAAAACCTTAATTATAATTTTAAATAATTGTAATCTAATCTGGCGTAGCATATTATATTAAATTGATCATTGCCTTTTCTGCTATGCGATATTACACTCTTCATCTTTCTCATTCATTTTGCATGCATCTGCTCACTTCTGTACAGCCACTGTAGAGGCAATTGAGGCTGAAAAAGGTATGATCAGAGTCTTTGCCATTGGCAGAGATCTGTGGTGTCTGGGAGGGAATTCAAAAGTACTCTGTGTGGGTGTGTTTTACTTTCAACTTGCACAAGCAGAGATGAATCAACTGTATTGATTCATCCCTTTGACATGTAACATTCATTTCTGGCCTCAGGATGATGATTATCTTTAATATTTTAGGGATATTCTTGGGGTTTGGGGTCTTTTGTTTGTTTGTTTTTACAAAATATGCAGTAGGTTTTTGTATAATAGCATGTTGTGATACGTGGTGTTGTCTTGAAATCGTTAAAATGATAGTGTTTAGTGTGGTTTTTTTCTGCATTCAACTGCAAGGGTTTGTTGGGGGGAGTGGGTTACCTGTGGAAGGAGGGTTTATGCATGCCTTTTCTCATAAAAACAATTTTTAATGGCTTTGAACGTAATTTTTTAAAAACTTCCTCTAACTGTTCTGGTAGTGCAAGACATACAACCGTAATTTTTTTTTTCCTATGGGTTTTGCACATAGTTTGATGACCAAATTTATTTCCAGTATATAGGCTAACATACCGGTATGAGGCGTATTAAATTCCATGGATTATCAGTGCTTCTGTGCTAAATAAACTGTTGTATGTACATCCTTTTTAGCAGCGTTGAGTAAAATGCCTTCAGATTATTTGCTATTCAAGTACTCAAATTCAGATTGTTGAAGTTTTTTCATAGACCCTTTAATTTCCTCTTGCTCTATATTCAATGAAGTGAATGACAAACAGCATAGCAATTGGGACAGCTACCTTTGTGTGTATTCTGATTTGGATGCAAAGCACCATTTAATAACTGCATTGTTTGTTTTTTAATTAAGGAAGTCAGATGTCCAAAAATATAAACGAGGGCCATATTCTGTTCTCTCACACACGTGCAAGAGGTTCCGTTGTTGTGAGTGGAAAGCTGTACTTAAATCTCCAAAGAATTATTTCATCCCAAAGGCTTCGGTCTTACTATGTGGTCAACCATTTTCAGGTCTAAATTCAACTACAGACCTCATTCATTAAAATAATCAGTAGAAAAATAATACCTATTTTCTATATGTATTTTAAATACATACGTATTTAAACGATTCCATTGTTTGAACACAGTGCTAACCCAGTGATTGTGGTTGTGTCCATTTCCATCATCCACGTGATTAGCACAGAGTGTGATCCATATCCCGCAGTTTTGCCTGCATGAAAACTGCAGGATCAGGCCATCAGCGTGTATGCAGAACATAAATCTCCTGTTACTTTTGTAGCCCTTTGCTGCTTTGCCTCCACCGCACTTGCTGTGCTGCTTAGATCTTACTGACATTCCATTGAAGACAACAGGGATGTTAAAAGATAAGCCTGATGAACTTGACAGCAGAAGCAATTGGTGCTTAGAGCTGGCCACACCAGGGACATGCAGAAGCAATCAAGTGGGCTTAAGCGCCTTGATTCCTACTTGCAGAATATTTGCCATACTTTGTTCTTTTTGTTATAAACCGAGATCATGATAGCCATATCAGGAGAGCAGATTAGAGAAGCTTTTACGTAGTACAGATACAGAGACACACATTTCTTTGACTGATTTCTTACCTGTTTTTAAACATCATTTATTAGAAAAAGTGTATGCTTTCAACTTATTTTTCCATTACTGACATATCAAATTTGCATTTTGTTAAGCAATACGAGGATTCTCTCCGCAACATAAAATCTGCAGTTTTGAAGAAGCAAAAGGTTTGGATAGGATCAATGAGAGAATGCCACCAAGAAAAGATGCTCTTCAACAAGATGGTATTAATACTATAAATGCAACAAATGCCAATGGAAACAATGGAACTGGCAACAACAATGCACAGTGACCACGTCAACTTCTGGTTTACTCACTTATGTCTTGCCTGAGAATTCCTAGATTACTGCTTTTTGATGTGACAACAGATGAAATATTCAGGGGGATCAGCTGAAGTGACCACTTAGTAAGAGGTGGAAAACCAACTAACTTGATCCTGCTGAAGAAAAACCATCGTGCTTTTGAGACAACAGCCCCTCTCCTCACATGGTGACACAACCTCCTGGGAGCATGCTTCGTGGATTTACACACAGTCCATCGCCAGCTGCTGCATCTTCAGAAGAGATCTGAGGAGAGAATCGGGCTGTTATCGCTAAAGCACATCTAGACTAGCATCTTACGCTTATTGTTGTCAACACTTTAAGTTTACAAATGGGATTTTCTTTCAGTAGAGGTAGCTCGTTTGTTTGTTTGTTTTTTTTAAATCAGACTTTCAAATACAACCCTAAGAGCTAACTATTTATTAATGGACATCAGTTTCATGAAATGTCTTTAAAACAACAGATTAGAAAGGTCTTAAAATATCTGAGGCTGCAAAAACTGTATTTTAAATGGAAAAAAATGCCAAAAAAAAATCTCAGTTGGTCATTCTGTAAAATGCTGACCTCAGGTTTACTCCTTAGATGTTGCTAATTCTATATTTTATTCACTGTGTTTTTTAGTTACAGCTTATCAGAAGATTTCTATGTAGGAATGTTTATTACTTGAACACAGATTTTAAGAAATATTTAATTTAGAAACATTTTTGCCCAGCTTTTTCAAGACTCTTCCCCATCTTGAATTTTAAAAAAAAAATATATACTAATTTTAAAAGTAAGAAAAATATGGAAGTGTTAATTTTAAGGTACTTTTAATTGAACTTTGTACATTGTTTAAGGAAATTTTGATTCATATCAAGTCTGTAAAGCTTGGCATTGTATTTTGTGTATGCATGTTTTCATTTTGCAAATATTTAATATATAGACCTATTATGTACATCTATAGATTACGTAGATGTTATGGGTACTTTTACTTTATTGTGAGTATTACAGTTGCATAAATAGCTAGTAATCACTGGGCTGAATAGCTGCAAGCTTTTTATTATTTTTTAAGCTGCAAAGGAAACTGAAACCATTGGGCATACTTTTTGTTCTAGGCAAAGCAGCACGTAAGCAATTGCTCTGTTCAACTGCTAAGGCATTAGTGAAAGTGTAAACTTGAGACTGCATGTATTTTGATATCTACAGGACTGCTTGGTTAAAATAAAAATTGAAGCCCTGTGCTAATTTGTTCACAAATAATGGACTGTACTGATTGCCACTGTACTTTGTTACCTATTTTGACATTTGCTACGTGTCCTTCTCATCCCCTGGAACACAACTTGAAACTTATGTCACTAGAGTTCATCTCCCTTTTTTTTTTTTGTTTGCCATGAAGTACGATCTGTACGTACCCCTGTCAAAGTTGGAAATTTTATGCATGTTCTGAACTATTCAAGTATTTTATAAACAGTAGCACACAATAAATTTTGTGCATGGGCTGCGGCTCTTATCATTGTGTATTGGTTTTATTTGGCATACTGAGATCTAATCTGACTCTGAAAATTGTTTTGAAATGAAATACTGTTCAACATTTAAGCTATTGAAAATACAGCCTAAGAGGTGAGATTTAGCTTGCAAAGAACTAGTTTACCGTAAATGCTGTTTAATTAAGATATTACTCCTGCTTTTTTTTCCTTTTTTTTTTTTTTTTTGAGTTCTGTCTCATATATTAAGCACCTGAACATTTTCTGTGTGCTAGACTGGACATCCATTGTTAGTTTGTACAGAGTTGTAAGAGCAGTGTTAGTTTTTTATAGAGGGGCTGTGAAGCACAGCCACATCTTGTTTGTTGCTTTGACTAAGTGTGTTCAAGACACTAGTGAAGTGTGTTGGGACTGCTTTGGGAGGGGCTGTTTGTTTTGACAGTCAGCAAAGTTACCTGATCTTCTCTTGGTATATTGTCTTTGAAGTATGTAGGGCAAACTGCTGAGCAGGATGAGAACGAAGAAAAAAATGACACGTGGGATTTTAATGATTTTTTGATTTTACTTTATTGCAGATGCGTTCTGATTGGAAACTATTCTCAAAGTTTGTGTGCAGAAGATCAAGTCAAAAAATGGTAAGTTTTTTTTATGAAACAACCTCCATACTAGTGAGCTGTACAGTCTATGTGTGATGTTGTGATAGAGCAGACCAAACGCATGCTACTGAAGTACAACTGAGATTTTACATGGCAAACAATATGATGGTACCTTCCTCCTTGTAAGCACTAATGAAAACGTCTCAGTCTCACAAGACAGTATATCCATGATTTGATACTCAGATCTTAGTTCCCATTACGATTCTGACTAGCTGGAATTGTGTGCACAGAGAAAATACAAATTCAGTCTTTGTGTGGAAGGAGCTCGCGGTAATTGGAGAGAACAGCTTCTTGTCCAGCAGTCAGTGCTCTGATTCCCCAACAGTAATCAGTTGTATGAGTAGTTTTTACCAGGTATGAAGGCAGAGGTACAGTAAAGGAAACTTTCTGGGCAATTTTTATCAGTCTCTTCTCTCGTGTTGTGTACTTTCGTGTTGCCCTTTAAGCAAGCCCTCAGGTGACAGGATTGTGTCTGTGGGCCTTCTCTGTTTAGGAAGAAAGTACTCATTTTTTGCTGCTGTGTTTCTGAAAGGTGGAGCCTGCAGCTGTCTCTAATTCTTTTATTGTTGACGAGAAAAAAAAATGTATCCTCCCTTCCAGAAAACCGTAAGTAGTTTTGCTTTGTTTTCTGCTTTCAGTGTTTTAAGTGGGGGGAGGCTCTGTGTGTCATTAGTCTATTCTTGGGTTAGGAGGGGAGAATGCTAGGAAAGTAAATTTGTGAACCGAAGGATGCAAGTAGCAAAGCATGGATGGTTCCTGGCTCATGCCAGAGCAGTCACTGCTTTCTCCTGCTCCACTGCATGGGGCTCAGTGGGCAACCCCAGATGGCTCAGAGTCCTGGCTACATCCTGCCCTGAGCTGCTGGTTCTCAACAGCACCTGTAGTGCTGCAACCTGCAATGAGGATTCAGAGATGGCTGGGGATTGGGGGGAGGTGTTCCAGCTGCTCTGAGAAATCTAAATGCATTTTAGTGAAACTGAAAAGTGGGCCTGAAAATACAAAATGTGTTTGAGTGTGGTGTTCTGGGGTCATGCCAAAACAGGACTTGGTGCTGTCGGGAAGCTTGCTGCCACCTGGTGAGCCAAACAGGGAAGATCAGCCTAATTTACATACTCTCCTTACATTTAGTTAAATGGTGAATATAATAACCTCACCATCTGAAATTACTTAGTGTTAAATAATAGTTTTCCTTTCAAAGCTAATTAAATTCCAAATTGTGAAATTGAAAAACTTAATTGTGAAGAAGATTGGCCTTTTTAGCAAAAAGACAAGTGATTGGGATCGGGGATACTTTTTTCTTTGAGGTAGAATCCTGGTTTGAGTCTGAACAGTTTTTAAGAGACATAGTCTCATAAATGGCTTTCTTTTTTCTCATGTTTAATCTTGAAACACCATTATATTAGTTATATGTAAAAATCAGGCTCTTTCAGAGGCAGGATAGATAGTATTCGTCATAGTATTGTTTATTCTTCTCTTGCCATCGCTTCATTCAATTTTTATTACACATTTAATAATTCTTAATTAGTAGCATGTAAGAAAAATAACTTTTTGCCATAAAACACGTGAATGGCATTAGGACATAGAAGTCTCTTCATCTGTTCGTTTTCTTGTAGTAACAGGATGTATGACCCAGATTTAATCAACATTCTGCTTTGCATGACAAATAAATTCGTGGGGATATTTGAGTTGCATGAAGAGATGCAGGTGCATTAAATATGCTTTAATTATTAAATGCAAAGTTTCTTCACATGTAAGGAAGTTTGCTCAAGAGCAAAGAAACAAGAACCAAAGCTCTGAGAGTCTTGGTCATGCTTGGAAGCCTATTGACAGATATATACATATATATATATATATATATATATATATATATCTCAAGTGTGTGTGTGTGTGTGTGTGTATATATGTATATATACACATATCTCACAGTGGATGCTTGCCCCAATGATGACCAAAGTAATACACAGTGGAATGTCCTTTAGTCTCCCCAAATCAACTTCTGTCGTTCACATTTGGATTATTTAGCTTCAATCTGACTCAGAAATTTTAAATTGGACTGTGTTTCTAAGTGTAGTATCAGAAAACATTTGAAGTCAGATTTAGATTGCAGAGTATTTTATGTAAGTGAAATACTTGAGTTTTTTTATAGTAGACTTGGTATCTGCTATTGTTTTGCAAAAACCGTTATGTACTTGGTGTGCATGAGTGAAAGGTTTCCCCTATTAGAATCAACTCTACTCTACTTGTGCTAGCTAATTCTGTTTGAGGGCTAACAAAAATAGAGCTTTGCTGTTGTGGGAGGTTCCTATTTTTTTTTTTTAACTTGATAAAGCATTGCTTAGAAATGCTAGCTGCTGGACTTCACAGCTGCCTGGGGACAGATTCACTGTGGCTTTCTAAAAAAAACAAATGTACTTTCAAAGCTGTTTGTTTTTTAATCCTATGAAACCGTCCACATAGTCACTTGTATCATCTCTGTTGCTGTCATTTCCAGTTTGAATTTACACATGTTCTGTAGTGTTAGTATTTGCTTACAGCAAATTACTGAACAATGAAAAAACAGTATAATCCACTCCTTTACAAGATGATTCTTCAAAATTAGATTAGATTTTATTTTTTTCTGCCTTAACCACAATCATAACTAACTGCTAACCATAATTAACTTAAGAACTTAAATAGGGGAGTACAGTCAACTTCTGCCTAGGTGCTTAAACTGTTAGTGTAGTGTGACTTAAACTGAACACTTGTTTTTTAGCACTACCATGGAAGGACTTTAAAGAGGGCTTTTGTTAGAGAACCTGGCTGGGTTTTTGTAAAATGCTTTACATCATCGCCTCGGGCTTTTTTGTAATCCACAGATAGTTCAGCAGTTAAATTTAGATTTTTTCAAGGAAGTCTAATTATGCAGGAGTTTGGCAGAGGACAGGTGGAGGTGGTTTTGTCTGGGTCAAAAGAACTAAGACTTAGGGCTAATACATAAGATATATCTTTTATTATACAATAAAGAATATTATGTGCTGTAAATTAAGGCAAGGGTAAGTGCAGAAAGCTTACTAAATCACCAAGAAGGCATATTTGATTATATAAAGTTTAAAATTATTTTTTTTACGCACAAGGGGTCAGTGTCTGCATAAAGCATGTTACATGTCCTCCAGTTTGTTTTTAAAAAAGAAAACCAATGAACAGATAATCCTCTTCTATTGACCAACAATTGCCAGTAGCAAACGCCTGTAATCACCACTTGTATCGCTTGATATCACTGAAGCCAAAGTCTTCTGATACATTTGTGTGAACACCTGTTTAATTTGCACGAGATCAATCTGCAGAGAAAAAAAAGCACAAACCTTAAACATAGTGCATGATCTGAACTCTTAGACAGTTACCCCCATCTCCCTCACAGACTACAGAATACCAGCCAAGGGTGTAATGTACAACTGATTAACTCTGTACATTATATAAGCCATCAGTTCCCTCTACAGACAGATAAGCAGCTCCCAAAGCAGTCTTAACAGCTGCTCCTTGCTTTCACAGAATCGCAGAAAGGTTTGGGTTGGAAGGGACCTTAAAAACCATCTAATTCCAACCCCGCCCTGCCATGGGCAGGGACACCTCCCACTAGACCAGGTTGCCCAAAGCCCCATCCAGCCTGGCCTTGAACACTTCTGCAGCTCTCTGGGCAACCTGAGAACCTTGCCTAACTTTGCTAGAACTGTAGTATCCTTACTTCCTGCAGTTGAACCTTTGGATTTGAGATGCTTTTCTGCTACAGAGACAGGCAATCACATTTAGGAAGGTAGACAAGTAGTATTACTACTTAGCTAGAGATAATTAAATTACTATATGAAACATGGCTTTAAAACAAATTGCTTTGTTCATCCACATCTGAACCAGATAAAAGCTTCATTACAGTATGTGATTTCTACAGCTGTGAAGGAGGGACTACATAGAAGGCTGGTTAGAGTAGATAGCTTTTCACTACATGTGAGGTCTACAGAGGAGACAGTTTCTTACCTCGCTGCGAGTGACTATAATCCTGATGAGAGTAGAATCATCCGTGCCAGCTCCTTTCATAGAATAATAAAGTCTTTCTGCAAAAAAGGCTGGGCGATTTAAAGCACATTGCACTGCAATAAAGTATATTTTTAGGATTAGTTCCAGTATAGTATACTGTATGGTGATACCTAGCATGATGAAGTCAAGATTTATGCTTTAGACAGCTAGAGGTAGATATCGATAAAGATTCAATACTGTAGATTACAGGAACTGTTTTATAAAGCTGAGTTTATATTGTATCTAAACAAATCAGTTAATCCTTCACAAGAAAAGTTATGGTTGTTACCAGTTAACTTGCCTGGAAGTGCTTTTGAAAGCTGGCTGAAACCTTAATTACCAAATCTATAAACAGATCTCTTCTTTGGATAGCTGGTACTAGGATATGAGGTATTCAAGTTGTGGTCCATTGCTAGAGTCTCACTAACAAAAGTACAAAGGTAAAAAGTTCTCATTCTCAAGTAGTTGTGGAATTGATCTTGTTTCAGTTAGTTTCTTCTTTCTCAAAGACAAGCCTCTATTTTACATGATTTCAGAGGTGAATTTTTCCTGTAGAACTCTTTAGTAGAATATTATCTGGGAAGATTTTGTTCAATACAATAGGTTTTAATGGTTATGGCTGCAGAAATGCAGTCAATTTGATAAGCATTGGTGGGATTGGTGTGTGGAGTACTTGTTTCATTAGTAGTAAATCATACTGGTTCTCACTAACAGCGAATCATGATAAATTTGTAGTGCTTTAGAGTACAATAAGCAGGGAATAGTGAATTCAAAACAAGTCCTCTATTTTGGTGACATTTTCTTTAGAAAATGCTGAACTTTTTGGAGTAGGTGATGGTGGAGAAGAGAACTGGAAAGGGAACTGTGCCTAAAGGAGGTTCTTGTTGGTTCTGTGATCATGTGCACCACAGCTCTGTTACACTGGTACTCACATAAATTTGCAGAGTGCTGACACACAACCACCAGTTCTAAACATTGACCCCTGTTTCTGTGTAGTTACATGCCTTTCCAGAAAAGTGACAAGTAGTTTCTATGTAACCTTTCCTCATTTGCAACTGACTTTTTCAAGCTAGATGCTTATTTTCTCCAATATAAGTGCATAGTGAGTAATTTGAATAATTGAAGTTACTTTTGTATTAGTGGAGTCTCAGACTGTGTATTCATTTGCCATATGGACAGTGCTGAATTGGGTTCTTCTTCAATTACATTTAGAAGGTTTTATTGCCAAGGGATAAGAAGAGGGAAGAACATATCACTTACAAATAGCCTTCAAGCCACGTTCCACGTTTCCAGAAAATTCTCGATCGATGCTGCTTAACAAATCACGATTAGCAACCTACAAATAAATGAGATTAACATGTGGATAGTGAAATGCAACAACAAGTGGAACCTTAATTCAAAAAATGCTGCGCACACTCATTTGAAATCAGTGAAGAACTCCTACCCTGGAGTATGCCTCAACTGTTGCTTTTAATTGGGGAAAACTTCTGCTTGCCAGAACCATATTAAAGCATGATTCATCTGTCCCAAGTCTTCCTTCTCCTGCTTGGTAAAGACGCTGAGCATCTTCTTGAGCTTTTTGATAATCCACATTTTGATTCTCATCCCGATTCCCCTAAAAGCAAAGATAGCGGATATCAAACATAGTTACACAGAGAAGGCTATGTGTTTTCATTGCTTGAAGTGTAGACCCCGCACACGTATATCCAAAGCTTGAAGCAGGAAGAGTAATACCAGTTTGAAATACATTACATTGTTTTAAAGTTACTTTTTGGTTTAATAATTCTTGTAAGCAGAAAATAGAAAAGTGGCCCAAAACTCTTATCTGTAGGGTTTGGCTTAAGCTGTAGATATACTGTATATATACTGGCACATAATTTTGCCTATATATACTATCTCATAGTTCTAGTCTTTTTCAGGAGCTATAATCAATTCTGTTTTACTTAATAATGTAAGTTTTCTCTTGATTTGTTTCTAGGCTTCAAGTTACAAAGAATCTTCTCAAATGAACTAATGAATTATCTTACTGAATATGCACACCTGAAATATCTCAGGCTTTCTATTATATTTAGAATTTGCTAATTTCAAGTATGAATGTCTCTAAAAAGCACTTAGTATAGTTGTTATATGTCAAGTAGGGCTTGTGTGACATTTTATGTGCTTTGGTATTTGTTTTTTTGCTGCACAATGCATGGATGAATACTGCTAAATATACTGTCTGAGTAGGCTAAATACATGCTCTTAAATACTGTTGTGTCTGTAGCAGTTAATATTTAAATTATGTGGTTGTCAGTTACTGTAAAGTACTGGATTTATTGAAATAAAAATTAGCATGAGCTTCTCAAGCTTTGCTTTCTTGTGGATTTTGACTTTGTAATCCTAATACCTAGTGAATAGCTGAACTGTCTTAAAGGTAGAAGCAAACAATATAGTCATAGAAATTCTAACAGCAAATAGGCAGATTTATCACAAAAATGTGGGAAGTTACATTTACTATGTATTTCTTCCTAAACTGCAAGTTACTGTTCTTCAACACAAAAAAAGAGCCCTATTACAGAATCACAGAATCGTCTAGGTTGGAAGAGACCTCCAAGATCATCTAGTCCAACCTCTGTCCTAACACTAACAAGACCTCCACTAAACCATATCACTAAGGACTACATCTAAACATCTTTTAAAGACCTCCAGGGATGGTGACTCAACCACTTCCCTGGGCAGCCCATTCCAATGGCTAACAACCCTTTCAGTAAAGAAGTTCTTCCTAATATCCAACCTAAACCTCCCCTGGCGCAACTTTAGCCCATTCCCCCTTGTCCTGTCACCAGGCACATGGGAGAATAGACCAACCCCCACCTCTCTACAGCCTCCTTTAAGGTACCTATAGAGAGCAATGAGGTCTCCCCTGAGCCTCCTCTTCTCCAGGCTAAACAACCCCAGCTCCCTCAGCCGCTCCTCCTAAGACTTGTTCTCCAGACCCCTCACCAGCCTCGTTGCCCTTCTCTGGACTCTCTCGAGCACCTCCATGTCCTTCTTGTAGCGAGGGGCCCAAAACTGAACACAGTACTCGAGGTGCGGCCTCACCAGAGCCGAGTACAGGGGGACAATCACCTCCCTAGACCTGCTGGCCACGCTGCTTCTTATACAAGCCAGGATGCTGTTGGCCTTCTTGGCCACCTGAGCACACTGCTGGCTCATATTCAGCTGCCTATCAACCAGTATTCCCAGGTCCTTCTCGGCCAGGCAGCTTTCCAACCACTCATCTCCCAGCCTGTAGCGCTGCTTGGGGTTGTTGCACCCCAGGTGCAGGACCCGGCACTTGGCCTTGTTGAACTTCATACAGTTGACCTCAGCCCATCGGTCCAGCCTATCCAGATCCTCCTGCAGAGCCTTCCTTCCCTCGAGCGGATCGACACACGCACCTAACTTGGTGTCATCTGCAAACTTACTGAGGGTGCACTCGATCCCCTCGTCCAGGTCATCGATAAAGATATTAAAGAGGACCGGCCCCAGCACTGAGCCCTGGGGGACTCCACTAGTAACTGGCCTCCAACTGGATTTGACTCCATTCACCACAACTCTTTGGGCCCGGCCATCCAGCCAGTTTTTAACCCAACAAAGCGTACGCCAGTCCAAGCCACGAGCAGCCAGTTTCTTGAGGAGAATGTTGTGGGAAACGGTGTCAAAAGCCTTACTGAAGTCAAGGTAGACCACATCCACAGCCTTCCCCTCATCCACCAAGCGCGTCACTTGGTCATAGAAGGAGATCAAGTTCGTCAAGCAGGACCTACCTTTCATAAACCCATGCTGACTGGGCCTGATCGCCTGGTTGCCCTTCAAGTGCCGCGTGACGACATTCAAGATAATCTGCTCCATGAGCTTCCCTGGCACTGAGGTCAAACTAACAGGCCTATAGTTCCCTGGGTCTACCCTCCGGCCCTTCTTGTAGATGGGCATCACATTTGCTAGCCGCCAGTCGACTGGGACCTCTCCTGATAGCCAGGACTGCCAATAAATGATGGAAAGCAGCTTGGCCTATTAATGATATGAAATAAGCAGCCTTCAATGTTCACCTGAGTGCAGTAGCAGCACATACCTAATTCTAGTTATCTGAAGGGAGGGCTGTGATGTGACTTGGGAGGTAAGTTTTGATTTACAATGCCTCTAGGCTTCTTTGGGGAGATGCTTGCTGATATTTTACCTACCATAAAAATTATCCTATCAGTATTACTCAAATACTGATCTAAATTTTGTTTATGCAAAAAAATTTAAAAGTGTCTGGCTTTAACAGCAGTGTGGAACACTGCTTGTACTTTACAGTTTGATTGCATCTGCTCAGTAAAAAAACAAATGTGAGTTCTCTGATGTGAATTGGGTGTTCAAGTAAGTCACTCAGCTCATCATATAGATAGGAAGTAACTCTTCCTTGAGGAGGGGCTGAAGTGCCTTGTCTTATCATTAGAGAATATATTAGTAGTCTAGGGCTAAGTTCTAACAAAACCTAGCTCTAGCTAAGCATGCACAGGCAATTCATTTACGGAGCAATTATAAACACATGCATCAAAGTGTGTATACCCATATCTTAACAAAATAAGAAAAAAAAATCAAGCTCACTTGGCACATAGATATAAGTAATCGTTCAAAGTGTCCGGAAGTGTCTGCTCTGATGTCTTGTTCGATATCCCTTCCAAATTCTGACCTATAGCAGTTCACTATGTCTCGTATTTCCTGGTTGTCCTTGTGCAAAGGATCTCAATCAGCACTCTCTCCTGAGTGCCCGCTCCCTGTAAGCAGAGGAAAAGAAGGTGTAACTGCAAAACACCACCTACTTTATTTTGTTCAACTGTGGGGGAAAAAAAGCAGTCATCTGTTACTTTAAAACTCAATACAATCCACATTGTAAGAACAGTATTCTTGCACTGTGAAAGCACCAAGTTTACTGTATGCTTACTTAAAAAGGAATGAAGAGTTCAAAAACATTAAATTCTGTACTAGCTTAAGAAATACCCCCAGCACTGTACATCCACAATTGTGACATCACCCAAAGATAACAAGAAAAAGATTTAGGAAGAAAATGAAGAAATTCTTTGGCAACCTTATTGTGCGAACATACTGGAGGAAGGCAGAGCCTTATCTCTTGCTTTAAGGGCTATCATATGCATGTAAATCCTATCTTGATCAGTGTATAAGTGTGTTCGCCATTCCAAATGTAGCTGCTTCCTCAACATGGAGTACCATCAGGAACTTTC
The DNA here is from genome assembly GCF_013377495.2 of Cygnus atratus. Classification (NCBI taxonomy): domain Eukaryota; kingdom Metazoa; phylum Chordata; class Aves; order Anseriformes; family Anatidae; genus Cygnus; species Cygnus atratus. The sequence continues at coordinate 38,059,006 of NC_066368.1, forward strand.
CATAGATGCTTCCCTCTCCTCAGGATAGAAATTACCTGTGAGTTCTGTGTACAGTCAGATCTTAATAGCATGGTCCATCTATACTCAAGCAAGGATTAGATGGGGTAGATCTATCTGAGACTTCTAAGCAGTATTGTAATCTAAATTTAAAAAAAAAAGGTTGAGTGGTTTTTGCCTCCACTAAAGCCAGATCTTCATTTGTGCTCCATATTCTTTGGAGCTCTGCATTCATACACGGATTAAGTGACGTGTTTCCAGTAATCAGGCACCTGCTAACTGCTACAACTCAAACAAACAATTCAGGTAAGCTGGACATACCAGTTCACCTGAATGAAAAGTTTAATCCAATTATCTCACCTAACCTCCAGTGCAGTCTTAGCACATGAACAAATGCAAGCATCACCTAACCTTAAGAAAATACTCTTTCATTTTCATCCTATTGAAAAACCTGGGATAGTCCAAAAATATCTTTTTGTACCAGTGGCTTGTTCCCAGCAAGGAGAGGTATGTAAACTTCAATTTGAACAGTGGTTAGTTTAAAAGCACCATGGCTCTTATTACATTCTAGCAAAAAGTATGACCAAGAGGGTGGCATAGAGCAAAATTCCATCCTGCGGCATTTCATCCCCTGCTGTACATCTGCTGCAAATTGGCCGATCCTGTAGAAATTGGTCAGTACTGGGGCATAAAGCAGAAAATAATTTTAATCCCCAGTCCCTAAATTTGCTTTCCACCACAGGATTTTTCAACAATGCAGGGATCAGGTATTCTGTTCCCTTAGATGAGCATTTTTAAGATGGTTTGAAACTATTTTGTTCAGAGGAGAACCATACCTTCATTGCATGACGTAAACTCCAGGCATCATAGTATATGCTAGGCATGAAGAGTGCTAGAATCAATTCTTCCACATTTCCGCTTAACTCAGACTTCAGATCTTTAATTAAATCCTGTCCAATTATAAATACAAAAATTGAGTAATTATATAGTATGGGGGCTAGAAAATACTTTGTGACACTGTTCAAGTGGCACAAACTTATCCCAAACCATCCACTTAAAGCAGCTGATGATCTTTTTATGCTTCTGTTTGCTACAGTACATTGTTATCCCTATTCTGAGAATCCCTACCGTTCCTTACAAAGCACAGACATCTCTCCTTTCTTTTAAAACACATCTCTCCTTTCTTTTAAAACACTGTCAAAATACATAGCAATACACATCCGTAACTCGATAGTGATTGGAGAGCTTGCTGAGGAAGGAGGCCTGAATTCAGGTCAGGCCTTCTTGCACCAAATATTCCAATCCTACAACAGTCTACAACTCCTACCTCTTGTAGAAGTATCTTATCCAAAGATACAAGTTCAGCCTGGTGGGGGAAGAAGCCAATTCTTTCAAAACAGTGCTACTGAGCAGATAAGAATGTAAGATTTCACTGCAGCAGAAAGCACAGAAATGAGATCACTTGAAAGCAATTGTTTGCAGCACTGTCTTGTCTTGGAAAGGAACCTTCCCTTATGGATCATAAAGAAGGAAATGGGAGTTAGGTACTGGCCTGCACCTTTAAAACCGAGCACAGTTAGTGTAATAATGGCATGGCACTGAATTACTCTAGCGAGCTAAGCCCTTGATGTTGAATCACCACAAATTCTCAACCAATTTCTCAGTTTGTTTCTTATGAGTGGAAAAAAAAAAGATTTTTTTGAGCTTGTTTGTGCACGTAAAAAAAATGTATTTTCAGACTAATACATAAACAGTTTATGCTTGATTATTTTCTTATCTAATAATCATAGCAAACTCAGAGAATCTTCTTGTTTGGTCAGGGTCCTAGTCAGACTCCTCTGTGCCCTCATTTCTACCAGATATCAGAACAACACTCTGGTAAATAGCAGCTGTTCACCTGGTGTGCAACAAAAAAAAGTTAACCAAAAGAGTTGCATTTAAAAAGTGCCCCAAACCACTTCCTAGGACTAAAATGCAATCAGGCAGTTATAGCAGCGGTTGAAAGTTTGTGGGTTTTTTTGTTTACTGATTCAAAGAGCTAGTGAACATACCTTGCCATACATAGTCTTGAAGGCTGCCTTGATTTTTTTGCCTTTGATCATTGGAGCGGTTAGCTACAACATTGATGATAGCCTGCTCATCAGTTCCTTGAACAGAGAAAGGCAGTGTAAGGGCTTAATCATAGAATGGAATCATAGAATCCATGTGGTAATCCTTCCGACACCGTGCATTTTATAATCTCCAATTTGGGCATAGTTACCTAATACATGTATGAATATCAATAAGGTCAATTCACCAAATTTCCCATATATCTTAGTCTATAAATTGCCCAAGTCATCTTGGAAGCATGACTTTTGAGAAGATGAAGTAGAAAAAAAATACATACGATTAAGTAAAAACTGAAGAAAAGGACCAAATAGTCTCAGTAAGTAAGTGAGTAAGTAGCTGAACAGAAATTTAAGTAGCTGTTGCTTACTTACCAAACCCCTTCATAGCTTTGCGCAGAATTTCTGCATCCCTGTTAGCATCAAAGTTTGGAGCAGCTTGAATTGTGCCCTGGGTATACTGAACCATTGCTGCAGGCTGAAAATAAGAGCCATGTTTAACTAGCTGTACTGCACAATATAAATTAAAATTAAAATCACAACTTTGGAGTCATTGCTTCAGGAGAAATCACAGAACGGTTCATTCCATTAGTTCACCATTTTTTCTAACCCAGAAGCAGGATGGCATTTAATTGTGTTCAACAGCTTTGGCCCACCAATGCTTTTACACAGTGGTATGGATCAAGAGCTACATGATGAGTATACACAGATACAGCGTTATGGTTTTGTTTGGGTTGTATTCTGAGCATAGCTGGGAGATCTTGATGCAGAACACTCTGTATATTAACTTCATCTGCAAAGACATTTTTTATGGCAAAGGACAGTTTGTTACTTTTAAAACCATTTGAGAATACACGAGCAATTTATACCCTTTCATATCAAACTCATTAAGAAAAGCTGTATTAAAATACTTGCATGCAAATACGTTTAAATTTTTTTTTTTTTCAAATACAGAGGTGTAAATCTGAATCCTATCAAAAGCAATGGCAATGAATTAATTACTTTTCTGTGTGGCCAAGATTGGTACTATTTTTTTTTCTTTTTTGCCTTTAGCACAGTGTCCCTCTAAAATAACATCATGGAGGACCCAAATGCTGCAGTGAGTGACCCAGTGATTTCAGGATTGAATTACTTGAGTTTCCCCTTGCTCAAAATTGCCTCTCATAGCAGTTCTTCCTTGCATTGTGGACAAGAACAATTATTGAACAATTGTTACTGAACAATGTGTAATACTAACACCCAAATACATTTTCAGCCATCATATATCCTTTCCTCTATGACACATCCCCAGCTCATATTCAGTGCTCCTCCCTACCCTCTGCCACACAATGAATTGTAAAAACATTGCTTTACCCCAGGAACAGCAAGATGGAAAAAAAAATACAGAAACCGCTTTAAGGTTGATTATAGAAGAGGATACAACACATACCAGACCAGGCATTGGTGATGGTGCTTGTCCACCGGTATAGTCTATTGAAAATGAATTAAAGAACAAGATAAAAGGAATTAATTGTTTCTTATTATGTACATGCTATCTAATCTGAAAATAAAACCATTTATAGACCTGGTAAGTTACAGGTCTACCACTGCACAAAACCTGTTTTTTGCTAAGGAACAGTACTTTTAATAATCAGTAACTGAAGTTCTTGCCCTTGGGAACAATGGGAAGAAGTAATCACAGAAGCATTCTGGTATATACACTAGCAAGGGAATTCTAAAAATACTAAATTTACTGGTCGCGTGGGAGCTGGAAGGATTTCTCCTTATTAGATATTGCTGTTCTTGACAAAAGCCAACATAGGCCATACCAATGAAGAATGCATGTCCTGCGCTCTCTTTCAAAGTTGTATTACTCCGTTAAAATGTCTAACACATTAACAATAAATACCGAGAATTCATTGGTGCAAAAAGAACTGAAGGAATCTCATTTCGTGATCAAAAGCACTGTGAATACCAATGTTACAATTACATTTATTATACTAGAAGTTTATTTTTATCCATAGTACATATGTACAGTTATTTTTTTTAACAGCAGCTTAGTTATTAGAATCAGTGAAACACTCATTAAAAGAAAGGTTTTGCTGCTCTGAATTTCTTACAACCACAACTGACATGTTCTAGGATAAAAGTGTTCTTAATGGTAACTGACTACTCAAAGCATGAAAAAAACTGCGCTGTTTTTAAACAATGGTGTGTATTCTCCTTTTCACTTCCCCTGCAGTGCCCAGGATCACCATGAACACTGAGATGCTCAGATTCAGAAAAACACATCCATTTCTTTGAAATTAACAGAGCAGCTAGATACTTTTTGAATGTTGCCTCTGGATTTCACAGTTCTGGTCAAATACTTGCAGTTCGAAGAATGACAAGCACCTAAACGACCACATCATGATCATTAATCAGTGGCAGCCGTCCCTTTTGGATATAATGTATACAGATGGTTCTCATCTGCTCTTTACTGGTCTTGTCAAGAAAGGTGGTAGGATGCATACAGCATACAAAACTCAATAGCTAAAAGTAGCAAAGATAAGGGCCTATTTTGTTGCTACCTGTCTTGGGCTCTCCTGGTTTAACTTTGGATGCTTGAAGTATCTTAACATATGGCAGGGAAACACCCACGTACCTGGAATTTGCGCTGGTCCACCTCCACCATAGCTTTGGACAGGAGGCTGGGGATAGCCACCAAAGGCAGGGCCAGCGGGAAGCACACCAAATCCAGGGCCTGTGGGGGCTAGGAGAAGATGGCAGATTTTAGCACACATTTTGTAAGTGATTTCTGGCACAACACGAGCCAGGTTATTGAGCAGAGCTATGCAAGAGATTAATTTTCTTTTCTCTGTGTCTGTGCAGTGGCCTAAAACCCAAAGGTATCAAGGCCCTACTATCGGCATGCAAGTATTTATGCTAGATAGCAATCTCTCTGGCTGTCTAAACGCTGCTGCCTAAATTGATCACTGAACAAAGCTGCTTTTCATCACTACCTCTACCAAGCACAAAGAACAGTTACAACGGAAATAACTCCCAAGTGGTAGTGTAACAAAGGACCTTACCTCCAGGGTAAGATGTCATTCCTCCAGCCTGGGGAGCTCCAGGGTAGCTCCCTGGGGCAGGATATCCTGCTGCCCCTGGATACCCAGCATTCAGTGGTCCCGCAGGGTACGTCCCTCCTCCTGCTGGGGGGTATCCTGCAGGGTAGGTGTACTGACCAGCTGGCGGATAGACAGACTCCTGCCCTGTTGGCTGAAACGCAAAACCCAAAGATCTCTGTATGCCTGTTATCAGGATGATAGAGTAAAAAGCTCTCAAAATGTCCATGTATATAATGCTGTGATAAGATTTAGCTCTTAGGAACAGCAGCAGCATTCCCTAAGCCTGGGTGTGGGCCTTCTGGATGGGTTCTCTTGCTCTTAAAAAACAGGTATTTAAAATCAGCTTTATAACACGTACCATATGGACTTAATACTTACTGGAAACAATCCTTACTCACTAACAATAGAAGGGTGAGCAACACATTACATACAGTACACACCCATTCTTGAGTACAGAAAACACATAAAAAGCAAAATAGTAAAGTCTACCTCAAATGTTTTCCTCAGGTTTAGTTGCTCCAATATTTCTTAGCCCCAGATTACTGTGCCCATAGTACAGTGAGATCCTCTTCTATAGCAGTAGTCTAACCTTTCTCAGCCAGACTCAACAAAAAGATTTTAATGGGATTTAAATTCACAAATCCAAAGTTAGGATCCCCCAAAGCCCTGCTGGGATGACCATTACAGAAGAAAATCTTTCATATTGATTTTTTGCACAGGTTATTACTTCGGGCATCATCAGTAAGACTAGAAAACCTAGAATGACTCATCTAGCATTTAAAGGGTGTTTTAAATTCATCCACTAAAGTTGGCTACATTTTAGATGCTATCTAAAAAAACAAAACAAACAAAAAAAAGGTACAATGTAGTTAAAAGTGGCAAGCAGGATAAATTACAGCTTTAGAGCTTTTCAGTATTTTAGTGGGATACAGTGAGCTCCATCCTTAAGTCTAGTTCAGTACAACATAAAACATAAACCATATAAAATTCCCACAATCACATTATCAGCACTGTACTAACAAAAGCATACAGCTGCATCTAGCTTTGAAAAATGATGCAGGCATCGAAAAATGATGCAGGTGTATCAAAAACACTGCAGTATCAGCCACACCTGATAAATTCCATCCTCCTGTGTTTTGTTGGAATGTATAGTCTGTTCAGTCATGAGCTGAAGGTGGAACAAAGTACTGTGGCTGAAGGACTGGGGGGTCAAAGTCAAGCTACTGTGTCCTGTATCCTCAGAAAAATATTTACTTGGTGTCGTATGAAAGCTGCATACTTGAGCTTGGATTGCTCAGCAGCTTTACTCTTCCTGAACGTAACAGTCACTTAAATTTGTTCAGCATCTCTGTAAATACTGGGATACGGGTACACACATTATTTGGTAGAGGCTGGTTCAGACAATACCTCTGATCCTGTACCTAAAGACCCTTCTATTTATGTAAGAACTACTGATACTTAAAAAAAAATTATTTGCTGAGACAGTTAGCTATAGAGAGAGATAAAAAACAACCCATAAGACCAAGGCAACAGACCAAAACGGAACCAACCAACTAATCAAAAACCCTTCTGGAACAACAGGCAATATTAAAAAAATAGGTCATAAACTTCCTTCTTGGAATTCATATCACAGAATCACAGAATCGTCTAGGTTGGAAGAGACCTCCAAGATCATCTAGTCCAACCTCTGTCCTAACACTAACAAGACCTCCACTAAACCATATCACTAAGGACTACATCTAAACATCTTTTAAAGACCTCCAGGGATGGTGACTCAACCACTTCCCTGGGCAGTCCATTCCAATGGCTAACAACCCTTTCAGTAAAGACGTTCTTCCTAATATCCAACCTAAACCTCCCCTGACGCAAATTTAGCCCATTCCCCCTTGTCCTGTCACCAGGCACATGGGAGAATAGACCAACCCCCACCTCTCTACAGCCTCCTTTAAGGTACCTATAGAGAGCAATGAGGTCTCCCCTGAGCCTCCTCTTCTCCAGGCTAAACAACCCCAGCTCCCTCAGCCGCTCCTCCTAAGACTTGTTCTCCAGACCCCACACCAGCCTCGTTGCCCTTCTCTGGACTCTCTCGAGCACCTCCATGTCCTTCTTGTAGCGAGGGGCCCAAAACTGAACACAGTACTCGAGGTGCGGCCTCACCAGAGCCGAGTACAGGGGGACAATCACCTCCCTAGACCTGCTGGCCACGCTGCTTCTTATACAAGCCAGGATGCTGTTGGCCTTCTTGGCCACCTGAGCACACTACTGGCTCATATTCAGCTGCCTATCAACCAGTATTCCCAGGTCCTTCTCGGCCAGGCAGCTTTCCAACCACTCATCTCCCAGCCTGTAGCGCTGCTTGGGGTTGTTGCGCCCCAGGTGCAGGACCCGGCACTTGGCCTTGTTGAACTTCATACAGTTGACCTCAGCCCATCGGTCCAGCCTATCCAGATCCTCCTGCAGAGCCTTCCTTCCCTCGAGCGGATCGACACACGCACCTAACTTGGTGTCATCTGCAAACTTACTGAGGGTGCACTCGATCCCCTCGTCCAGGTCATCGATAAAGATATTAAAGAGGACCGGCCCCAGCACTGAGCCCTGGGGGACTCCACTAGTAACCGGCCTCCAACTGGATTTGACTCCATTCACCACAACTCTTTGGGCCCGGCCATCCAGCCAGTTTTTAACCCAACAAAGCGTACGCCAGTCCAAGCCACGAGCAGCCAGTTTCTTGAGGAGAATGTTGTGGGAAACGGTGTCAAAAGCCTTACTGAAGTCAAGGTAGACCACATCCACAGCCTTCCCCTCATCCACCAAGCGCGTCACTTGGTCATAGAAGGAGATCAAGTTCGTCAAGCAGGACCTACCTTTCATAAACCCATGCTGACTGGGCCTGATCGCCTGGTTGCCCTTCAAGTGCCGCGTGACGACATTCAAGATAATCTGCTCCATGAGCTTCCCTGGCACTGAGGTCAAACTAACAGGCCTATAGTTCCCCGGGTCTACCCTCCGGCCCTTCTTGTAGATGGGCATCACATTTGCTAGCCGCCAGTCGACTGGGACCTCTCCTGATAGCAAGGACTGCCAATAAATGATGGAAAGCAGCTTGGCCAGCTCCTCCGCCAGTTCGCTCAGTACCCTCGGGTGGATCCCATCCAGCCCCATCGACTTGCGTACATCCAAGTGCTGTAGCAGGTCACCAACCATTTCCTCGTGGATAGTGAGGGCCACATCCTGCTCCCCATCCCCTTCCACCAGCTCAGGGTACTGGGTATCCAGAGAACAACTGGTCTTGCCGCTAAAGACTGAGGCAAAGAAGGCATTGAGTACCTCAGCCTTTTCCTCATCTTTTGTAACTAAGTTTCCCCCCGCATCCAGTAAAGGATGGAGATTCTCCTTAGTCCTCCTTTTTGTGTTGATGTATTTGTAAAAACTTTTTTTGTTATCTTTAACGGCAGTAGCCAGATTGAGCTCCAGATGAGCTCTGGCCTTTCTAATTTTGTTCCTGCACAGCCTCGCAACATCCTTATAGTCCTCTTGAGTAGCCCGCCCTCTTTTCCAAAGATTATAAACCCTCCTTTTTCTCCTAAGCTCGAGCCACAACTCTCTGTTCAGCCAGGCCTGTCTAGTTCCGTGCCGGCTCGTCTTTGGGCACGTGGGGACAGACCGCTCCTGAGCCATTAAGATTTCCTTCTTGAAAAGTGCCCAGCCTTCCTGGACTCCTCTGCCCTTCAGAACCTCCTCCCAAGGGACTCTGCCAACCAGTGTCCTGAACAGCTCAAAGTCAGCCCTCCGGAAGTCCAAGACAGCGGTTTTACTGGTCCCCTTCCTGACTTCGCCAAGAATAGAGAACTGAACCATTTCGTGGTCACTCTGCCCAAGACAGCTCCCGACCACCACATCTCCCACCAGTCCGTCACTGTTTGTGAACAGAAGGTCTAGCGGGGCACCTCCCCTGGTAGGCTCTCTAACCAGCTGCATCAGGAAGCTATCTTCCACGCTCTCCAGAAACCTCCTAGACTGCTTTCTCTGGGCGGTGTTGTGCTTCCAGGATATGTCTGGGAGGTTGAAGTCCCCCATGAGAACAAGCACTGACGATTTTGCAACTTCTGCCAGCTGCCTGTAGAACTCCTCATCTATCTCCTCATCCTGGTTCGGTGGTCTATAACAGACCCCCACCAGGATGCTTGCCTTGTTGGCCTTCCCTCTGATCCTAACCCAAAGAGACTCAACCTTATCAGTCCCAGCCTCAAGTTCCACAACATCAAAACACTCTCTAATATAGAGAGCCACACCACCACCCCTTCTGTGCTGCCTGTCCCTTCTGAAGAGCCTATAGCCAGGCATTGCAGCACTCCAGTCATGAGAGTGGTCCCACCACATTTCCGTGATGGCAACCAAGTCATAGCCTTCCTGCTGCACGATGGCTTCCAGTTCCTCTTGTTTGTTACCCATGCTGCGTGCATTAGTGTAGATGCACTTCAGTCGGGCCATTGCCTTCTCCCCCGGCCTTGCCATTGTTCCCCCTGGTACAGCTCCAACAAGACTTATTTCAGCCCCGTCCCCCTTCTTACCTAGTTTAAAGCCCTCTCAACGAGCCCTGCCAGCTCCTGGGCTAGGATCCGTTTTCCCCTTGGAGATAGGGACCCGTCTGCGGTCACCAGGCCGGGTGCCGAGTAAAGCGCCCCATGGTCAAAAAAAACAAAATTTCTGGGTTATATAAATATGAGACAACTGTAGAGTCTCACTCAGGATGGATATGTGGATGACAACTAAGACCATAATCTATAGCAAATACTTTATATGGACTAACAGCTGCTATTTACACACACACACAGCATGGTAAGAAGGGGTACTGACCAGCCATACTTACAGGATAGCCAGGGAAACCAGGGTAGCCAGAAGGGGGATAGCCTGGGTATGACATTCTGGAAAAAAAATATATTTTGTCAGGCACTGTAGATGAGTTTGTAGTAGCTATTTGCTAGCTAATTACCTGTGACATCACTTGAAGAACATGTTTAGTGCATTCGGTATTGCTAAGAGTACTTGTCAGCTACTAAACCACAAAACCTTTCCTTTTTCCATACACATGACAGTAGCAAGCAGGATTCAGAAGAGAACCATCATCAACTTTGCAATTAACTGCTACCCTTAATTAGGGTCAGATAGATACTGATGCATGGTAAGAGACCTGACTCCAAAATAATTCTGAAATAGACCTTTCAGACCTTGACGTGCCAGCAGAAGGGGGCTGAGCCTTTGCCAGAATAGAGACAAAAGGGTATGGCTAAAGTAGGTCTCAATTCTCTAACGCATCAAGCATTTGTCTCCTGTCAGCTTGCACTCCTCCATTCACAGGAATAGTTCTTGTGAGGAGAGTAGTCCTTATCTATCCCAGAGAAAAGGATCATTTGATAGAAACGTGGTCAACTGTTACCTCCTTTTAGCTATTCTTATGTATGCACTGCTAAATACAGAGCAATGATTTAAAAGATCAAATAAAGTGATTAAACCAAAAATAACACACAAAAAATTTATGCTAGCTGTTACAGGTATGACAGCAGGACAGTTTCATTATGCACATGTTAAATACAAGCTCAAGCATGGGAGGACCATGGTGGTTGAGCAATCACAACTCAATTACTTTGACCTTTAAGTCTCTTTCAAAATTCCACATTTGTCTGACTCCTGTAAAGCATAGTGACTCAGACTTTCTGGTGGTGATGACATGGGACATCCTTTAAAATTAAACTGCACCAGGCACTGGTTAGTGCACCATGAAAAAGGTTTGCAAAGATCTAAATTTTAATCTAAAATGAGTATTTAAGGATAAGAAAGAAAACTCTATAAATGGAGGTTTATAATGTAAATGTTTTAGAATCATTAAGGTTGGAAAAGAGATTTAAAAAACAGCTATTAGCATAATACAAATTTACAGATAAACCATGACAAAAAATGGGAGGAAAAGGTCAGACAGATGAAGTTGCAAAGGTGCCTGTTTTTGAGCATGCAATCTTTTAGTCTTTCATTGACTATTCTGCCAACAAATGCCTCCGTGAGACATTCCTGTCTTGCATAAAGGTCGCTGAAGAGGGAAAGAGGCAGGGAACCTGCTGGAGGGGGAGATCCCAGCACGAAACCCACCTTCAGAGCAGCTCCTCAGTGACCCGTGCATATCGTCACGTGTGTAAGAACTGCTTGGGCTGGGAAGGGAGAGGATCTGTTTTGGTTTTTTAAATTGTTTAAAAATAAAGTAAGCTGCTATTTTAGAATTTATGAACAGAAAGATTGAATTTAGCCTCTCTACAAATACTTTATGCTGATGGAATTATTATTGTTTCTCACTTTAAAATACTATTGCCCTCGTGCTCAAACAAAACACTGAAATGAGGAAGCATCCAGGAATGAGTTCAGCTTCCAACATACTCCCCAATTACCCCCACACATCATTTGTAATCCCTCAGCATTACTTCATTTGTGTAGCAGATTTCTGTTTCCTGGTAATAGCTATTTATTTTAGTCCCATTTTTAATAGAGGGACTTGGGAAGTAGAAGCAGAACAGGACAGAGATCATCGACCATGTCCCCAACCAGCTGGACAGGGAGTTTCGAGGTCATTAGCCATACTACTAAACATCTAATGGCAGGGGAAAAAATCCTGTTAATGCTAATGAGTCAGATTCCCTGATCAGGCACTGGGAGTTACTCCCTGCATGTTTATATGGTAGTATCTTAGCTGCATAAATCAAAGGAAATCGGATATATAAATACGACTGTAATACAGTTAATGACTATTCATGTTTCTAGGTATTTGTTGGCCAAAACAAATGGTTATGAAAGCAGTATTCTTACTGCATTGTACCATTAATTGCACAAGAACTTACTGCCTGAAATATCTCAGATTTAATGTGGAAAACGTTAAAACTTAGAGCAGGTTAGTTCAAGTAAGAGCCAAAACAAACTCGTAGAAAAGTACAACTATGCAGTCTCCTACCGATGAAGTAGGATTATCTTTTAGAGGGTCTTTTTAAGTAAATAAAGGGGGGAAGAACGGCATGAGGTGTACTTGTGAATCTATGCTTTGATCATAAACACTACTAATTGCTATTTGTTTCCCTAAGAGGAAACTCCTTAAACCAATACCCGTACAGTACTTATTACTGACAGCTATTTGAGTTGACTTTTAATTCTGGCTTTCAACAACACATTTTTTCTGGTATTTCTGTTACTTAAACACCATCTGTAACTCTATTCAGGAACAAGACTAGCAACACTTCCTCTGGATTTCAGTTACACTCTTTTTGCTTAGAGGAAAATACTGTCAGCAAAACTGAATATTAAAAATCAAAAAACAAAAAACTTTTGTTTTTTAGCTTCATATAATTCAATTAAAGTTACACTGTTAGCAAGACAGTAACATAAAGCCTGTAAAACTTGAAGGTGTGCACAATATCATTTCCCCTGTATTATATTCTGTGTTTTTCATAATGCAAAATCAACAGCTGGTGACTGCAGGTCAGCTGTTTTGACAGCTGTAAAAAGTTTAATTTGTATGTAAATGGGACCCAATAATCTTTTATCCATATTAAAACATACCAGATTTTAGACTTATTGATATTTATTTCAGAATTAATTTAATTTTTTCAGCTGTGACTTTGATTTGCTATCAAACATATTCTGGCAAAAACTTTTTAAGATATCATTTTCCAACATCTCATTTTCAATCCAGCATGGTATTTTTGATTAGCAAATTAACCACCTGTGTACACCTATGACAAACAGCACAATGTAAAACTGCTTAACACTTTCCCTACTTTCACTGTTTCTGTTCCTTTCTAGGATTTGGATAATTTGTGATACAAATTCTTTTGGGAATGGCAGCATTTCATTTAATCGTCCCCTTCTACCAAGACCCCATCCCTATTTCTTATTTTGTGTTTGTAACTCAGAAGAACAACTAAGTTTTTGTCAGTTTCCTTGATCATTCTGGATAAAATCTTGAGTGCTAAGTGGGGGTTTGAGACTCGCCTCAGACCTCAGGTACTAGAGTCTCCAAAGAACTTACCGAGACCAGCCAGCAGTACTTACTGAAACAGCTTTCTGCATATACACATCCTAGAGGAGATAAATGAATTCCCTTACACAACACCAAGTACTTAATAACAAACATTGCCAGCTGCTTCCCTAGCTCACAGCCTTCCTCACAGCACCTAAGCGCCCCGGGGCAGAGCAGGGGCCGTTATGACTTGCACAGCCAGACCGCCTCAGGCCTTTTGGGTCTCTCTGTAAGCTGCAGGCCCAGCCGACCCCAGGCGTCCCATTTTTTTTGTGCTTCTTGGTTCGTTTGGCGGGGCGGGGGCTCTGGCTGTGCAACACCGGGCGGGCGGAGGAGGTCCCGGGGTGGGGATAGGAGGGAAGGGGACGGGGACGGGGACGGGGACGGGGACGGGGACGGGGACGGGGACGGGCCGGGGGCTCCAGTCAGCCCCGAACCCGCCCCCGACGCCTTTAAAGGACCCACTGGGGGCCGCCCTACCCTGCCCCGCCCCGCCCAGCCCTGCCCGCGGGGCCAGGAGCCGCAGCCCGCTCGGGGCAGGGCGGTCACGGAGCTCTGGGGGTTCTCACCGGGGGGGCTGCAGCTCCCTAAGCGTGGCGAGGCATGGCTGCAGGTATCAGTCGCTCTGGTTACTCCTCCTGAGAGCGGGACCCCGTCCCCGTTCCGCGAGATGGACCGGCTCCTTGCCCTGCCGAGCCCCAGAGGCTGGGGTCTCCCTGGGCTCCAGCCCGGCCGTGCCCCGGGGCCGGGGGGCTGATCCCGAGCCCTCCTGGGGCCGGGCCGGGCTGCTGAGGGCGGAGGACGCGCGAGTCTCGGCAGCTACCCATGTCCCACCCCGCCCCCCCCCGCCTCACCTGAGAGAAGCCGCGGAGCCGCCAGCCTCTGCCCTGCAGCCGCCCCGCAAAATGGAGGCTGTGGGGCCAGGCGGTGACCGCCCCGCCCCCGCCACTGGGCCCGCCCCGTTGCCCGCGGGCAGGGCCGCCGCGCCCCAGCCCGGGCAAGCGGATCCTGGCGGTGCCGACCCTGCGAACCCAGGACCCCTATTCCCGTCCGTGCAGGCGTGCCCCGTGTTACCGAAGGCCGCGGTATGTGCCGTCCTCCCTCGGAGCGGCGGAGAGGTAAGCGGCGGGCACCTGTGCCACAGGGGCGCAGAGCGCCTTGCGGGGGGGCTGCGTGAGGGAGGCGTTGCCGTGACACCTGAACCCTTAGTCACCCGCCTCGATGAGCCAGGGGGATGTCCTCAGAGCGGCTTCCCCTTGGCACTGGTGCCATGAAATTCCACCCTAGCGCATGTGGCTTTGAAATAAGTCTGTTTGCTAGTAATACATGAGGGTTTAGATCAAATCTCTGGTCCGGTAGCTGGCAGTCAGTCAGCCAAGTTACCTAGACCACCAGAACAACACAACGGCAAAGTATATCAAAGACTTCATCAGGCCTGGAAGAGTTACTCTTTTCCATATAGTTACTCAAGATCGAGATCTAGGTCCCAAGGCGGTAGTCCTACCCATAAAGGTAGGACTGTCCTGACTATTACACTCCTTTCTCAGAAAGAAATCTTTATTATTACCACCTGTATGCAACTACCTGCTGTGGGAAGTGCAGTCAGTGTTTTGTGACTATTTTAAGTCTATTGTAATGCTTATTCATATTATATTTAGAACAAATCCTACATACACACATTCCTGCCTTTACCCTGTGGCTAATTGTTTGTAAAAGATTCTGACCAGCAAAGTACAGTTTATGAAGGATCCACCCATGATATTATGCAGTGGTTACTTGTGATTATTCAAAATAACTTCTCCCTACTCTTTATGATTAGCATATCTTAGCAGTTTAGAGACCATTAAAATGCAAGCAATCTTATCCTGTAACCTTGTGTGGCACTGGAATGCTAGATGCCAAGTAAAGCCACTGTTTTGTCTGTAAAATAGCGTTAAGTGCAGGCAGCAGAAAATAGGTGGGTAATAATTTACCATGCCTGCCCACTTCAAGTGAAAAGCACCTAAAAACATATAAAGAATCTAATATAAATGATCTATCTTCAGCAATATTGGGCTTTTATTTCCCTTGTTTGTCCAGAAATATCATGAACAGCTTTAAGAATTTAATCCTTACAGCATTTTTCAACTGACGCTTCCAGCAGATGTGTAGTATACTTTACCTCTGTGAAGCTCATTTCTTTCAGAATAGGTATATATTAAAATCCCTGTTTCCATAGGAACCAAATACACTTATAAAACACGATTCTTTATCTCTTCTATTTAGTGGACTGTTTGGATTTGAACTATTCAAGAAAGGAACCATCTGTTTTTACAAACAAGTGGGAAAAGAACGAGAGAAAACAAAATGGCATACATTTGAAGAATCCCAATCTATGTTCAACATGTTGCGTGTGTATTTGTTAACAGGAATTTATGGAATGACTTTTAAAGTATTGGAATGGGACCATTGTGGTCATCTAACTTCACTCTGTATGTTCAAGGAATTCCATTGTCTTGTTACCACAGTTGGAGCTGTACATTTAGGAACGCTTCTTAAAACCCACAGAGTCAAGACAACCTCCCAGTTCTAGAAAAATCAAGTTCAGTAAAATAGGGGGACAAACTCTTGCTCATCTCTTTTGTAATATCCTTGTATCTTCTGCAAAGACATGATACTGGACAGAATTCTGGTCCAGAAGTACTTGTCTCAACTATATACTTGTACTGCGTGCTATCAGTACATACAAAACAAAACTTTTTTTTTCCGCCCTCACAAGTAATTTATTGTCTGTAACATAGGACACTAAATGCATTGCTGCTTCTCTGTGGTATGTATCCTGATTGGAATATCCCTTCATGCTTAATACAAACCATTGCTTTTGATCTTATATTTGAGTCAGGACACTTAAAGGGGCAAAAAAAGTTTCCTATAGTTTGCAGTAAGCAACAAGATCTGGTCAGCTTTGAACCATGGGTCAAAGTATAACAAACCAACAGGATACTGCAGTGATCCAAGTCTAAGTTAAGTACTAAAAATATTTTCCCTCTTACACTACCTTGTGACTGCAGTAATTAAAATGCAGATAGTTGAAGTTAGTTGTTGAGTTAACCTCCTGTGTGAACAGGGAGCAAGGCAAGTACAGTTCACTCCAGAAAATGTTTGGTTTGCTGAAATGAGAGTCACTACCCAGTGAGTCATGTTAGGACTCCACCCACTGTAGTCCAAACATCAGCGTTTCATGCAAACATTACAACTGCCGTCAGGGTCTCCTGTTCTGCTGGGTGGAACCACACTAGAAATAGACACTTCATCCTTACTCAGAGCATGCAAGGAGAACAGCAGGTTGTTCTGCTAGATTACTTGAAATAGCAGCATGTCCAACAATTTTCACCACTGATGCTTTACTCCTTATGATTAAAACCACTCATTTCAGATTAGTTACTAATAAGTAGATGGCATACATCCACAGGCTCACAAAATTTTGCAACAGACTGAAGTATTTTGCCAAGAAACTTAAATGACTCAGCTGACGATGCAAAGTTAGTGACCTTCATCCCAGTTTACCGAAATAATCAGCAAATGAAATTGTGATTCTGGCAGCAAGGATATTTTTTTAAATACCAAATTGCAGATGACAAGTTTTGTTACTCTCAACAACATAGAACGCTTACTCTTATCTCTGCTTTCCAAGGCTTACAACCAAACACAAAGATGTTCGTGTTAAAGATGAATCACTGGACGTACTGGATCAGGCTGACACAACGTTTATTCTGATTGAGGAATTCAGTATAAGTCGCTTGGACTTGACAAGAAGAACCCATAATTAAACTAGAGAAGACAGAAATTAGCATGACCAAGGAGGAAGAATTTGAAAGTAAGCACAAAGGCCATATTGAAAAAGGAATTTGTTGAATTCTGCTAAGTTGGTCTGGGATCAATTCCAAGTTTTCTCTTAAAATGAGCACAGAAATTCTCAAAAGTTACGAACAAGCTAATGGTACCTGCTGATGAAACTGAAGTGTCACCAATATTGAGAATAATCCAAACCAGAATAAGTATGGGGATCATTATAACGTCTAGATTTGCTAATTAAGAACTGCTGTAATGCCAGGTCATGCATTTAAATTAATAATTTCCATGGTAATTTGGAGGTCAACTGCAAGTGACAGCAGTGAAAGGATTAGGGTGGTGCTCAGCCATTGAAGATGACAGACACCAAGAGGAAAACAAGGAATTTCTAACAGGGAAGTACTAATATATTCTTACATCCATTGATCTATACACTGATACAGGTATGGTCTTTACCAAAAAGAAAGACTGAAATTAAGTTTAAAATGAGCAGCTAAGTGAACAAAGCATAAATAGGGCAGGAG
This sequence comes from Cygnus atratus, assembly GCF_013377495.2. NCBI lineage: Eukaryota > Metazoa > Chordata > Aves > Anseriformes > Anatidae > Cygnus > Cygnus atratus. Next base: position 38,076,608 of record NC_066368.1, read on the forward strand.
AAGAGAGGAGATGCAGCTTAATATGTTTAGTGTAGCAAAATGAAGACTGCTGCATGATGACTATCTATAACAGATGATGTATAAATACCAGGAAGAACATGAAGTGAAATTTAATAAGGACAAAGGGTATTTAGGTGTATTTAAAACAGATTTTAAGATATGGTTGGTCAAAACAGGAAAGAACCGAATTCATGATTCAGGAAACTCCCTCTAAAGTAAAGCTAGTGGATACAGGGAACCAGAGAACATGGCGACAATGAAGTAGTGGCTGTTAAACATACCACAACTAGCAACACAAACTTCTTTCTCTGTTCGGAGAAATGCATCGTATTAACCTTTTTCTTCCATCACATGAATTTACGATGTCAGACTGTAATTGCTTTTTAGTTTAGCCAGCACAAAGCAGTTTGTAAGGACTTACTTTAGATCTTAGTCTAATCCTACAGTCATCATTACTATAACTGTTCTGCGCATCATCAATCCTAAGTACTTTACAGATGTCATAGGAAACCTGACTGTTGCATACTGCCTATCCACAAACTTCTCATGAAGAATCATCCAATTATCATCTGCAAGCCTTGCAGCACAACAGAGCACACAAGGAAGCTAATTACCATCATGCATCTGCAATTCCCATTGTGGTATACAACTTTTGTTTCTACTGCTGAAACTGTAATCATTTAAGAAGTATTGTGGTTTTAATAAGGCATTTCTATTAGAATTCATCCAGCAAGTATTGATTTTGGTAAGCAACACAGAGTACCTTCATGTGCTTGTGGATTTTACATTCACTTGCTCAAAACGCAAACAAGCACAGGCTTATACTAAGAAGATGTCAGAAAAAAAGTATAATGTCTGTATGCTAATTAAACTGCAAGTTATCAGAGGTTACCATGCTCACTGGAAAGACAACAAATAATTAACAATAAAAATAAAAAAATAAAAAATATTAACAATAGCTTTGTCAAAGCTATTTGGAGCAATGCATCCTAAACAGAAAAGGAAAAAATCCCCCTAATAGATCCAAGAACTCAGTGATTTACAAATAATAGCAAATTAGAGCTTGAAATCCTTGATGTTGCTTGACTCCCAAGCTTTTTCCACCAGATTACTTATGCAATTTCAGGTTTTCAGATATGAAATTCCCTACAGTGGAGCAACAGAAGACCTTTAGGATTTCCTGCCTAGATTTTCGAACTTCAGAGAAGGCAATGCCTCTTTCTTCAGCTTCCTAAGTAATAATGACGCAGCACAGGATTTACAATCAAGCAAAATGATGCATTACAATGTGCTTGCAATGTCGTCCTTCACAAGAGTGGCCACTGAAATTTGAAAATTCCGCAGTCAAAGCAAGGTTCACAATACACCACTCACCCAGTAACAGAATGGATGGAATCAAATGTAGCATTTTTAAGATGGCAACTGCTTTTCTGCTCCAATTCTATGTATTTGTCGCTGTGATGTCTAGCATACAACTGAACATACAGATTGTGGGCTCTTCTGACACCCCTGCTTTGCAGTGCATCATTCCACACAGGAAGACACAGCCTCAATCCCTTGCAATGCATCATCATTCATCTTCAGGTACATATAAGGACTGTGGCAAATTCCACAATACCTTTTCTATAGTAATGATCACAAATTGATCTTTCTTCTCAGAAGTTTGCGTTTTGTCCACAGCTGTTGACTAAATAGAATAGCCATTCAACGTGAAAACTTTCAACTCTGAATCTTTCTTCTTACATGTTAATTTTCCTAACAGAGAATGACAAGAGTTTACTACAAAGGGGAGAGATCAGAGAAATAATATGCTTTTTTTCCTCTGCTTATTGCAGTAGTTACGAAAGACCTATCCAGCTTTGCTGCTCATTCTTTTCCTCCATCTATTTCAAGGCTTATTTTAAAAAGAACACTCTGACCTGAAAATGTGTATAAGTGGCCAAAGATTGAATATTAAGTTTAAAGAAGAGAACGGGAAAAAAACATTAGTGAGACTAGTAAAAATGAGGCAAGTTTTAACACATTTAATGCTCACTTTGAAAAGAGGTGAAATCTTTGCTGTGTTTTCAGTTTTCAGGCGCCTTGCCCTTGCAATTAGATCTTAGAATTTAGCACTGAACAGGGAATTCCCCAGATAGGAACAACTAGAACAGGATTTATAGATTTTTTAATGGGTTTCTCACTCTTCGATTAATGTGGCAAATTTTGCACAAAGGTATTTGAGGTGAACACTGGCTTTGCAGGCTTCTCTATGATGTTTCTAATTAATTTCTCAAAACAGATGTGTGCAAATGCATCAGAAATAGTTATTAGTACATAAGCATGAACAGGTATGTTGTAGAAGAGGGGTACTTCTACTGTATTAGGTGAATCCACTGCAATACAGTTGAACAGACTACCAAAGGTAATGTATTAGCTGAAATTGTAAAAAGTTACAATTCAGAATGGCTTTCCTTCTGCTAAAATTAATTCCAGGTGAAATAGGTTCAGGGGAAAAATAGGAAGTTTCTGACCCAGCACTACAGGATCAGGGAACAGGGAATTCCTATTTGATGACATCCAATTTTTAATCTCAGAAATTCACTGAAGTATATTGTTGGGCTTTTCTTTGCAAACAAGGAAACTCCAGTAGCAATGGTTTGTAGGGTTTTCTAGCACTTAGTTGCTAGTTTATTTCTCTGAACCCCTACTTTATGAGGGTGTAATTCCATTATACTTTATTTCCTTTTCCGAAGGATCAAATATGCATAGAAATAATAGAACAATGTAAACTGAATTTGGTGTCTCATACCCCACCAATGAAGACCATATACACAGCACTATTTATAAGCCAGTGACCATTCTGTAGTCCCTCTGGAAAAGTATATTATGTGCAGTGCAAGACACCTCCCTGTGTGCTTTATTAGTTAGGGGGAAAACACAAGAAAGCTGCAGAATTTGAGATGACTTGCATCCACTCTAGTTTGCATTTCTGATACCATGTTATCCCCTCCTTCCTCCGAAAGGGGATTCATTATACAAAAAAAGAGAGCTTTTTTTCTGGACAGAAGGTATTCTTGCCAATAAAATTGAACTTTTATTTCAAATTCTTACAATAAAGCTGTATTTTGTAATACAAGTAAATAAACCCAGAAGACAAGAGATTCACTTACTCCATTTTAAGATAGTGGGTTCATCCAATCTGCATGAGTTCCCATTCATTACCTGCACTGTGTTAGGGATTTTTCAGGGAAGTAGAAATTAAGATGTAAACCAAGTCATCTAGGTAAGTTATGGTCCAAAGCAATTTGTACCACCACAGAAGTGGTAATCTGCTCATTCTTGATGCTTTTTGAAGAAGGGTCGAATGGCAGAAGTTTCTTTATAAACTCAGAAGTTTTTCATTAAGAGCAATCTGTGACTGTGTGAGGTTTGCCAAGTAGGTTACCATCAGCAGGTCCTGAGAGGAAGGGAAAGAAAATCTTTGTTAATATTTCTGATCATTGCTTATAGCCTATTATGGAGATGTGAATTTTTAACAGCTGTAAAGCAGTGTAAAATCAGCTACTGGAACTATAGCTATCTTGAATGTCCTGCCCTGAGGAATGCTTCCCTCACAGAAAGGAGGTTTTGGTATTCCTGGAACATGAGACACTACTTGTGAAAGTTTAACTCTGAGTTAACCAGGCGAGTCAAAGGGTATAAGCAAAATTAAAAATTATTTCTGGTCTTGCAGACTATGGGTGAACAACAGATTCAGAAACTTAGCCTTCTAAAAATCTGTGACAGAAATGAGGTAGTGCACTAAAACCTTGCTCATGCTTTAAGTGTCATGTAATGAGACAAGAACTTCAGCTCAGGCAAAGAAAGGTGGCAAATCAACAATTATCCTTGAAATTTATAATGCATTAAGCTTGGTAATTCATATTTTCCAGCCACTCTAAAAAAACAATCAGAGCTGCCTTTCAGATTACTTGCATAATTCATAAGTGCTTTTAAATTAATTCTCTCATTTTCAGTTGTCTTTAAATTATGATGAGCTCCTTTATCCACCTTCAGCTTTTAAAACATCAAATTAGAGACGAGAAAGGGCTGTATTTTCTATGAACATGTTGGTATGAAAGAGTAGTTTTGATCATAGACAAATTTGTGTCTGTAGGACAGATTTTCAAAATTACTGGCAATACACTGAAAAAATAAGACAACGAACTTACATTAATGTTGCTGTTCAACATTGTCTCAAAGTCTTCTGGTGAAATCTTTGGCACCTGGTTAATAAGATCCATCAGGAAACGCCCAACGGTGTTGTCAGCAGCCACTTTGCCGGACTATGCATAAGAAACATACTTAGCATGAGTAAAACTCTGTGAGTTTATGATCCAGAAAGAAAACATCAAAAAGGAAAGAACGTGTAATCTTATATCAAACTTATCTGCTGTCTCATTAATAGTTAGCCTTACCAATACATCCTCTGCATACTGCAGCACCATAGTCAGGGTATCCTGAATCCTGGCCGAGGCTGACCCCACCTGTTGTAAGTCACTGGACAAGCCAATCACTCGATTAGGGCTAAAACAAGTCTTCATGATAAGATCCACTGAAAGCAAAAGAATGATCAGAAAACTGAACGCCATAGAGGACAACTTAAATCCTTAACCTGTTGCAAAATTTCAGATGTCTCAGCAAGACAGTTTAATTCCCTGTAGAATGGCAGTTTTATCAGAATTAAAAAAAAAAATTGATAAGTGTCACGACAATGGTTAGAACCAAAATATGAAGAAAACATTCACCTCCTATCCGCTCTGTATCATAATAAACATACTTCACTGTTAGAGGTGTGAACATCACGCCCATAGTTTTACCAGGGACTCCCATCGGGGCACTAGGGGAAAAGAAAAAGTTTTCAGTATTGACACATGAAAGAAAGGAAATAATACATTTCCATCTCAGTGATCTCTATTAGCACTGATGTCTGAGCAAGTGTCAGTTACTCATTCTCACTAAAATCAGCAATATGAAGACCCAGAATGAGTGAGGACAGAAAATCAATACAGGCATATTATTAACTGCTCATTTTCATCTAAGAATATTCCTAGCTGGTCTAGCATTTGTCGATATGACAACGTGAAGTGTTAAGTACTGTCTTAGCCACAGTTTCTTCTGGCTTGTAGAGCGCTTATTTTTCCTATCCTGGAATACTCCATGCTCTTTGAGAAATTTAAGAGACAAACAAAAATAGGACAAAAATTCAAGAACAAAACCATCTATTATTATTGAGAATATCTGAAGTTCATTTATGCTTTCAGTATGGAAGACGTCATGGAACAGCTTCCTTTTTGAAGATGCACAGGCAGGAAGCAGAATGATTTCTGCTACAAGGAAGGCTGGGGTTTTATTTTGGAAGGAGGAGAGTTCTTCAGCAAGTATGGAGAAGAACAGTGAGGTGGAATAGTTTAATTTCTTAGAATCTAATCTCTATTATCAGTTGATAATTGACAATGGAAGGGGATGAGGGGAATAAAGACTCATCAATAAGATGCTCTTTCAATCATGTTCTGAGTGCACTAGAACTTTGCTGAGCAGTAAGGCTCAGTGAGTAAAGGCTCGCATTCAGAGAGTATTATGGAAGTTAATTACATTAATATTAATGCTAGCTATATGAATTCTGTGAAGCGCCATGAATATGTTCAGAACACTGTTAATACACAGTTCTCCACCCACAACGAGGAATCGCCTTATGAAAGTTTAAGTCTTTCAACATATATACAGTGGTCAAGACATTTCAATGGGAAGAAAGCTATGATCTCTGGCTCAGTTATGGTTCAGCTACTGCACAATATTGTCCAAAATAGGCCACTGCAGCCCACTACATTTCCCGTTATCCTCATATGGTCTTTCTTGGTAATTCAGACAGCCCCTTCCCAGAGTACCTGACATAGGCTTTAATGCTCATGCGTGAATTCTGAAGACTTGTGTCCACAGTCAGGTGGATTGGATTGTGCGCTTCCCGGCTGTAATACTCATGGATCAGGACAGAATGTTCTGTGATGTCGTGACCTGTTGCATACCTTCAAAAAAGCAAATATTGAAGAACCATTCTTCTAACATTTAGGTGCCCAGCATTTGGTATTTAACAGCTTTGTATCCTAAAAGCCTAATTTCCAAACACTGAGCTGCAGAGTATAGTAAATACAAATGTTTTAACTAAGGAATTTGTAACTTTATGGCCAGCTGTCCTAGAATTGTAGGATTCAGGCTGAGCACACACATGCCCAAAATATGCAAAGGGCCGTTGTAGTACCATCCACAAAGAGTCCAGTTGCCATCAGACACTAAGAGTCAGTTATTGGTCACTATGCTCTGGACCAAATCTTTATTTCCTTGCAAACAGAGGCATGCCAAGCAAATTTGGACCACCCAAGTAGATCTTAAACAAATCACACATCTCTGTTCAGGAGGCAAGACTTGTTAATCTAGCTCCTTCAGCTGCTCTGCAATTAGCTTCCCACATACACAAGAAAACTCCTGTCATTAGAAGTGCACTTTGCCATGCCACTGAGGATTGTTGCTGAGGAAGGTAGGAATTCTGTGCTTGCACGGTTTTGCTCCACAGGAACAGGGTTAAACTATTTTGTAGCATCAGAGAAGACATGAAAAGACTAACGAAGCTATCCACAGACACACACAGGTTCTTCCTATTACACTCTACTGATCTTGCTTGGCATCACCAAGTACTTCCACCTTTTCTCTGAGAGCATCCGCGTGCTCAAGGTAACATCACTCACTCCTCATGAGGCCTTTGAAGCTAAACTTGAAGCTAGTCTTTTATGTTCTCCCTCCCTTCATTCTAACCAGTCATCTCCCATGGTACAGGTTGCATTACAAGTGGCTAGGCTCTAGCAGATCCACACAAGCATTCTCTCGCTCACTTTTGTGATGCTTTTTCTAGACCTCTAGACCTAAGCAAAACCAAACCCTCCAAGACCCCAGTTGCGTGTCCTCCTATTCTAAGTTACAGCACTTTTACAGCTGGCTGTCTAATGAGAGCTGCAAGACCTTACTGTCACGAGCGTAGGTGCTTCTGCTTCTCAGCCTATGACGAGAGGAACGATGTAATTTGTGTAGTATTGGGGACCCACACAACTCTCACAGAACTTACCAGCCCAGGATGATCTCGCTGGGCGAGACCTTCTTGTGCAGCTCGTACATGTTTTTGGCGAACTCCATATCAACCGCCACCTGCGAAGCAGGACACAACCGAGTCAGCCGGCTGCGGGAATGCGCAGGGCACAGGGGCAGCACCGCCCGGCGCCGCCGCCCCGCCGTACCTCATCCTCGGACTCGTTGTGCGGCACGGAGAAGCAGTTAGTGACCTCCACTGAGTGCTTGTCCACGGTCCCTGCGGGGAGAGCAGCGCGCTTAACGGGGGCTGAGGGGATCCGCGGCCGCCCAGCCGCCCTCCCCCGCTCCCTCCCCCGGCCCTCACCCAGCAGCGTGCCAATGACCCGCGCCGCGCCCTCGTTGCGCCGCTCAAAGCTGTCCACGATGGAGGCGAGCACCACCGGGTGCAGCCGCACCACGCGGCCGCCGGGGAAGGGGCCCGAGAGCGCCGCGGAGAGCGGCGGGGCGGGCTTGCGGTGCCGGTGCAGGCGGGGCGGTGGCGGCGGCGGGGGGCGGAGGGGGTGCGGCCGCTGCCGCTGTAGGTGGTGCTGCCGGCGGGGTAGGAGCCGGGGGTGCGGCGGAAGGCGCCGCAGCCACAAGGGGAGCCGGAGCCGCCATTTTGCGAAAGAGAGACAGGGCAGGAGGGGCAGCAGCGATAATGATTGGCTGAGCGGGATGCCTGTCACGAAGCGCAGTGGTTCTATTGGGGAAAGGGGTGCGCTAAGGACCGCCTGGCAGCCGTCAGCCAATCCGCAGGGAGGGGTGAGGGATGGTGCTGCGACTGGGGAAGAGCACGGTGCTGCGGCTGGAGCTTAACCTTGGTCCCGCCCTGTCGGCGCCAGAAGCTTCCTTGATTGGGCCTTCGCGCGCACCTCCTCCGTGTCCCTCAGCTCTCTCATTGGGCGGCGGCGCTCTTAACTCCTGTCCGTCAGGCTAAGCAGCCCGGACGGCGCTGCGCGAGTGTGCAGTGGCCGCTGCAGGGTAGGGGGAGCCGCCTTCACACCGCCACTTCGCCTTCGCTATCCTTACCCTAAAGCTGCGCTTGGCGCGTGTGCGTCTCCTCGGCCTAGTTCAAAGCCTTCCCCCCACAGCTTCCAACGTCACTTTGGCAAACTTTGAAAACAGCAGGTGCCTGCAACGTTTGCTTTTCGCCTCTAGCAGTTCTTTTACTCGAGGGTGTTGGTGCTCCTGCACACGTAAGGGAGCACAGAAGGAGCCAGTGGTCTCGCCCCTAAATAAAATGCTCAGTTAGGTGAAGCTGTGCCAGCCAAAAACTGCATCAGTTCTCTGGTACTGGTCCATCAGGTGGGGGTTTGAATAACCGAGAATGTTTCCAGGGAGCTGTTTTCCAGGTGCTGCGGACAGAAGGATGCAGTGGTGGTTACCGCACCTCTACTCTTCAGCCCTGGGCTCCTGAGGTGCTGCTCCCTGTGGCTGGGTTACCTTTTCAAGTCCTATCCGCATCACAAACAACTTGAGCACGACTGGGTCTTCTCAATTTCAGCTTACTTCATTAGCTGAGGGACGAATGCCATCAAATGATAAGCAGCTTCAACCTGATCACTGAAGCATATCGAGAGCAGCTGAATAAAAAGAAAATACTTTCTACCCATGTGCTAGCAATTTGTGGAACACCTGTCAAAGCCACAAAGGAGACTAAATGCTTGGGAACACGAACAGTTTTTATCTTTTCCTAAAAGTGCATTCCCTAGTGTGTGCACCTGTAAAAACTGGATCTCCTGTTAGGCTTTTGCTGTGCACCCTTCATTTTCTATAGGTATGTCCAGGTCAAATTGCATAAGGCTTTAAAACGTTTCTGCTCCAGGAGCTTTGGTGCGTCATTGAGAAGTTTAATGTGTGAGGCGTGCTTGTTAGAAAGCAGCTGTTTGATCTCATTTTGTTTGCATGAAACTAAGCCTCAGTGCTTAATTTTGCATAGTCAGCGGAGAGTTCATGTGAAGTAAGCAAGCTCTTTAACATCCGCACATTATATCTTAACATTGCCACCTTTAAAATTGGGCAACTTAATACATACCTGCAGCTGTGCTTTGAAACTGGCAACTGTGACACTCTTCTTTTAATATGTTGGCATCAACCTGCTGGATAGCGTGCCAGAGAGTGTGTAGTGAGCAAGGATGGGTAGCCTTTATCTCAAAAGTCAAAGGTCTGTGGTCATGCAGAGCCTGCTTTGTACAAAGTTTGTATAAATCTTTCTCTCTAAGGATAAGAAAATCAATCATGTGAGAGTGCTTGGGGCAAAGGTGTCCAAGCTACAAAACCATTTTTCTTTGCTGAGTGACTGGTGAAAAATAGAGACCTTCATAATTAATATTGTTCTGCAAATGATCAGTTTACAGTTTGAGGGCAGTGATGCATATTTGTGGTGCCGGTTGTTGAAAAACAAGTGTCCATCTCTGTGAGGCAATTAAGATGTTTGTATACCACCCCATTACTATGAAATCTGTCTGTCTGGAGGAGAACAGAAGACACATTGTCACATGAAAGCGGATCAGTGTGATAACACAGGGCCTTCTGATTTTCCATTTTTCCTTGCTTGGTTTCCCTGCATCTGATTTTGACAATTAATATAATTAACCTTCTATCTACCTTTTGAATGATTTCTCTTCACAGTCCTTATGTGTGACTGAGATATGATTATTGCATATGCTGTCACGTCAGCTGCATTTTCACAGATGATATGTAATTTCTATATCAGTGGCTATCTTGCTTGTATTACTGGAAGCAGCAGCATCTCTTGCACCAAAGAAAAAAAAATCTTCTATTGTGTTACAGGTAAAATAAAATATTTATAATTTATTTGATTTCTCATTTCAGGGCATAGTTTTATCTGGTTAGCTTCGTAGGATTAGATATGATGCTTTTATTCCATTATTAAAAGAATATTTTTCTGTTGTGTCTAAGAAGGAGTGTCTGTTAGGAGAGCCTTTCTGTTATTTCTACCAAGAGAAAAGTCTGTCGCTGAGCTTGACATACATTTCATGTAATCATTCTTATTCTGGAAAAAAAATAATATCAAATCTCATTTTCTGAATCACTTTGGGGTCAAAGGAGGGAGGTCAGTTTTCCTGCTTGGGATTTCAAGTCTGTGTCTCCATCCTTTGCTGTGCTCACAGAGCTCTCCCTTCACCTTCACTCACAGTCAAGTGGACCCTCTTTTGTTGTCTCTCAGTTATCTGTGTTTTTCAGGACCCAAATGTTCTACCATCTGTCCAGGCTTCCTTCTGTATAGGAAGTAGTGATGAGCAGCGGCCCCTGTGTTTGTTTGTTTGTTTGTTTAATTAAAACAAGGTAGTAGTTTTCTTGTTTAGTCTTAATGGAGCGTCTTACTCACCTGCTTTGTGTGCATTTGGGATTGCTAGTAGATGAAAGGTGGCTGTTGGCAGCAGCCTAATTCCCAGTGTAATGGGTCAGCTGATTCATTTTTGTGTTAGCAAGAGGAATTCAAGCCCTTCCCCACATTTGCATAATGTTTTATAGGGCTGCCTTAATTATCAGAGAAGAGAACAGGGGACTACTGAGGTAATGCTAGAGTGAAAACCCAAATACTACCAAAAAATAGTGAGGTGTACTGTTAGTTGCATACCACACTGGTATAAGAATGTTCGTTGTGTAAAGTTAGAGTGATAATGAACGCTATCACCAGGTGTTCAAAAATAGCACACTGGAGACTGCTGTGTGCTTGTTAGTCACTATGCAGAAATACAGAAATCCAAGCTAAAATAGAAGTAACTTCACAGAATAACTGGCAGTGAAGAGTAACTGAGAGAAATGTACACAAGCTGGCATATGTAGGATATAACAGATACTTTTGTAGTTAGAGTTTTAAAGCCGTTGAAGGTGGAAAAATAAAGACACATATTGAACAAAGGATGTAGGTGGAAATTAAAAAACAAAGCAAACAAACAAACAAAAAAAAAACAGAAACCCAAGCATTAGCAAACCCCCAGTGGCATGACATAATTGGCTCAGGCAAATGTTGACATTTTTAAATTGTAGAAATGTGTCTCCAAACCATTTATGTAGCTGTTCATTATTCTTGTATGTACTAGATCCTTTGCTTCTGATGACCAATGCAGGAGCTAACAAAAAAAAAATAACATGAAGGTTGGAAAAGAACTCCAAGATCATCTGGTTCAACCATCCCCCTACCACCAATGTCACCCACTACACCATGTCCCTAAGTGCCATGTCCAACCTTTCCTTAAACACCCCCAGGGACAGTGACTCCACCACCTCCCTGGGCAACCTGTTCCAATGCCAAACCATTCTTTATAAGAAGAAATTTCTCCTAATTTCCAACATGAAGAGGCTGCACAGTAACCCCCTCAGATATCAGTGAGAATATATCAGAAATAACTTGGAGCAGGCTTTTCCTGAAAATAGAGTGGGTTTTGGAGTTTTGTTTGTTTGTTTTGTGTTCTTGTTTTTTGTTTATTTATTTATTTTTACACCAGGAAGGATAGCCTGTTACCCAGGAGAAAAGAAGTGGCACATTGTAGCACATTAAATTCTGACACGCAGGGTAAATGCTCTGTGTCTGGAGGAACAACCCAGAAATGAAAGGAGAAGGAAGTGGGGGGAAGACCAGAAATATACTGAGAAAAATAAAAGAATTAACTGAATAAAAATGTAAAAAAGTGGAGAAAATTAGAATGAAAATGTTTTTGTTAGTGAAAAACTGGAGAATTAATAAAAAAGGTTGCAATTAAATAAGAAATGACAAAATTTAATGTTTATAAAGGAGAGACAGATGGATATATGGACAAGAGAAATCTTTATTTACCTAAAGTGTGAGGTAATAGAAAATTCCAAGAAAATGGAGTACCTTCTGATAAGTGAGCAAGAAAAGTTGATACTAAATCCCAGTAAATGATTATAAACTTCTCATTTTCTACACAGAGGAGGACATTTCAGAATAACTGCCAAAGATAAATTTTGAAAAATTAATTTATTTCTTTGTTATATTTACATCTCTTTTGTATCAGAAAAACATACCATAGACTGCCTTGCTGAATGGAGGAGAAATTGTTAAATGCAAAAAATAAAAAATTCTGAGCTGTTTCAAGGCACTGAAATGGGATGTAGGATATTACTCCCTTGTCCAGAGAACATGAGCTGAGTTTGCAGGTTTGGGGGGTTCTGCATCCTTGTTTTTTTTCTGGAGTTACAGTATACCTAGGACTTAAATACAGAATAGGGAAAAGATTAAAGAGTAATTTTGCACAATCAAATGTATTCCTTGAATAATTTAGAGAACAGTTCTCAAACTTTGTCATCAAATATATCATATCTTGAATAACTGTGCTGTATTTTGTACTGTATCTCTAATGTGTGTTTATCACTACACTTATCCTTAGCTGTGTTAGCTGCTATTGCAAATGCTCTGAAATACCCTTAAATGGAGGGTCCTTGCTGTTTTCATGTCCTGGCCAAGATCGTATAATTCGCTGAGCATTAAATCAAGGTGCCTAAAAGGGCAGTCCTGTATCCCCTCTTACCGGCGCTCTGTTCTGGCTGCAGGGTGTCCAAACACCTGCGGCAGGCTCTAAGGCTGCTCAGACAGTACTGGAGAAGCCAACAAGGCACGATCCCTGCGCAGCCATTGCCCTGTAAGTGAAATGCCCTACCAGTGTGTTGGGGAAAATCGGAACTATTCAGTAGTGACATCCCAGCTTGCACGGACACGTTGCAAACGTTTGCAGAAAGAAAGATGTTGCTAGAGCAGACTCCAGCTTTTCGGAGCAGTTACATGTGAGGCACTTTTCTTATTTTAGGCACTGTACAGACCACCATGAGTGCTTCAGATCCACTGAAGGAAAGGCACCAGGAACAGGCCTTGCCATGCACGCTGCTGCACAGGCTTTGCTTTTGAGAATGCAGAAGTGCCAGGAGGGAAGTGTGGAGATGCAACAAGGATTGCCCATCTTTGTACGTGTGCAGGGGGCAGGGAAGAGGAGCTCGGATTTGGGGAAGGTGAGGCTCCATGATGCACCCCTGCACCCTGCTGGCAGCTGGCTGTGCCCATCATTGCTATCAGGTGCTGTTTTGTCATCCGCAGACACCCAAACCACTGCCTTTGTAATCACTTAACTCTGATTAATTAGTGACTTAACTCGGCCTGGTTTGAAGCGAGTTGCCTGAGTAGAAGTCTGTGAAGGACACTTTTGCCACTGATATTTATTGTAGACATTTCTGTGGCATGCCAGTTTCTTACTTCAGTTTATAAAATTAAGGTAGGATCAATGAGGTAGAATTAACTGAGGTGAAATAACGCTTCTGTGGCATTTCACAGAAACACATGGCACATGGAGCCGTATGTATGGATGACATAGTGGTGCAAGCCTGAGACGTGCTGTACAATCCCCGATTTAACTGAAATATATGGTAATGAAAGGTATTTGGGGCCGTCGGTGAAAACACAGACTCTCCAGCTGCTTCAGGACATTCCAGCATCTGGATGATCTATGACTGTGATTAGTTTCTGCTTTGACTGAAATCATGCTCAGAGTCAGGTTTCAGGTCAGAGGCATGCTATCTACTGCTCGGGCTTAAAACTAAGAAGGAATGTGCTTGCACTGACCTCACAAGGCAGTTACACACACTGCTTTGCAAGATCAAACTCGTGTCATGATATGACATTACATTCCTCCTGCCTACCCCATGCAGTGAGAAGCAAAGAAAACCTAGATGTTACTCCTGGCTTTTCTTTTTTTCCTGTCTATCGCGGGGCAGAAGTGTGGCAGTGCTACCGTCCTCGCGGTGTAATCGCCCTGCGTGAGGCAGGCAGCCTTTAACACAGTGCCCCTTCGTATGCTAACTTGGTGCTACTGTGCTTGGCTTGAAAGTGTAGTGAGTAGGCACAGAGTAGTGCTGTGTCCTTGGGTACCTACTGACAGCCAAATAGAGTGAAATGTAATGTTGTTGGTAATAGAAGATGAAATAATACAATATTGCTTAATATGTGTTACATTTGCGACGTACTGTTCCGGGGCTGCGCTTGGAAGATACAAAATATATGTGCAAGGATAGCATGGGAGAATGCACCAATTCATGATGAGGAGTAAGGAGGACTAAAAGAATGCTCAATTTGCAAGACATCTAGATAACTGGGGCCTCTTGGACCCTGGGAACTGGATCAAACCAACCTTGCGGTTTGGACTGAGACCGAGGGCTCAGAGAGCATGCGCAAGAAAAAAAGGTTAAAAAGTTCAACTCTGATGAAGACATCTTACTTCATCCCGACGACCACCCGGACGACCACCAGAGAGTAATACGCAAGTGCAGAAGGACTGATAAGATAATTAGCATACGAAGCGGGGCTAGGCGGAGCTAGGAAATGAATATGCACAGATGTGTTGTGAAACTTAATGCATATGTAATATTTTAGGAGATAAAAGAGAACTGAGTGAACAAATCGGACGAAGTTAGATTTGGGCAGGCATGCCCCTAACTTCCGGCGCCTAATAAAGCACCTTCATATAATCACTTTGTGGATTATGTGTTTTCATGAACGCTAACAATGTCACCAGTTGCAGATACGCATGAAAGTCCTTGTGCAGGCAGATTTCAAATATTAAACATTTTTCACACTTGTAACAGTTAATACATCAGCATGCCATTTGTGGGAAAATATAATCTCTTCCCTCCAGTCCCTTGGTTTTACAAAATAATTTTACAGCTCAGCTTTGCTTCTCTTATGAGCAAGCATGTCCTTTCCGTGGTGTCGTTTACAGCTTGGGTCAAAGTCACCACTTTCCGTTCGCTGGAGCCCAGAAGAAATCACACGTGACCCCAGAGGCACTGAGCTGGGCGCTTCGGACTGGTGCTGTGAGCTGTGTCACTCAGCACAGCTTCTGCTTTGGTGTCTTGAGGTGGAACCTGCATACGAAGTGAAATAACTAGACTGGAAAATCCAAATTGCATTTGGTGGGGTAGGGAAGCCTGCCTGGAGATGGAATGGCAAAAATCTTGCTATTCTGTGAACTCCAAGGATGTTGTTTGTGAACTCTGATGTGATTTTTTACACCACTAGAGTCTGACAGTGTTGTCTGGGTACAGATGTGTTCCTTTTTTTTTTTCCTAGCATAAAGTAGACGCATCATGATAAATATGGGGGTAATGAGGGAGAAGGTGAGAAGATAATCATTTGCATACAGAAATGGGAGCTGAAAAGGAACAGAGACAGTAAAATCCAGGGGACAGTTACTATATAGGAGCTTGGGAGACGAGAGAGCCCATTGCATTTCTGTTACTAGCATCTTGGGTAACAGCAAGTCGTCCATATAGCTGAAGCACTGGCAAAAGCATGGTTTAGGCAGTATCTTAGCTCTTCCGATGTAGCATTTGATAACAATTAGATAGTGTTATTCTGCTCCTATCTCTGCCACTGACTTTGGGGAAGTCATTTAACATTTATATCTCAGTTTTCCACTTCTGTCATATTGACTGATGATATTCGACTGGCTAAGTTTGCATATAGGACATCCACAGACAGTCTTCTGAGGAAAGACAGGAAAGCCCTTGCTCTTTGAGGAAACAGCTTCAAGAGGAAGCTGGAGAGTGCATTTCCTGACCTAGAGACTGAACTTTGGAAAGGGAGGAAGCGTTCAACTAGCCTGAGGGGAGGAGGGAAGTAGCTGTCTCTGTGCTGTTTTCTAATAATAAACATAAGTAATTCTTTAGATGAGGTGAGTTCATGCTGCTGAGACCTCAGATACAGCAGCAAAATATGATTGCATTTTATATCAATCCTGTCCACCAGGAAAGCTGGGGCTGTTCTACAGTATTTGCAAGGGCTGCTTTTGCTAAATGCTGGCCTAGCCAATCTGTCTGGATCTGAAATGCCCCAAGCACTGGCATATAAATTCTCCTTCTATAATCTGTTTGCTAATCTGTCTTTCTGCATCAGAAAGCAAGATTCAGCACTGGCTGAGTGAACCGCACAGGGCTGGCCGGACTGATCCGCACAAAGAGCTAATTCCAATCTGCCTGATACTCCAGCAGAATCACAAGCCTCTACCTCTCTGTTCAACCTGAGTTCCTATGGCAGGTAGAGGAGTACATGAACACGAGTAATTAGGCTTTTCCAGTGAGATATCCAGGCCCCTTCTGAAAAGTCAGACTTTGTTTGCAGATACCACCTCACAGATGATTTTGTACACCCAGTGTAATTTGACCTGAAAAGTTCAGCATTTACAGGGTGGATTTTAGATGTCCTGGGGATTTTCTATTCTAATTCTCTCAAATATTTGCCATTTAATACTCTGGATTACATCCCTCTGCATATCTTTTTTGCATTGGAATAAATAACAAGAGCTGATCCATCACTGAAATACCAGCCCAGTCATTTGTTTCCATAGCTGCCAGCAAGGCTGCCCTCTGCCAATGGCAGAATTTATGAGAGACATCCCTTGCCATGCCCAGTCATCCCTTAGTGAGCTCTGTCTAGAAATCTTTACTTTTCATTCTCTGCTCTCTCAAGTCTGGTGTGGATTCTGTCTCTCTCAGAAAATACTGTAAAACTTCTCTCCCAGATCCTTTTGTTGGTAGAACTTTTCCATACCAAATCTAAATATATTTCCCCACTTTAAAATGTGTTGCCAGGATCATACGTTTCATCTGTATATGCCTTGGGATATTCTGTGGAGCCTCTTAACAGAATGGTCAGGCTTAGTAAATACATGTTATCTTAAAGACCGTGAAAATCACAGCCTTTTGCATTTACAATTGGTTGTCCCTTTTTAGCAAATCTGAGAAATAAATCCCTTCTTCATTTCTGAAAAAAAAAAATATTTGAATGGTAGGAGAGGCCTACCCAGAAAAAGGCATTGTTTTGACTTCTTCATAAGATGTCTCCCAAAGGCTCTGAAAGGTAGGAGCATGTAGGTTTTGCAGCCTTGAAAAGTACTTTTTAGTATTTATTCGTCTTATATCTCCCTTGACATTTTAAAACTTAGGTAGCCAAAAAGTTACTGGGTGATACTTTTCTGATTACTTTAGGCCAAGGGACATACCACGGAGTATTTCCAGAGTTTATCTGTTGTCTTAGATGACTGCCCATGTCTGGAGCCTGGACTCCAGGTGTTCACTCTGTAGCCAGTGGTAAAATAAGTGCCTCCAGCAGGTGATTTGGGCACCTTAGTTGCCCTCTGAAGGCAGTTGTCTTCCTGAGTGCTGGTTGTATTGAGAGTCTGCAGAGCCTAGATGTCTAATGCAAGCATCCAATTGACCTGCTTAATACAAACCTTCTGAACACAGCCCTAACCTGTGAAAAGTGGATTCCAGCATGACACAAAGAACTGGGGTGGTGTAAACTTGTGATAGTGTGATAGTGCTAGCCTGCAGGGGGGCAGCTGTATTCTGAATATTTGGGAAGGAGTGGGAGGCTGTGCTAATAGCTTGCTTCTCTGTTCTTGCTTCTGCACTCTGATCACCATATTTCAGTTCATTTATGCATTCTTTCTCATTCTGAGCATGCCTGCAACTATGGCTTCAAATATCTGTTGTCTGTACAGCATAAAAAAAAAAAAAAAAAGTATTATCTCTATAAATTATCTACTTTCGTAGGAAGGGTTTTGTTTGTTTCTATGTTGTTGGTTTCCTTTATGTTTATATTTTTAACAGTTGAATATGTGATTAGAAAAAGAAGAACTAAAGACTGGTTTTGGAAGCAGCACAGCATCTCTCCAGCAAATGAAAGTCTAGAACACTGGACAAGGAAACAGAAGCTCTCAGAGAAGTAGAGGTTAGACATACATTATGCCCAGTGGAACTGAGTCAGATTTTTCCTCAGTCCCTGCACTCAGTCCCTGTCAGCCAATACAGTCCTGTATTGGCTGACATCACCTTCAGAGATAGCTAGCATGTAGGAAACTCTACGCTTAGGGACGTGGATGAAAATACCAGTCATTCGAATACAGCCTGGAGTCTGTCTGCATCAGAAGAAGATACAGATCATACCACCACCTTGCTTTGCAGTAGAATTATGGAGATAATTTTTTTTAGTTTGTTAGAAGCTCAGATATTCTGTCCTGGGAGATGTATGAGTACTCTAGATAAATAAAGGGAGTGAAAAAAGCTTCTCTGCAGCATTTCTTCTTTAAAGCACTTCGGAGACTGGCAGTCTGCAACCTTTCAGCAGTGTTTAAATTCAGTCTCTTGAAAAGAAAAGCATCTCACTCTCTGTGGTAGTTTGCTGATTGAAACCAGCCCCCAGAGGGTTTCTTAAACAGCTGACCATTAAACACAGTAAAGAACAAAGATCAATTGAAAACACATTTAGATTCAGCTTCCTGGCCTGCTTTTAATTTATTTGAATTGAGGACTGGGAATTATTGCCATGGCTATTTTGGCCCTTTATTTGTTTCATAGTTTTTCATATAAACAATCAACTTCAGGGATACCCAACCGCTTTCTGGATTTATTTATTTTTTTAATATATATATATTTAATCTCTTCCAAATATTCCCAAAGTTATCAAATGATTATATTTTTACTGCAGAAAACATGTTAAATAGAAACATGTTAATGGAAACAGAACTATGCTTATGAGCCTACAGGGACTTCGCAAGAAATTTGTTTTGCAAACAGAATTTGGGTTGTGGGACCTTAAATGTTCAGTAGCTTCTTGAGTCTGGGATCTGGATGATCATTTGCTCACCTGGAGCTCCACAGGCACAAAAGGATATATGGCTCCAAAGGGTTTGCAGTACAGATGGAAATAAGGAATAGTCAGTGGTTTGCCTGAGTGCACTTGTGCCTTTAGGGGGCAGGCAGGGAATCCTTAATGTAGCTTGTAGCAGCCTCTGGGCATGAAAACCCCTGAAGCATGTGTAGTTCTGTCCATGGCTGTTCTGAGACCTGAATTCCTTTTGTTTAAGGTGCCATGCTACAGTATTGCCACCAGACCTGTGAGGCCAAACACATGGCTTTGTTGCGAGTCTTGCAATATTTGCTGCGTTTTGTTTCTGGGGCTTTTTTCTTTTATTTTATATATATATTTATTTTTTATTTTCTATTTTTAAAAGGCTACAGGGATGCTAAAGTAAGTGATAATATTAGCTTTTAGATTTTTTATGTTCTTAGTGCTCAATATTGCAAAGAAAATTATGCACATTGTATCAAATAACTATTGTTTTGTCAATACGCAAAAACTTACACATACTTCTTCAGATTTTAAAACCCCTTTCACAATTTTGGGGAGTTTTAGTTAGGATATTTGAATGTTGAATGCTGATGGCAATATAGCATCACTATCAAGAAGAAAAAAAAAACACACCAACATACATATGCAGTTAGACCAATGCATGGCAAATCCAGTGGAAGTGCAAGAAGCCCTAAGGCCATGTCAGCAGAGCAGATCCTTTGGATAAATACACTCTTCTGAGCGGCGCCACTTAATTTCTGTACTCAGGTACAGAAAATGGGGAAGGTTTGGGGCCAGAGGGGAAGGGGCTGGAGGGGAAGGGGCTTTTCCTTAGGGTTGGGGCCAGAGGGGAAGGGGCTTTTCCTCAGGGTTTGGGCTTTTTCTCAGGGTTGGGGTGGAGGGGGAGGGGCTTTTCCTCAGAGTTGGGGCCGGAGTGCAAGGGGCTTTTCCTCAGGGTTGGGGCCGGAGTGAAAGGGGCTTTTCCTCAGGGTTGGGGCTGGACTAGAAGCAGCTTTTCCTCTGGGTTGTGGCTTTTCCGGAAGGGAAAGGGCTTTTCTTCAGTGTTGGGTCTTTTCCCCAGGGTTGGGGCCGGAAAGGAAGGGGCTTTTCCTCAGGGTTGTGGTTTCTCCTTAGGGTTGCAGCCGGAGTGGAAGGGGCTCTTCCTCAGGGTTGGGGCTGGAGGGAAAGGCGTGCGACAATGGGGCGGGGGTGTGTTTCTGTGGGTAGGAGTGGTCAAGAAGGGGGCGTGTGTGTGTGTGTTTTTGGTGGTAGGGGTGCAGAAGAAGGGGGTGGTGTTTCTGGGGGAAGGGTTGCGCAACAAGGGGGTGGAGTATGTTTATTGGGGTAGGGGTGTGCAATAAGGTGGGGAGGGTGTGTGTTTCTGGGGGTAGAGGTGTGCAAAAGGGGGTGGTGTTTCTGGGGTTAGGGTGCACAACAAAGGGGGTGTGTTTCTGGGGATAGGGGTGTGCAACAATGGTGTGTGTGTTTCTAGAGGTAGGGGTGCGGAACAAGGGTGGTGTGTGTGTGTTTCTGGGGCTAGCTGTGTGCAACAAGGGGGATGTTTCTGGGGGTAGGGGTGGATAACAAGGGGGGGGTTGTGTTTTTCTGGGGGTAGAGGTGTGCAACAAGGGGGGGTGTTTCTGGGGGTAGGGTTGCGAAACAAGGTGGGGGTGTGTGTTTCTGGGGGTAGGGGTGCACAATAAGTGGTATGTGTGTTTCTGCAGGTAGGTGTGCGCAACAACGGGGGGGTTGTGTTTCTGGGGGTAGGGTAGCAAGAAGGGGGGGTGTTTCTGGGGGTAGGGGTGTGCAACAAATGGGGGGTGTTTCTGGGAGTAGAGATGTGCAACAAGGGGGGGTGTGTTTCTGGGGGTAGGGGTGCGCAACAAGGTGGGGAGGTGTGTTTCTGAGGGTAGGGCTGCACAACGAGGCAGGTGGGTGTGTTTTGGGGCTAGGGCTGCGCAACGGGGGGGTGGTGTTTCTGGGGGTAGGGGTGCACAACAAGGGGTGAGGTTTCTAGGGCTAGGGCTGTAAGGGTTTTTAGGGTTAGGTCTGTAAGGGTTCTGTAAGTAAGAGAAAAACTCTTCAGCTCTCTAAAAAGGAGTTGAAAGAGGGGACTGCAAGGGTTTGTAGGGGTTAAAAGAAAGGGGGGGCTGCAAGGGTTTGTAGGGTTAGGGCTGTAAGGGTTGTCTAAGTAAGAGAAAGAAACTCTTCAGCTCTCTAGAAAGCTCAATAAGTTCTTTTGCTGCAGAAAGAGGAAAATGCATATATACTCCCAGTGAGTCAACAACAGCTTTTACTGTGAGCCATGATTTGTCCACTGACAGAAAACTACTCCTCACAGTAGACCTTGTTGGGAACACACATGTCTAAAAGGTGTGGGGAAAAGTGGGGGCCACGTAGGCCACAACAGAATTAGACTTAATCATCACCTTTCTACCTGCACAAGCCAGGACAGGCATCGCAATCTCACACCTGCACTTGGTTTAGAATTTTGGCTAGAATTTGGCATAAGGCACTCATGCCTCTTACAAGCACCCAGAATTGAGAATATATTTCAGCTGTGGTGAGCAGCACTGCTGCTGTGTGAGCAAACTTAAACTGCTTACTGCCTGGAGAAAATGATTTCAAGGTCTTACTTTTGAGACCCCACCTGGAGCAGTGTGTTCAGCTCTGGGGCTCCCAGCAAAAGAAGGACATGGGCCTATTAGAACGAGTCCAGAGAATGCCCAAAAAGATGACCAAGGGGCTGGAGCCCCTCTCCTACAAGGACAGGATTTAGGGAGTTGAGGTTGTTCAGCCTGGGGAAGAGAAGACTGTGGGGAGACCTTATAGCAGCCTCTCAGTACCTAACAGGGGCCTACAGGAAAGGTGGGGAGGAACTCCCCAAGGGGAATAGTGATAGGACAAGGGGGAATAGCTTTAAACCAGAAGAGAGCAAGTTTAGATTACACATCAGGAAGAAGTTCTTTACTCAGAGGGCACTGCGGCACTTGGAACAGGTTTCCCAGAAGGTGTGGATGCCCCATCCCTCAAAGTGTTTAAGGCCAGGCTGGATGAGGCTTTGAGGATCCTGGTCTGGTGGAAGGTGTTCCTGTCCCTGGCAGGGGGGCTGGAATTACACCATCTTTGAGGTCCCTTCCAACTCAAACCATTCTGTGAATCTGCAACAGTGGTAGCTCAGCATAACGCAGCTAAAAAGTTCACCAGTATTTTGAACTCTACATTGCCGCTGCTACAGTGCTGTCCAGAGTCAGGTTTGATAAAGCCTCAGAACAGAATGTAAATATATCCTTCAGAATGTAACTTTAGTACAAGTCCGAGACTTTTTTTCTGGATTAAAAGCAGTACAGAGGCACAAAAGAGCATTGTAAATTACAAGTGTTCCAGTCAAAATAGCCATCTATGGTCCTCAGTGACATCTCCTGATGGTGCGCACACCAAGATGCATACTTAGAGAAGTCATCTACATTCAGATTTCACCATTTCAAGGTATTACTACTGTGCATTTTCATTTTCTTGACCACCTTAAAAACATACAACGTGCTTAGCAGATGATGCCAGGAGAAAAAGAAAAACCACTCAACTTCTCAGAACATCTGAATCCCCCACCTTACCCCAGTCGTACCAGTACACTCGTTTGCTTGTCACCAGTAACATGATCTTCCTGCATCAACCCTAAGCCCAAGAAGGAAAACATTTGCATGAACTTCTCCAGTATAAAAAGTGATTATAAAATAGAATAAGTTATTCCATCTCTAAACTTTATTTCCCATGGGAAACAGATTAAAGTGGTGGATAGGATGTGACCTTCAATTTATTAATGATTTAGCACAGTCAACTGTGATTACTTGTACAGAGACAAGAGCATTTGAATTCACACCAGGAACCCTGCTCACAGACTGCTTCCGCTTTCCTCTGCAATACGCATATCCTTACTTTAAACTAGACTGTAATTCATTCAATGATATCAAACTTGGTATGTCAAAAACTCATTCACCTGAGCAGCTCTGTTCTAGAGCACTTGCATGTTTAAATGGCTGCAGCATCGTATGGCTCAAAAGCTTTTTACTTGTGTATTGATGTTTCCAGTTCTGTTGAACTTGTATTCCACATAATTGGCTTGCAGAGTATTACCAGAAAAGAAAGTAAACTTTGTCAGACATGCAAATGTATGTGAAGGACAGAGTAGAGCATTTTGACTAATCACAGTGAAGAAAAGTTATAACCATTTTCAAAAGCAGCTAGAAACAACTGACATTATTATTATTATTATTTTTAATTCAAATATTTTTTTTAATTCAAGACTCACTCACGTTCAGTCATTTGGGAAAATCATCTTAGTGTAACTGCCATACCAACACCATTTAGCATGCTCTTTTCCCTTTCTTCCCAACCACCCTCTCTGTGCCCCACCCAGGCATCGCTCTATTGCCAAGACACTTAAAGTATGCTACAGCCTCAACTATGATAGTTGTAAGTCCCATTCCTATTTTTCAGAGGTTGCCTGTCCAGATTCCATTAAAACAAGATAGTAGCTGCTGCACCACCTGAAATGCATGGAGATTAATATAACTGCTAACAAACCTTTTCCTTCTGGCTTCTTTCAAGACTATCACAACTGTTTCCACTCCTTTCAGCAAGTAGATTGCCACAAAACAAACAAACAAAAAAAAAACAGGAACCTATTGATCTGGAAGACATCCACTCCTCTGGATACATCCATATTCTAAGCACAAAATGCCACCATCTAGTTTTCTTAAGTGTACTCCAGCAGCATAAGACAACAATTCAGCACTTCATTCCTTCTTAAAGCTTAACAAACAAACCACCCAAAGACACCGATGTACCTTAAGCTGGACCAGTCCCCTCTTACAAAATAAAATAAAATAAAATAAAAAAATCTCAGGGAGCTTGCTTCTAATATATAGCAGGCTGATGAGCACCACCCAAAATGCTGTATCCAATAGTTGTGTCATGGTGATGGAAGCTCACCTGCTTGACTGACTGCTGAAACGAAAGGGAAGGCTGGTAACAGAGGCTGTAATTAGAGAGAAGAAAGTATTAGAATCAGCTGGAAGCTCTGATAGGTGGTAGCTCCCCACCTGAGCTTATGCCCCTAAACCACTTGTTACGTGTTTTATTCTAAATCTTTTTTTTTTTCACTGGTCTGACGAGTTATTTTCAGATCAAAAACAGCCACTGGTGCTGCATTGTAGAAAACCAGATGCAGTTATCTACACGTGGGGTGTGATTTTGATTGTATTGTAATTTTGAACACGCAACAAAACTAAAATTAAAAAAAAAAAAAACAACAAAACAAAACACGTGGGGAGAGCAGCTGTGGCATGGTGCTGAGTCCCTAGAAAAGCCATCATCTGGCAGAAGAAAGCCTAGGGGGACTTCTCAGAGGTAAGCAGCTTTCCTTTTGTTTCCCCGTCCTCTCAGGAGCCCTCCTTATGCTCTTTGCGCACTCTTGAGGCCCACAACACTCATTTTTGAGTGTGCGGGTGGTCGGGACGCCACGCGGTCGGCGGCTTCTGCGGAAAAGGCCCTTCTGCGGGGCGGGGGCGGCGCCGGACCGGACCTGACCGAGCGTGCTGCCGAGTCTGCACTGCGCGGAGCTTCGGGGGGCTGGGGGAGAGGGGGGCGGAGCGGCGGGAGGCGGCGGGGAGGAGGGGAGAAAGGGAGAAAGGGCGGCGGGGGGGCGGTTGTGTGTGCTTGGCCGACTCCGCTCTGGGTTGGATGGACTGCTCCGTCCCGAGGCATGCTGGGAGCTGTAGTTCTGTGGTGCCGGGCGGCCATGTGGGCTCCGGGGCGCGCGGCGGGTCTTTCCCCGAGCCGGGGCCGGGCTGTGCGCGCCAGGAGGCGCAGGTTGCCGCTGGCTGCGAGCGCGGTTGCCGGCGGTGAGGCGAGCGAGGGCCTTCGGGGGTGCCTCCCCGGAGCGTCGGGCCGGGAGGGGTGGGGGCTGCGGCGGCCGGGCGCGGTTCCTTGCTGCGCTTGATCGTTGGACTGCGCCTCGGAGGTTTTCCTCTCCCTGTGTTCTGACAACCGGTTCTCTCCTTTTTCTGCGGTTCACCAGGGCAGAAGCAGCTCCCCGCTGCTAGGAAAAAACCCTGTGGGTTTTGTTGCCGAGCGAAGGTGGTGCACCGGGTAAACCGAGGAATCTATTACAGAGGGATGCAGCTCTCTCGTTACCACTTCTGCTGACTCCTGAAGCGATCCTCTGCCCTGGTCCGATATCCCTGCCCGTCTGTGGCAAAAGAGTTTGTCCCTCAGATTGCAGAAGCAGCATTGTGGAATTTAGGTTTTGGTAGGTATTGAGATTGTACCCCTGAAATCTCATCTATCTCAAGATACTACCTATCCTTGCAAACCTTGCTTCTCTGAAATCCAAGTCGTTGTCCTTACCCCAGTAATACCGAAGGGAGAAATGCTCCATTGAGAAATTATCAGAAAGACAGAATCTGTTTTGGCAAGCCTCCCCCCCTTGGAATCTGTGGATTCCTTAACCTGGCCCTGGCATGAGTATTTGAAGCAAATGCTATCCAAGAAAGAAAAATTATTTTATCTCTCATTTATCATTCTGTAATAGTTTCAGCTGACTTTGGTGACAGCATAATAGCGAAAGTGATTTCACTCTCTACCAAATAAAACCATAAATTACATCTTTTGACTGTCTTGAAAGAATGGTACTAATAATAAATAGGTGGGAAAACCAGAACTGTTGGGAAACTGAAACTGAACTGTTGGGAAACAGAACTGGTGGGAAAACCAGAACTGTTGCATTTCTGGAATTTTAGGTAGCCTGAGAAACACACAGCATGCACTAGGGTAGCAGCACAAAAGTATCTTAAAAACGGACTTCTGCAAACAGAAAGACCACTGACAAAGGTCACTGACATTTGGTCAGAGTGGGCTGACTGAGCCATCGTTCTGCCTTTGTAATATTTCATAGCAGTTTTGCGATATTGCATGTCTTCAGCTTAAGGAAGACTTTTCTTCCAGGGATTTTCCCTACTGCTTTTACTTCAAACATTACCAAGAAACAAAGTTGGAAGTTCTCACATGTCCCCTCAAGGCTAGGAGCTGGTTACCCAGCAAGATGCTTGCTCGAGGCACGGGCTCACCAGCTGATTAAATAACTGTCCTGGGGCAGGAGCGTGTGGGACAAAATACTGCAGACAGCACAATCCACACGTTTATATTGCCTAAATAAACATATTGCCTAGTTTGTCATACAGCATCGCTGAAGTACTGTTTTATTTGTATTTGTGAAGACAGCAGAATGAAAGACAGCAGCTCGGTGACTCCCACCGAGATGGTCATTAGGATAAAACAGTGAAGTTTCTAGCATATATTAAAAAGCCTGGAGGAATTAGCATAGCTTGCAGGAAAGCGTGCTGGAAAGAGATGATATTTGAGAGCAAGCGTGAAAATGTTGTCTTTTTACCAAGAATGATGAGAACTGATGCGTCCGCCCTGTGTTTGGATAGGTGAGTGAGTGAAGAGGAGCTGAGCATAGAGTTTGCAGGGGAATTGGGAAACGAATGAGATAATTTAACCTCTTTTCCATGCAAGGGTGTGTTTTTTTTTGTTTTTTTTTTTATCCCATACTTTTGTTATTATCCAGAATTTTTAATATAACTCTCTATTTTAACTGGTTTGGTTTTATGGGTAGCAGCTAACTATAGAAAGAACTAAAATCCTGAAGTATCCTTGGAGCCGCTAACTCTACCTCTTTATCTGTTCCCTAAGATGTCCTGGATTTAAAGATGATGTGTATTAAATGAAGTATGAGAGGAAACAGCTTCTTCCGACACTTGCGCTCCTTTTCTTCAGCTCATGCAGAAGGCTGACAGCCTGTCTCACTCTCATCAGTGCTATCCCACCAGCTCCTTTAGGAGCTCAGCACCACGTTTGGCCTGTTCCGATCTCCTCATTTCTGTGCTGCAACACCACCATCCATAAGAAGTCAGGTAGGATCTGAAGACCTTTGACATTGCTAAAGAATCAAACCTCAGCTGTCAGTTTTAGCCCTTTGTGTTCCAGATGTTTGTTTTGCTGGATGATGATTTCATTTTTGATTTTGTAATATGTTCTTTGTAGAGGTTATTTTAAGCAGACAAGTAGGTAGCCTCCTTCCTTCAGTGGAGTTGTGCGGGTTTTAGCTGAGCTTTGCACATCTGAGCAATTGCCCAGTGGTTGTTCTAGTCTTGACGCGTCTCTAAAACCTTTGTCTGCCTCGTTCCTCCTCTTTGTGTATTAAGATGCACGTTTGTGCAAAAATTATGTACGCTGTGCATAAGATGCCCAGCGGTTATGGGGCATTCTCAGCGTTTCACAGATAAGGCTCCATGTTTACTTAATCACTTAAGTGTAGCCCTGGCTTTAAGCGTAGGTGTAGCTAATGATGGTTACTGAAGTGGTTATAAAGTTCAAAATGTTTGTGTATATCTATATCTATATAAATATATAGATATATATACATACATATGTATATGTATGTATGTGTATATATATATATAATGAAACTGAGTCTGTGGAGTAAAAGACTTATCTGCTTGTTGCATATATTCATCTATCAGCAGGCTTGTGCAGGCTGATCCAAACTGGGTGCTGTGCCTTTTTTGTTGCCTGGAATATGCAATCTGTGCACCTCAGGTGTACCTGGTCTATTGACTATCTCTTATATTGTGCCACCTCGTTAATATCAGTGGATGTACCCAGCACCACCTTGGGGCTACACATAACGTGGAAATTTCTAGTATGTTAATGTCACTCTGTTAACAAAGCTGACGTACTAGCTGCTTGCTGTTTCCATTTTTTTTAGTTTTTCTTTTCAGTAGTCTCCCCAAAAGTTTTTGTGGACATGTTGTGTATCTTTTCTGTTCTTCCAGGATTTGTTTGTCAGGAAAGACGACCATGAAATCCGAGGGCTGTGGACAACCATCTACCAGATGGTTGTTGCAGATGCCTTTGGTCATGTTATTTGTCCTTTTAGCTTGGCCTTTCCTTTATCTTGAGTTGAATTTTTTTGCAGCGCTATGTTTGCAGTGATAACATTGCTGCCGAAGTGTTTTTGATTAAAAACGATCTTAACTGTAATAGTGAATTCACCGAGTGTGGCTTTGTATAATGACTCCCACGATCATAACATTTTTTTTCCTTTGTCACAGAGAGGAGAAAAGCTCTTTCCAGCGAGATGGAGAAGGAATTAATTATACCTCTGCCTCATCCTGTGAGACCAGAAGACATGGAGTAACTGTAAGCTGCGATTCTCAGGAGACACTAAGAGTCTTGGGTTCCTTCTCTGCCTGCCTCCCAAGGCCTCAGGGATGAGAAATCTTAGGCTTTATGTTTTTCCCTATGAAATACTGTCGTGTTAAGGGGCATAGCTGACTAACTGTTACGGGTCTGGTCGGATTCAGGTTACTGAACTATCACGGTCACGGATTCACCAATAACGTAGCACATCCTTGATCTAGTCGCATTCAATGAGAACTATCACGGCTAGGAACAATGCAATGAAGGGCAGTTTATTACAGCAACCAGGGACACAGGTTCTTTGGATTGCCGGAGATAAATTCACTGTCCGCAAAAGCAAGCGAGCACGCATGAAATACACAGGTACTCGTCCTGGCTATTAATGCGTTAAAAGGCACAAAGGCTCTAGAGATTTCTAAGTTTCCATGGAGACACCTGCTACAGCCAAGTGTTCAAATCTTACCCCACGACATCCCAATGCAAGGGGAAGAGAGGCTCAGCCCATCGACTGATCCCAGAAGTCAGAAAGGTATCCTTCGTGATGGTATCTTCCCTAACATCCCCTTTCACTTAAGCCAATTTACATTGTCCGCTGATCTATTCTCTTTAGTGACCAGTGATAGGACCCGCAGGAATGGTGTCAAGCTGCGGCAGGAGAGGTTCAGGCTGGACATCAGGAAGAGGTTTTTCACTGAGAGGGTTGTCGCGCACTGGAACAGTCTCCCCAGGAAAGTAGTCACTGCACCAAGCCTGTCGGAGTTTAAGAAGCGTTTGGACTGTGCACTTAGTCACATGGTCTGAATTTTTGGGGTGACCTGTGTGGTGCCAGGAGTTGGACTTGATGATCCATGTGGGTCCCTTCCAACTCGGGATATTCTATGATTCTATGATTATTTTCTGTCCTTGTAGGTGGAGCTTGAGTGACTCTAGTCAGGCACATCTTGGTTATGATTGGTAAAAAGTTATCTCGCTTTTGTTTAAAGGAGAAATTCAGAGCGCATGCTCAGTGAGGGGTGGTCGCACCTTGGAGGCACGGAGCTTTTGGGATGGAGGTGTGTTTTGATATTATAATGATGACATAATGAGCAAAAGTTCAGTAGAGTACAGAGTTTTTTCAAAAACATGACAGGTCGTTGGCTCAGGGTAGCAAATGTGCAGCTTATCGGTCTCGGTGTGCACAAGAGCATCGGGTCCGCATCTCGTCACAGAGCCTATCTGTGGCGTCTCCACTCCGCTCTACGCTCTGTACTGTTCCTTAGAGTCAGCACACCAAGTTCCCCTAGTGCGATAGCATGTGAAGTTGGAGGCCTAGGGAACGCTTAGGTAGCGCAGCTACCCTCCACCCTGAAAGCTTCTTCAATGCTGTACATTTTCTTTAAAATGTGAATATTAGTTTAATTTGCCTACTTACTTCAGGCAATTATTCCACAAGTACCAAAAGTGATACTGAGAAGCCTAATTCCAGCATCTCTGTTGGTAATAATAGCTTCATACTTCTGTGCTTATCCTCGTAGCTTTTCCTTTCGCATACTGGAAAGGCAGAGACTGTTCAACAGAGTCATCCCTGATCCAAAACTCTGATTTCATCCCAAACCAACACTCTCTGATGTCAGTAAGAGTAAAATTGCTATTACTCTTGGTCATCCTGGTCGTCGCAGTTGTGCCTCTGTTGGGCTCTCTGTCCAACCCTGTCGATCACCCCTGTCCTGCTGCTTGCCCCCTGGGTGGTTTTTCTGGCCCTCTGCCCCGCTGGCTGTCCGTCCACCCAGTTCCTCTCTTGCTGCTTGTGTCCCGCTTGTGCCGTTTTCCTTTGTTTTTTTTTCCTCCTTCTGTGCATCACAGCCCATTTCCCCAGGAGGCAACCGTTCCCCATGGGATGAACGCTGAGAGGGATGGACAGACCTGCTCGATGCCTGAGCCCTGCAGCCCCCCAGGGGAAGGGGAGAACAGTCCGGGCAGGGAGTTCCACCGCAGTCTCCCTGCCAGGAGTCCTGCGCAAGAGTTTAATAAAGTTCGCTTTCTGGCTTGTGCTGCCCTCTGTGTTTGTGGCCACTGTAAGTGGCCGTGTTGCCGGGTGCAGGTTCCTGGGTGTGGAGGGGGCAGGGGCTGGGGGGGGTTGGCCCCGTGTTCGTTGTCCGTGGGGGAGCTGATGGATACAGACAAGCGATCTGGGTGTGGGGGCCACCCTGCTGGGGAGGCTGCAGGCTGGGGGGGGGAGTAAGGGCAGCAATGGTGGGGGGAGGCCTGTGCTGTCTTTGCTCCCTCGGGCCAGGTGTGCTGGGGCTGGTCGGCTCGGAGGGAGTGATTGGTGAGCGTGACCTGGGTTGCGGCTGCTGCGGAGGAGCAGGTGAGGGAGGGACTGGGGTCCCTGGTGAGGGGGAGGGAAGGGTGTTGGGGAGGCTGGGTCCTGCGGGATCGGCGGCTGGGGTAGGGAAAGCTGCGGGGGGTAGGCGGCAGGTCAGAAAGCACAGATTTGGCTCTGGGGCAATGGCTAGGAGCATCTTGCCCCAGAGCATGCCGGGAGTTGTGGTCTTTGGGCGCCGGGCTTCCGGTCGGCCATGTTGGTTTCCAGAGCACGCTGGGAACTGTAGTTTCACGTTGCCGCTCGGCACAGGGCCATTTAGGATGGGCAGTTACTTCCTCCGCGCCAGTGGAGCGGGGTGCCTTTTCTTGCCGTTTTCGTGTGGTGTTCCACGCGGCTCCCACCGCTTCCCTTAACGAGCAGACGGCCTGGGAAGCTGTGCCTGCCGTTCTGCTTCTGCCCATGCACGGAGCAGGCTGGCGCGGCGGCGCCTGGTGCCACCTGGTGGCCGAACAGCGAGCGGTGCTGTAGGCGAAGAGGCGCTGCAGAGACGCGTCGCTCTCTGCTCCCTCCTGCTGGCGAAAGGGGGGTACTGCAGGCGGAGGAGATGCGCATGCGCTGTAGCAGTTGCCAAGCTTCGTGCCCCGCAGCATGCCGGGAGTTGTGGTCTTTGGGCTCCGAGCTTCCTGTCGGCCACTTTGGCTTCTGCGGTATGCTGGGAAATGTCGTTCCACGTTGCTGCTCGGCTTCCAAGCCGGGAGCAACACGGAGACAGGTAGGAAGGGCAGTTGTTTCCTCCGCACCAGTGGACCGGGGTGCCTCTTTTTGCCGCTTCCGTGTGGTTTTCCGTGCGGATCCCACTGCTTCTGTTAACGAGAAAACGTTTTGAGAAGCCGTGCCTGCTTCCACGCATGCGTGGAGTCAGCTGGCGAAAAAGCAGTACCTCCGGCGAGGGGCCGGCGTGCATGCGCTGTAGTGGTGTGTCGCCCTATGCCGCCACCTGCTGCTGGAAACGTGACACTGCAGGCGGAGCGGCTGGGTCAGGGAAAGCCCCGGGCGGGGGTTGGGGAGGGGCGTCGGGCTGCAGGTCAGGGAGCCGGGGGCTGGCTCCGGGGCATCCGCAGCGTCAGGTGACCTGAGGGTCTTGCCCCACAGCATGCTGGGAGTCGTGGTCTTCGGGTTTTGAGCTTCCTGTCGGCCATGTTGGTGTCCATGGCATGCCGGGAAATGTAGTGTTTCACATTCCTGTTCAGCTTCCTAGCTGGGAAGGGCACGTTGCTCAGGGCACTTATTTCCTCCCCGAGATGACGTGGGGTGCGTTTTTCTGCCGTTTTCATCTGTGGTTTTCCACGCGGTTCGCACTGTTTCCATTATTGAGAAAACGGTTTGGGAAGCTGTGTCTGCCGTTCTCAGGATGAGGGCGGTAGCGCCCTCTGCCACCACCTGCTGGCGAAAAAAATCAGTAACGCAGGCGGAGCCATGTAGGACTTCTCAGAGGTAAGAAGCCTTCAATGTATGGGGACCCCTAAACTTGTGTGCCAAGCCCGCAAGACAAATGTCCGTGGCACGAAGATCAAGGACGACTTCTCAGAGGTAAGCAGCTTTCCCTTTGTTTCCCCATCCTCTCAGGCACCCTCTTTACGATGTTTGTACACACTTCAGGCTCACAACACTCATTTTCTCCTCTATTTAGTATTCCTAGTCCCCGCATAACCCCCCTCCCCCCTGCCCCACACACTTTCCAAGGACCTATGTTCTCTTCTCAGGTCCCTCCTGAGGTCCTACAGGTCTTTTAAATCTGCTTAGTGTCCTTTCCAGCCTGTACTGTGCCACTATTTTTTTCCCTGCTCCTTTTGAGAATGTCTGTACCCTTCTCAGATCTCGATTGGGTTGGCTTTTTTGGACCCATCTGCATAGTCTTTTGTTTTTTAGATAGTCTACTAAGGTATGTTACTTCTCCTGTGAGTTATTTTACTACATTGAATTGCTTTTTTGTGGTTTGTAATCTGTTACACTCCTAGATTATTTCTACCTATGTAAAGAAAGGTTTCAGCTAATTACAGTCAAAAACAGCTTTAGTTACCTACTTGCTCATATTGTCATTTCAATAATCAGAACTGAAGCAAAAGCACAGGAATTGTTGCTTTTAGTAACACTCCACACACCATTGAGCTAAGGCAAATAAAAAATGCAGCTGCTGCTCCTCCTGCTCTCTTTATCCCTTCCTGTGCTTTGCCCCTCCTCTTTCCCAGGTGATTCGGACAGGGTGCCGGGTGGGGCCTAATGGTATATGAGCAGCAGGTGTCCTATATGAGAGCTCATTCTGCCTGAGCTGCTCTTTGGGGGTAAGTGCTTTGTTCTTCCTTCAGTCAGTTGCAGGGTTTTTTTTTTTGGGTGGGTCAGAGTCTATGGGTTGATGTGTTTCCAAGTTGAAACAGATAAGTACATCTATTTAAGGTAATGTCTAGTAGGCTCATTTAAAGTAAATTAATCTATATTAGTAGTAGGTGCCTGTATTGCATGCGGCTCTTCTTCAGGTGAGTAATTCTTATAGCAATTCTTATAGTATAAGTAATTCTTTTCCTGTGTTTTGTTCATGGTGTTTGTAGCATGCCTCTTTATGTGTGTGTTTGGCCTGGAGCTGTCCTGCCTGGCAATTAGCGATGGTAGCTAACGTGGTGGTCCATCAGTGCAATAATACATATAATACATAATACAATACAGACCTGACTCTTTTGGGTCTATCTCTTCTGGTCTGTCTCTGGGTGAATACTCAAGCTCTGGGCAGCTGGCACAGAGTCTTTTTTTCTTTTTTCCAGCAGTAGGTAAACCTTAGGAGGAACCAGTCAAAGGAAACAGCACTTTCTGGAACTGTCAAGTTCTTGTTCGGCAACTCGGTGACTGGTTTGATCTACTTTTCAGATGTAGAGGCAAGCGGACTGTTGTCTTGAAATGATAAAATTAAAAACATGAAGTTTGTCAAATGTGGCAGTGCCTGTTTACAGTCTGTTTATTGCTTTTGCCAGTGGTAGATAACACTTACAAGGAATCGGTCAAAGGAAAGAGTACCTTCTGGAACTGTGAAGCTCTGCATTGGCAACTCAGTGACTGGCTTGACCTACTGTCCAGCTCCAGAGGGAGGCAGACCCATGTTTTGAAATAAAAAAAAAAAAAAATTATGGCACCACTCTATGGCACCCAGAGGACCGCTGCTCTGTGGTGCCCAGAGGGCCACCACTCTGCGTGGCAGTTAAAAGAATCTGATTTAGAGATGGAGAGCAGCAGAAGTAAAGCAGCTGGGAAGAGACAGGTATTGCAGTAGGTAGGCTGTGGTTATGAGGTGCCTCAGGACGTGCTTTTCGTCTTGTTTCTGCTGTTCCCTTGTGCAGTCTTGGAGAGGTGAATCCCCCATGTCCTGGAGTGGTGCAAAAAGGTGAGAGAGTTGGTCGCCCGGTCAGTTTCCTTCACCAAAGGTGAGGCAAGTCTTTCAAGAGAAAGCCCGGTTGCCTGTGCTGCGCTCTGCATGGTGTTGACCTAAGCCAGACCAAAAACAGGGCTGCTGTTCCTCCTGCTCTTACTTCCTCTCATGTATGGCTCCTCCCCTTTCCCAGGTGATTGGGTTTGGGTGGTGGGCGGGGCCAAATGGTATATGAGCCCCAGGCAAGGCATGAGGGAGCTCATTGTGCCTGGGCTGCTCTTAGGGGTAAGTGCTTTGTTTTTCCTTCTGTCAGTTGCAGGGTTCTTTAGGTGGGTTGGAGTCTATGGACTGATGCGTACCGGTCTCTACTTGGAAATGCACACCTTTTCGAGGTAGGGGCTAGGAAGGATCTGTTAGAGGAGAGCAATCTGTGTAGTAGGAGTAGGTGCCTTTATTGCGTGCAGCTCTTCTTCAGGTGATGAAATTGTTAGAGCATGTTTAGGGCTAGGATGGTAATGTTAGCTTGTGTGTTGTAGGTCCCTGAGGATTTTCACAGATTGATGGGGCTTGTTGTGAGTCTTGTCCTGTATGTCAACTATTATCCAAGTTCCAAGTGTGGTGGTGAAGTGATGGAGCAGGGTTTAGGAGAACTGGATCCTGGAAGCTCCCTGTGCAAGCATGTATCTGAAAAGAGCAGCAGTAGGCAGGTAAGGTGTAGTCTTTTTCAGGGTGAGGGACGCTTTGTTATATTTCTGGAGCTTTTGCCTGCGGTTTGGCTGGCTGTAGAGTCTTTAGAGCTTGCAGCCTTCTAGATGTGAAGTGCTTGGAATTCACGTACTAGAGGTATGTTTAGGAGGGGTTGCCGGCTGACTTGTGTTTGGGAAATGGTGGGGTACAGTTCCTTTTTCTGGGGTTCTATTTTAATCTGTAGATATATCAAGGCATTTGCGTAACTGTCCAGAGGATTGACAAAGAGCCTCAGTATGCATGGCAAGGGCCTTGACTGCATAAGGGCAGTCTAAGGAAGAGGCTGAGCAGGGTCACCTTTTTCAGCTGTAAAGGATAAGTCTGTGATTCCCCCTGCTGGGGCTGCTGTGCATTCATGGCCTTTGTGGACCTGAGGGTGTTTTTTTTTCTGGCTGTGGTCTCTGTGCTTGAGACCTCTGCAAGGAGCTGTACTGTTTGCGTGTCCATCATGGGCATGACCTTCTCTTTGTTTCTTGTAGGCCAGGTCATGGGCATGGACTAAGCTGGAAACTGGAAAGAGACACGAGGGTGAGTGGATGGCAGTGTGGGCCCTGAGTTGGTGGGTGGATTGTGTTAGTCTGTTTGGTCTGTCGGGCAGGCTTTGCAAGCACTTGGGACAGCATTGTGCATCTCCTGCCGCGTTGCTGAGGGGCGTCAGGGGGTCCAGTTCCTGAAATGCTGACCCATCAGCATAGGCTTTTGGTTTTCAGATAGCCTACTCAAGTGTGTGATTTTTGCTGTGAGTGATGTTATTTCATGGAATTGATTTTTCTGTTTTGGTGTGTAATCTGTGATGCTCCTAGATTTTTCTTCCTATGTGAAAGAAAGGTTTAATGCCAGCTGAAAAAGATGAGTTACTTGCTTGGTCATACTGTCCTCTCAATATTCAAAGCTGAAGCAAAAGCCTGGGGATTGTTGCTTCTAGAAACACCCCAGTTCTCTTGTCTGCACTCTCTGCATGGTGTTGAGCTAAAAACCAGATAAAAAAAAAAAACCACAGCTGGTGCTTGTCCTGCTGCCTGTCTTGTTGTTTTTTGCCCCTCCCCTTTCCCAGGTGATTGGGTTTGGGTGGTGGGCGGGGCCAAATGGTATATGAGCCCCAGGCAAGGCATGAGGGAGCTCATTGTGCCTGGGCTGCTCTTAGGGGTAAGTGCTTTGTTTTTCCTTCTGTCAGTTGCAGGGTTCTTTAGGTGGGTCGGAGTCTCTGGATTTCTAGATTGTAAGTGCTTGGAATCCTCTTGATAGAGGGATATTTAGCAGAGGTTGTTGGCTCGCTCCTTTTTGGGATGGTGGGGTCCACTTCTGTTTTGGGGTTATATTTTAATCTCTAGGTGCATCAAACCAGTCGTGTAACTCTCCAGAGGACTAAAAAGAGCTTGATTACACACTGCAAGAGGCTTGACCACAGGTGCAGTATTACCAAGAGACTGAGCAGGGTCATATCATTTTTCATCTGTAAAGGGTAGGTCTGTGATTACCCCTGCTGGGGCTGCTGTGTGTGCATGGCTTTTTGGTGTTTGTGGAGCTCAGTTGTTTTTTTTGTGTGTATGTTCCTACTTTTTTTTGAAGGGCAAATAGTGTGTGTGCTGAGTGTGGTTGGCAAGAGGAGGTGGGGAGCTGTTCAGGACTGGTAGGTTTGGTTTCTAGGAGCGTGCGGCATCCTTCCTGAAGTGCGATGTGACTGACTGTTGGGCGGGAATGTTCCAGCTCGTGTGTCTTAATGCAGCTTGTGTAGTGTGTTTTGTGTGGCCTAGGCAATTGGTGCGGAGCTGTGAGTGAAGAATCTGTTAGAGCTGGTGAGCAGCTGAAGTAAAGGAGCTGGTAAGAGAGGTATTGCAGCAGGTACGCTGTGGTTGTGAGGTGCCTCAGTATGGGTGACCTGTTTGGTGAGAAACTGGAGCTGATTGATACGGCGGTGCACTAAGGGTTGAGAAGAAGGTTACTCAGAGGCATAGAGTGGTAACCAGGCTAGAAGAAGAGAAAGTGGGAACCAATAAGGAGGAGTTGTTAGGCTCGGACGGCCTATAGAGGGCTATGCGTGATCAAAAGGAATGCACCAATCAGAAGTCTGTAACTGTTTGCCAGCCATGTGCAGCGTGTGCAGGGGCCCAGAAAAACTATATAAGATCTGGCATTGGAACAATAAAGTTTCTCCATTTCTCGACTATCTTGGAGTCTGTGTTGTCATTCCCTTCAAATAGTGACCCCAACGTGATAAGGGGTAGAGCAGTGCTGTATGAGCAGTCCGGAGGGAACCCAGCCGAATGAATCAAGCTTGCAGCTGGACTGCAGCTTCAACTGTGGGACATCACCTGAAGGACAGGTGAGCAGCTGGGCATTCACAATGGGAGCCAGTATCTCAGCAGCAGAAGAGGCAATAGTAAAATTATTAACGCAATTATTAATAAAAAGGGGTGTAAAATATGACCCATTTAAAATAAAGCTACTATCGAAGTTTTTGCAAAAACAAGGGGTCCCCTTGACGGTCTCAGCTGTGTTCGATGTAAAGACTTGGGAACAAGGGGGGAGAAAGTGTGGGAGGCAGCATCAAGTGGGGATACAAACGCTGCTGGGCTGCGGGCCCTCACCTTGCTCCTCCCCACTGCCGGAGGGCAGCGCCATGGCGGTGGGCAGGGTCCGGCACCAGTGGCAGTCCCCGGAGCAAGGCAGGAGCTCACTGGAGAGGAAGAGCCCTGGCTCGCCGGACTGCAGAGCTGACAAGTTAAGACCACCTTCATCAAGCCCTTCCAGTATTATTCACCGGACTTCCTCGTTGGACACACTTGCTGCTCCCTATCTTGCTGGACAGTGGCCTCGTGATAATCATGGCCAAGCTGTTCCATGTATGAGAGACAAAGCCACTCAGACTGAAAGTGCCTGGGCTGAATAATATTTAGAAAAGAAGAGAGGCTCACACAAACGTTCAGCATCGTGGGGCAATCAAATGGTTTTGCAAGATGTCTTTTGTATGAAAAGGTGTATTTTATAACAAAGACTTTTGTGGTGTGTAGCAGATAGTGTTTAAAAGACACTCTTCTGGTGACAATTCTCTCCCCCCTTTCCCCACACACTTTTTTTAGGAGGGAAGTTTCTTTCTACTTGGCTGTTTTACAGCTACTGGGACCAAAGGATTGCTGAAGTATTTCGGCAGTCTCAAATTATGTGACCTTGCTGAACAGCCTCAGCCCTAAACAAAAGGGCTGTCCTTTCCTTGCTTGATGTGGTAGTCCTGTAGCAACAAATTTAAGTACTTGAGACAGTAAAAGATAATGATTATTTTGTTTATCGCGTTTGTTGCAATTATAATAGTTACACCATGCCTGCTGCAATGATTGCAAAAAAAAATGATTAATTGTTCGTTGCACACAATTCCCCTTGTAGAAACAAAAAAGGGGGAATTATGTCACCGTTTGGTGACAAACTGGAGCTGAATGATATGGTGATGCACTAAGGGTTAAGAAGAAGGTTACTCAGAGGCATAGAGTGGTAACCAGGCTAGAAGAAGAGAAAGTGGGAACCAATAAGGAGGAGTTGTTAGGCTCGGACGGGCCTATAGGAGGCTATGTGTGATCAAAAGGAATGCATCAATCAGAAGTCTGTAACTGTTTGCCAGCCATGTGCAGCGTGTGTAGGGGCTCAGAAAAACTATGTAAGATCTG